>NW_006399772.1:4286743-4322695 GCF_000299155.1 Elephantulus edwardii
GTCCCGCCGGTTTTTCTGTGTACCTGAAAGATGCCTCTTCAGTCTGGTAGTCAATAAAAATCTAATACATTCATAAATTAGAAAAGTAGGAAAACTTTTTTTCTATTTTTTAGAGTTACCAATAATGTATTAAAGAGTTGCCAATAATCCATTGACCTAACATATTATTTGGCAGCATTTTTAAGTACTTCTTTCCAATTATTTTATAATTACCATAATCATACTTTGCCTACAATTTTTGTCCACTTAAAACTAAACGTTTTACCATAAACATGTCTCTTGTTATTTCATGTTCTCTTGTTATTTAATGATCATCTGATGTTCCATATAGTGCTTAGACGTAACCCTCCTAGTGGATATGAACATTGTTGCTATTATCGAGAACAATATTTCATGTAATAGAGAGTACTTAAACTTTCTATGTGTAACAAAACTTAAATATGACTAATATATGACATAAGCGATCAATAACAATAGTTTTATAAGCTTAAAGTTAACTGTATTTTATCTTACTTGAATCCTCGCTATGAACTTTCTTTTTGTTACTATTTTCCTTAAACTTTAGGTTTATAGAAAAATTGTGTAGTATGTAGATTTATAACACTACTATTAGTTTCATATGATTATATTTTATCATTAATGAGCCAATATGATGTATTATTATTATCATCATTGTTATTTATCTAAGATTAATCTTTATTCAGATTTCTTTGTTTCCAACTTGGTTTTTACCACTTGAGCAATTTTAGGGGTGATATTGTTACATTATTGATATTGTTATATGTCATGGAGTTGACTGCAACTGACAGCAACCCTGTGAACAGCAGATCTGAACGTTGCCTTATCCTGTGCCGTCCTCACCATCTCTGACACACTTGACCCATTGTTATAATCACCGTGTCAATCTATCTTGCTGTGAGTCTTCAGCTCTTACCCTAACCCTCCACCTTTCCAAGCATGGTGTGCTTTTCAAAGGACTGATCCCTCCTAACATGTTCTATTCAAAGTCAATTGTCAGTCCATTCTCAGCTTACTAATGCCTAGAATGTCAGTCTTTATAAGTTGCATTATTACATTAGTGTTAATAATGTGGGAGGGAGACCAAATGCCATTCTTGTCACTTTATATCAAGGGTTCATATTATGGGCATGAGTCATCACTGTTCTTGCTAACTTAATCACCGGGCCAACATGTTTTTGTCAACTCTCTTCTCTTTCAAGTTATTCTCTTTTTCCCCCTTTTAACATTACAGAAACTCCCCAGGTTACTACGCTTGTAGAAAACTCCTAATTATAATTTAATATTATACACATTTGCCCTCTTTTGAAACAATTGAATTAACCCCTCACTCTCATTCTCGTTCTCTCATTGCTATCAAGTTGAAGTTGATGCATAGCTGATCCTCCAACCGGTTTTTGAAGACTGTAAATTGCAGGGGATGACATTGCCCATTTTTTTCTCCCAAAAGGTCACTGGCGCACTCAAGCAGCCAGAGAGATATCACCTTTGAGGTAGCAGATAACTACTGACAGTGTGTCAACAGAAAGCTTATGAAATAGCCTCTCCTCAGATTAAATCCTTCGTCACCATCACCTTCATTTACTACATGTGGAACTTTTAAATAACTGGAAAGTCTTTGAGTATCTTCTTGCAGTTATGCAAAGCTAAATAAGAATTGCATACACTGATTGCAAATTAACTACAAATTCAACTTAAAGATACACTTAGAAACAGCTTGTTTACATAGCACAGGTAATGTGTCTGTGGCACACTTTATGCATTTGCAATTCTTCTGCATAGGAGATCTGTCACAGACTTCATTTAATAAATTACAAAACTAAAGTTTATAAACATTAAGAAACTAGCTCATAGTTGCACAGCAGTCTCCACCTATATAGATCTACAACTTCAGAAACTCGATGAAGGTCACCATAAGTTGGAATCAACTGAACAATAGTGCTATCCCTAGCTCACTGGTTAGAATTAAGAATGGCTTAGAATCTTTGTAAGAAGTTCAATCTGAGGAGAAAAACGTGAATATTTTAAAATTGTAATAATAATTATAATGCAATGCAAAAAAACCTAATAATTGAAATATTTACAAAGTACAAATAAAAGAGAGAGAAATGGCACATATCATCTGGAGAATTAAAACTAAGTGGAAAAAGAGAAACCATTGGAAAAAAGAAATGTAATGTCAACAGGAGTTAAGTGATACATAATTACATCATTTTGACACTAACATTAATATTCTGTTTGCATTGTAGTCTGATGGGAAAATCTGAATAATGGATTAAATTGTGAATAAGGCATGATTTTATGTTTTAAGCATTATTTTTTATGTAGCCTATTATTATGTTGTCATGTAAAATTTATTTATTGAATCAGCCTGTCTCATGGTAGGAAACTCCGCATGATGTTTCCATTCCATGAAATGAACAAATGCCCTGCTGGATGTACAGTGTTGGCAGTATTTCTTCTATTTATTTAGTGCCTTCATGGACTTAGAATAATAGATTCACTTTGAAAATTCAGGCACTTGGATTTATCATGCACTTTTGTTTCAGGGAATGAAAGATGATCTTATTTACAGAAGATACTTCTCTTTCTTTTGTATAAATGATAATGTGAGTACCTTTGTTAACTCTAGAACAAATTCTGATAGGAAAATGTTTTAGACAGCCAGGCTCAAATCCCAAATGCTCACCTACCTGTGAAAACAGATAAATAATTGATACTTTTTTTATCAAAACTATCAAATAGTAGTCACATCCACTCCTATCTAAAGTTGTTGTTGTGTACCATCAAGTCAGAATCAACCCATTACTGACCCTTCAGTGGGTTTTCAGATGCGGTTAATCACATGAGAGGAGATTGCCTATACATCTTTCACAGAGCAGCTGGTGGATTCTAACCACCTACCTTCAGGATTGCAGTGCAGATTCTTACCACTAGGCCACCAGAGCTCCCTACCTAAAGTATTCCTTTTTCAAGAATATTTTTTAAACTGGGGAGGTGGGGGAGGAAGGTGTCTAAAGAGGAAGGGAAAAATAGACCACAAACACTTTTAACAGGCTTCTTCTATGATACTAAAATTGCTATTCTTGCCTAAATTTTAATTGTACGATGAAATTGTGTAGCAGGAATCAGTGTTACAACCTTGCCTTTGAACACATAGCAGCTACAGCCAGGAGAAAGCATGACATTTTTGTTTGTTTGATTGATTTGCATTTTTTTCAATCTTTGTTACTTTTAGTGGGAATTAGATATCACTGAATAATGTTTATTATTTCATCTTTTCCATTGAAATACATTTCAATGTAAGATGTAAAAGAAGATGTAAGACACAGAACTAAAAGTTAGTTTAATGGTTACAAGACTTTTCACTCTGGCTAATATTAGTGATTGTCTTGTAACTAATTCTAACTAATTAATTAGTAGTTGGTATTTATTAATTGGTAATTAGTTATTAAACAGTAATTAATTCTAACTAAAAATATATGCCTACCAGTAAATATTAAAAAGAGCAAAAAGGAATTTTTTAATGTTAAATTTTCATTTGTTTCACTTTTTTTTAAAATTGTGTACCATCGAATCATATCCAACCGGCACAGGAAGAGATTGCATCTCCTTTCTCCAGCATAGCATCTGGTGGATTCGAACCACCCACCTTCGAGATTGCAGTGGAGCTTCATGCCACTAGGCCACGTTTCACTTTTTTTTTAAAATTCATCTTGTCTTTTTTAAGATAATTTCCATACCTTGACTCTTATAAAATTAATCATCATTGATCTATGCCCACTGTCACCCCATCTTTTCAGATCCTCATTGGGTATTTCTTTATTCCTTTACCCCCCTCCTTCCACCCACCAAGTCCTGCAACCCTGTAATTTATCCACCCACCCCAGTCCTCCTGCCCCCCTCCTTTCCTCTTTGGACATCCATACTCATCTTACTAGTCATCTTTAAAATGACTTTTTAAGACTTACTCATTAGCAGCTGTTTATGTAGAGACCCTTTACGACTTCTTGTGTTGGAACTGATTCATATCTTACCATCCAGTAGATTTTCAGAGGCAGTAAATCGCACACGAGGAGATTACTCATCTTTCTTTTGTGGAGGAGCTTGTGGATTCGAGCAGTTGCCTTTGGGATGGCAGTGCAACTCCTTACCACTAGGCCAAAGCTAAAACGTGTGTGTGTGTGTGTGTGTCCGTGTGTCCAAATCCTTACATAGTGTTTGTTCATATGGCAGACTTGACCTCATGTTTTAAAGATTGCCTGTTCCAGGTCCCAGTCAAAGAAATGCTGACCCCTGCCCTGGTGACATTTAATCAGAAATTACATTTTACAAGATTTTCCAGATGAGTTATAAGTATATTCAGCTTTAAGAAACACTATTCTGTTTAAATAATACAAAAATATTGAAAAGCCATCCCAGTGATTAACAAAGTAGAACTGCCCCATAGAGGTCCCATAGATATAAGTATTGAGGAAGGAAATCATCATACCCTTCTTATATTTCCTTAATGAGACTACTGGGTGCGTTCAAACTGACCACTTTTATATTAGTAGTCAAGTAAGTTGACTTCTAAATCATTACCAGTAACCAGGAACCTGCCTTAGAATACAAGGAGACAATACATGTAATGGTTAGGAGAGAATGATCCAATGACTGTGGACAACTTCCTGTTTTTCCATCTCTAATATCCAAAGTTCAAAATTGGTACCAGCCGTAAGGAGAAGGGAGAAACTGCATTGGGAAGGTATGCTGTCAGTGCCCTCTCCAATGTATGAGAAACAATAATGTCAGTTTAAAGGCATTGCTGATTCAGGCCATGGTCTTTTCAATCACTTGCTATACTTCTGAGAGCTGGAAAATTAATAAGAATTACAGAAAAAAAGAATCAATATTTTTGAGTTGTGGTGTTAGAGAAGAGTACTGAATGTCTCATGGACTGCCAAAAGAACAAACAGGTATGTCTTAGAGAAATGTAGCCAGAATGCTCCTTAGAGGCAAGAATGGTGATGCTTCGTCTCACATACTTTGGGCGTGTTGTTCGGAGAGGTTATCACCCTAGGGAGCTCTGGTGACCTAATGGTAAGAAGCTGTACTGCAGTCTCAATGGTTCAAGGTTCGAATCTACCAGCTGATGGGGGGGTGGGGGAGGAGGGTGGCCAGTCTCCTCCCTTTCAATTTACTATCTCTGAAAACACACTAGAGGTCAGCTACAGGTTAGATCTAACATGACAGTATACAACAACAGTCCTTGGAGAAGAGTATCATGCTTGGAAAGGTAGGGGGCCAGCCAAAGAGAGGAAGACCCTCAACAAGATAGATTGGCATACTGAATGCAGCAGAAGGCTCAAGTATGTCAGAGATGATAAAGATGGCCCAGGATAGGACAGTGTGAAGATCTGTTGTTCACAGGAACCAAACAATGAGAACAGTCATTTTCACAGCTGGGTAATGAGAACAGTAACATTAGTATCTTCACAGAATTCTTACAGGAGTTAAGTCAGAAAATCTATGCTAAGAATTTCACTTAATGTTTGATACATCCCCACTGATGTCAAGTCATTGCAGACTCATAGAACAGTGTAGAACTGTTCTGTAGCAGTTTTAAGTCTTTGCAGAGTGGATTGCCACTTTCCTCCATGGAGCAGCTGCTAGATTCGAACCAACAATACTTCCATTATTAGCAGCTAGCTTTAACCCTCATGCCACTAGGGTTCCTGTCTGGCACACAGCAAAGATAAAATAAGCATATTATTATTATTATATAATTTATCATCATCATCATCCCCAGTACCAGCAAACCAACTGACGTGGAGTAAAACCCACTTCCAATCTAGTGAATGCCAGTTCACAACAGCCTTTCATTGGGTTTCAAGACCATAAATCATTTAATATTTTTTTCTTTTACATTGGTTTGTATACAAGGTTCATATACGTTGTGATTCACACTATCCTTCATTCACATTGTTTCATACAATCTTTCTCATTCATTATATTTTATAAAATCATTCACCATTAAACCATGCTCATCGTTACTCTGTCTTTCCTGGTCCCTACTGGATCTTTCTCATTTTCTTTACCCTCCCTCCCTCCAACCACCCTCACCCTTCTGTTTCTACCTCTTCTCCTCTTGAATCCCTATACTTGTTTCACTAGCTATCATTTTGGTTTTACAATAATGCTCCTATTCAGTATTTATCCTTACAAGACTGAGTTATTTCGCTCAGCATAGTGTCTTCCAGTTTCTCCCAAGTTATGCAGTAATTTCTTAAAATCCTTACAGCTTCAGTTTGTTCGGCTACACAGTCAACACTCTTGACACCAGCAGCCAGGAAATAAAAAAACGTATTGTGATGGAAAAGTCTGCTGTTAGGGACCTCTCTGAAGTACTCAAGAGCAATGGTGTCTCTCTGGAAACTAAGGTCTGTCTGATACAGGCCATGGTTTTTGCAATCACTTGTTATGCATCAGAGAGCTGGACAATGACTAGGGAGGATAGAAGGAGAATTGATGCCTTTGAGTTGTGGTGCTGGAGAATAGTATTGAATGTGGAGAAGAGTATTCATGGATTGCCAAGAAAACAAACAGATTCATCCTGGAGAGGGTTAAACCAAGCTACTCCTTGGAGGCAAGGATTCTGGGGCTTCGTCTGACATACTTTGGACATGTTGTAAGGAGATACAGGTCTTTAGATAGGGGCATCATGCTGGGTAGAGTAGAGGGACAGAGCAGGAGGGGAAGACCCTCTATGAGGTGGATTGATTCAGTGACTGGGGTAATCGGGATGGGTGTGTCAGAGGCAATGCGATTGGCACAGGATAGAGCAGGGTTTAGGGCTGTTGTACATAGGGTCGCTATGAGTCGCAAAAGACTCGACAGCACATAACAACAACAACAACAACTCCTGAGTTCTGTATAGTATTTTATCATGTGAATGTTTGATAATTTCTAACCATTCAATTGTGGTTGGACAACTGGATTATTTCCATGTTCTTGCAATGGTGAATAATTCTGCTTTGAGCATTGGTTTACACAACTCCATTTGTGTTTCAGTTCCACTTTCCTTGGAATACATTCCTAGAGGTGGAATAACTGGATTGTATAGAATTTCTAGTTCTGCCTTCCAGAGTGGTTGTACCATTTTACAATCCCACTGACAGTGTATGAGAGTTCCTCTCTCTCCACATCCTTTTTAATGTTTATTACTTGCTGTCCTGTTAAACTTTCCACTGCTACTGAGGTGAGATGGTAGTTCATTGTGATTTTGATTTGCATCTCTCTTATTGCCAGTGATTTTGAGCATTTCTTCATGAGTCTGTTGGCTATCCAAATACCTTCCTCTGTGAAAATTCTTTCTATGTCTTTTGCCCATTTTATAATTAGTTGTGTTATCCATCTTTTTCTTGTGGAGGCCCAGTAGTATTCTGTAAACTTTTTTTAAGAGACCCTTGTCTGAGATGGTATTGTCAAATACTTTTTTCCAGTCCGCAAATCTTCTTTTCACTTACTGGAAAAAGTTTTTGATGCACACAGGGATTTAATTTTTACAAGGTCCCATTCATCAATTTTAACCTCTTCTGGTTGTGTATTTCTGACTGCATTTAAGACTATACATCTTAAGAAGAGGAGACTGCCCTTCTTTCTTGCATGGAGCTACTGGTGAATTCACATCCTTTGAGACACTGGGCCTTTTGGTTAGCAGACTGTGTCCCCAGAGCTCCTTTGGCAAAAAGTTGACATTAAACAAAAATGGTGCCATTTAACTCTTAAAAGGGAGAGTCACAGAGATAAATTTTGGATTCGGCAAAATTAAATAGGTAGTACAACCAAAAATCTTAACGTTAAAAATTAGTTCTAATTCTGCATTGGAAATTCTTTGGATTACTAATCCAGATCTGCTAACACTTTCTAGTTTGTAGGGGTTTGTACTTGTTGATGTCTTAGTTTAGTAGGCTGGAATAGGAAAATACTGCAAAGTAAGGTCTTTAAGAAACATGATTGTTTTTTTCTCATCAGAAATCTGGATTCAGACTATCACTGGATCTCTTCTTGCTTTCTGTGTAGACTCCAGGCAGAGCTTTCCTTTTCTTTTTCTGCTTCTGCTTGTCCAGGCATTTCATTGAGTTCCTTGGCTTATAGCTGTATTCCCACTGTCTGTCATTCTCTGTGTGTGGGTCTGTTTCCATATCTGTCCTTGTCTTTTATAAGACACTACACACCACTGATTACGAAAACACCAAGGATTATGATTAGAATGCATCCAACTCGGGTATGACCTTACTACTGCACTGGTAAAATCTGCAAAAATAGAAAAACTATACTCCCAGCAAGGTCACAAACAGTGGCACAGGAGTTAGGACACCAGTGTAGCTTTGGTTAATTATGCGCCTTCTAGTTATTTACAACCCATCATGACTCCATATAACAGAGTACTGCCTGGTCTTACATCATCTCCACAATATTTGCCACTTGAGGTCATTTTTGTAACCACTGTGTGAATTCATCTCATTGAAGGTGGTGGTGGTCTTTTCCTTGACTATCTCATTAAATGAAACTTATTGTCCATCTCTGGAGTCTGGCCCATCCTGATAACATACCCAAATATGTGAGATGAAGGTTCACTATTCTTACATCTAAGGGCCATTATGGTTGTAGTTCCTCTAAGTCAGATTGGTCCATTAATAGGAAGTCCATGATATATCTTCAATATTCTTTTCTAATGACTGTAATTCAAGAATATCAATTCTTTGGTTTGTCCAGCTTTCAACTGCATATGAAGCAATTCAAAATAACATGACTTAGGTCAAGTGTGTTAGTCCTCAATGTAATAGCTTTACTTTGTGGACATCTTTTGCTACCAGATTGTCCAATCGTTTCTTGATTGTGGATCCAAGTAAAATGAAATCATTGACAAATTCAGTCTTTTCTCCAGTCATCATGCTGATGCTTATTAGGTCCAGTTATGAGGATTTTTATTTTATGTTAAGTTGTAATCAATACAGAAGGCTGTAGTCTTTGGTGTTCATCAGTAAGTGCTTCAAGTTCTCTTCATTTTCAGCAAGCAAGGTTGTGTTGTCTGCATACCACATGTTCCTAGTGGATCTTCCAGCAATCCCCCTGCTGCAGTCTTCTTCATATTGGCCAGTTTCTCGGATTACTTTCTCAGCCTGAACATTGAGTAATAGTGGTGAAAGGATACAAGTGTGATACATACTCTTCCTGTTTTTAAACCACACAGTAACTAACTCCTTGTTCCGTTGTTGGAACAACTGCCTCTTAATCTATATACAGATTCTGCTTGGGTATATTAAGTATTCTTGAATTTTTGTTCTTCATGATGTTAAACATAACTTATTCTTGCATAACTCACAGAGTTGATTGTTTTTATATAGTCAATAAAACACAGGTAAACAAACATCTTTTGGTATTCTCTGGTTTCAGGCAAGTTCTATCTGACATCAACAATGATATCCCTCATTTCAGGTCCTCCTCTCAATTTGACTTTAATTGTGGGTGGTCCCTCATTCATGTACTGCTGCAAACAGTATTGAATATGTCTTTTGAAATTCACTCTCTAACCATTGTACTGTAAATGTCACTTATCTCTGTGTGTGAATCCATGAAGAAACAGCAGTGGTTCCAGGGTGTTCCTTTTGCTCTGGCTTGCTGTCTTGTAAACTATCAAAACTTGGAGACTATCAAACCATTTAGATGATTCTCTATAGTCGGTTTACCAGCATGCGTTTATCCTTCAGTTACTGCCTGTCACCATCATAATGTAAAGTTTGTGTTTTCAAAGTGTTCTGAAACATTTTTCTTCTCACCATGCATCGACTATGCTTTTTTCCCCCATGAGTTGATACAGACTTGGAATTTTGAACATGTTTTTGCCCAGCGGCATTTCTGGCCACTAGCTGGTACAACACTACTCAGCAAAGGATAGGCAATCTCCCAACCATAGAATCAATCAATAAGCAATAAGAAATGGTTGGTTCTGTTTCCATTTTGATGATAGCAACCGTGACTCTCCACTGAAAACAAAACGACAATCGCAGTTCAATTAGAACTCATGTCATGAGTGCGTGATGTATTCTTTAGCCTCAAGGACTATATTATTCCTTTTTGCCTGGAAAAATCATGCCACAATCAACTACGGAAAAGATATATAAAGAGATTGTACCACTTCAGGAGCTCAGCTCAATACTGATAAGCACATTACCTGGACTCCTGGCCAAATCAGCGTGACTGAACTGCTTCAGACAGGAAATGAAGGATTTTCAGGAAAAGATTAACTGCACTTTCCACAGCCCCAACACTGATTGGGATGGCGGTGGGGGCGTGTAGACACATGAGTACAGGTGTCATCCACAAAAGCTGTCCAGGGATAAAACAACGGACTTAACAATACAACTGCACTGTGTCCTAATTATTTAAAAATAGAACTGGCCATTTTTCAGCTTTCAAATGCCAAACAAGAGCAAGATACTAGCTCTTTAAAAGTACATTTAGATACCAAGAACGTCCAGGCAGAATATCATGCTTTAAATTGCAGCATCCAGGTGAATTGGATCTTAAATTAAATGACCCTCGGGGCGTCTTGACTGCAGCTAGAAAAAGAAGAAAAGGGGAGTCAGGAGCTGGTGAACCCCGAATCAATAGGCATGACTCAGAATCTCTCATGCAGATTCTTCTGGATGGTGAGGTCAGCCTTGAAATGGGAGGGTGTGCGTGTCCAAATTTTTCCCCTCACTGAGGCAAGAGTTATAGTTATGCACAAACAAAATGCAGAGCAAATTCTTATTCTCTTTCCTCCAGGAGTTGTCATTAAACAAAGAGACAAAACTTAACTACTATCAACAGGGAAATGAAAAACTGGAAAGCATAAACCTTGCTTCACACAGGACACCTGAAGGAGTCATCAAACCCAGAAGCAGTCCTAAATACCAGGTGAAATAGGACACACCTGCTTTAGAGTGGCTTCCAAGAGAACTGTAAATTTAAAATGGAAGCAGAATGATCTTTGGAATATAGCAAAGTACAGCAAAGCGTGAGGTAGTGTTTGTTGTTGGAGGGTTGAAAGTACATCATGATTCTACAGGACTGAATAAAGGAAATGACTTGTGCACACTATCTTCTTTGAGAAAGAAAGAAATAGATCCTCTAGTTAAATCCATTGTTCTAGAATCAACCCATAAGTACCCACTTTCTAAGACAAACTGGCCAGAGTTAGAGGGATACAGGGGAAGGAGGAAGTGAACACTCAGTTGCTATCTATTTTAGAGTCCTAGTCAGAAAAGTGGAGAAAAAGGTCATTCATCTTCAGCTATTATAAGATCATTGTTAAAGGCCAGTAAAATATGGGAGCATTTGAGCTCCACACAGATGGTGGTTCCACCTCATCCCACACATTTCTGTGGAGAAGAGAAGGCAAGAAAGTTGGTATTATTTGTCATAATACATTTATGTGCTAATCCATAGTTTTTTCTAATCCTCAGAAGCATCCTGTGAGATAACTGTCATCCTTTTTTTTTTTTAGGTTGGGAAGCATAAGCCCCAACAACACTCAGTTAGGAGGAAGTAGTAGAGACAGGGAGTTGAACTCCAAGGTCCGTTCTTTGTAGCCTTAACATTCCCAGTGTGGACAATCATAGACTGCAGCAGTGGCATCTTTGCAGCTTGTAGGAATGCAGAAGCTCAAACGTCACCTCAGACCAGTAGACCAATTAGAAATTGATTTAGAACAAGAACTCCAGGTGATGTGTGTACACATTAAATGCTGAAGAGGACTGCTTTAACCTCTGAATCTCACTGTGTTTCTCTCATTGCATTATGAAAAAGGCATAACTGGTCACTGTCTCTTGTGTCACAGCTCAGTTTCCTGGATCAAAGAGGCTTACCGTGCAGGCAGCCTGAGTCCAAAGGACATGCTCAACTCCAGTCCTTCTTTCTTGATGGTAGTGAGATCCCCCATTCTACATCTGGGATGCCTCTTGCTAAACCTAGTGGATGGCAAAGCTGACAAGTTCCTATGCTCAGGGTTCACTAGCCTTATTTGTATGATTCTTCCCCACAAGGAGGCTATGCACCTTGTTTACATGATATGAGCAAGCTATCTCATTACTCCCTTTGGTGGAATCAAAAGCCACTTCATATTTGCATAATCCTAGCCAGTCATTAGAGACCTCTGGTAGCCTTATAGGTAAGAAGTTGCCCTGTCAGCCCAAAGACAGGCCATTTAAATACACCAGCTGGTCTATAGGACAAAGATGGCAATTTCCCCTCATGCAATTAATAGCCTCTGAAAACCTGCTGGAGGATCAACTAACTATGAGTAGGTTCCAATCCCACAGCAATGAGTAAGTGACCAACCCAGGCACTAAAATGTGGCAGTTGCCGCAAAGGTCACTGATATAATAATTAAAACCAAGGTACTGGCACAACACAGAGTGGTGGACTTTCTAATCCCATGGATTGCAAAAGATGAGCACTTTCAGACAAGAATCTTGCTGTCACTTGTTAAGGTAGCCAAGTTTGCTGGCTTATATAACTAGAACTAAGCATATTCAGGACAAAATTGATCAGCATAGCTAAAAGAGCCTGTCAGAGCATAGGACTGGCCAGAGAGGGACTGGTGTTTGGGCATGGCTGGGAGGCTCTCCTGAGCTATATCGTGAGCATTCCTGAGCCTGATCTGTAACCTATTGCTTCCCTAACAAACTCCCTAATCATAAATATTGTCTGTGAGGTCTCTGCAATGAATTATTGACCCCAGTAGAGGCCTGGTGCTATGAGAGTGAGATGTGATGTCAGAATTGGATAAGAGTGAAACATTCACTATCACTCATTGTTGATTTGGAACTGACTCGTACCCAACCCTCCAGTAGTTTTATGAATTATGCAAGAGGGCCTGTCTTTCTCCCACTGGAACCTGGTAGATTCGAACCACCAGAGATGTATTGCATTTAGAGTAACATCAGAACTTCCTATAGATCCCACCACCAGAGCAAAAGGGTCGGGGAAGGGTGGCATATTTTTAAAGATATTAGTTTACAGGTTTTTTTAAAAATTTTATTAATTTTAATGAACATTTTCAGAGATTTTGGATTCCCATTCATTCATTGTTGCATTTTTCTCCCTGTCCACCCCTCCCCACCCCAGTTCACTCTTCTCTTTGAAAAGTAAAAGAAAAGTTCTTTCATTGGTGTACAATCCACCCCCTCCCCCCAAGTACACTCCACTATGCAGCCTTCATTCTGGACTCTTGTCATGACCATAATACCCAATCATATATCTCTTTTAAACTGTTGTCTCCCTCATCTGTTTCAATGCAGTCTACATAATTTATCCCATTTTTTTGGTACACCTTAAACATTGCATACTGATGGACTCAAGGCAAGAAGCTGTGCCGCAATCCTGAAGGCACGCTGTTCGAATCCATCAGAAGGATGGACAATCTCCTCCCACACAACTACCACTGAAAACACACTGGGGGGTCAACTATGGGTTGGTTCCAACTCAGTGATACACAACAACAGCATACACCCTAAAGAGAACTCTGGTGGCCTAGATCATAGGGAACTGTGATTGCCGCACCCCCCCCACCCCCCAACGGCTGTGCCCTTCTGGCAGTTCTGAGGCATCAGCAGCTTCTCAGGATAAACATGGGCAATCTCATCCTATGCAATTTATAGACTAAGAAATCAAGTGGAGACTAAGCTATGAGACTATTACAACTTGACAGCAATGGATGGATGAATGAATGAGGCACACACTAAAATGCAGCCTCACATAGAATCCAATTGCCTGGTAACATGGATAGACTTATCTTTTGTGAGTTCTTCTATTTTAAAAGCTATATATAATCTGAGCTCTTTTATCAGGCTGTATTTCTCTAAATTGACCTCAATTAAAGATTTTTTTTTTCCGTTTTCAAATGTCTTCTTGAACTCAATATGCTCTGTTTACAGAACTCTCCAGGTAACCTTATTTAAGGCAGGAAATAGGCTACATAAGTATAATCCATTTTAAGTGAACACATGGCCCCTTCTAGTAGTCATCTGTCTTTTTTTTAAGCACTCATGAGCAATTTTTCTAGTTATCAGTTCTAAAAGAGTAATAAAGCTTATCATCTATAATGGAAACTTTTGAGCTTTTCAAAAAATCAGCCACTTGGTTTTGTGTTGGAGGACTTTGCCTGTTCACTCTCAATTCTTCTCACTATGAGGTCTTTCCAGTGAATACACTTGGAATATTTGGAATCACAAGATACGATTTTAGTGCCATTACCAATTACTTTCTATGTCCTGTTACAAGTTGCTTCAGTTGCTTTGAAACACAGTTATTTTGTCCACTGTATAAAATAAATATAATCTTTCTGATGAAAGATGATAGGCTGGAAATTATTATATAAACTATAAAGCATGGAACAACTTTGGAGTATAATTGGTGTCCAAGAGACAGGCTCACTTACTGGTTGGCCCACTCTTAATTTTTCCTGTCCTAGTTCTGATACCACTTGGAATTTGTTAGCCAGCTTTTCCCAAAGACCAATGAAACCATGACTTTTATCCTGTGATGACCTTCTCTTACAGCAGAAGATAAACCATGACTTGTAGGAAAATCCAGTTTACTGCCTGTCTTTATTGATAAAATAGTATTGAACTAGCCTAAATCATACATTTAGGTGTGGTGGATGATGAAAACATACGCCACAACACACAATTGGTTAGTTTCTCAGATACTGCACAGCCCTGAAAGCAGGAAAAAGATGACTTTGTATCTGACTTTTTCTCCTTTTCTTCTTTGCTGTGAGAATGGTGCAAGGTCTGATAGTTTTTTGTTCTGTTGTATGCAGGATAGGAATCTGTAGAGATAAAGCTGGGTTTTTTGCATCAAACAATCTGTGCATTTAAAAACAATCTTCTCATGTCACTATTTCTGTATATCTAGCCATAGGGTATTTTTGATACATGATTTTAGTGACCTTTCAAAGAAAGAATTGTCTGACTTTTCTTTTAAAAAGATGGACTTTTTGAGTATGTAAGTAGGAGTCTAAAATTCTTAACCTAGTTTCATGTTTAATTAGGTTGTTGTTGTTCCTTACCGTTGAGTCTGAACCAACCCATGGTTTACCTTCCGGCACATTCTCAGAGACAGTTAATCACCTGGGAGGAGGTAGGCCATCAGTGCTCCCATGTGCCCTGGTGGGGGGGGGGGGGCGGGGGGTACCACACCAAACTTTAATATTATTGAAAACAATATATCTAGAATATTATCAATTCAACAGTCAAGCTCTGATGGCCTTGTGGCAAGAAACTACACTGAAATGCTCAAGGCACATGGTTCAAATCCACCAGCTGCTCCAGGGGGAAAGGATGGGCAATCTCCTCCCAAGAAATTAACTGCCTCTGAGAACCCGCTGGAGGGTCAGCCATGGTTTGGCTCTGACTTTACAGTACACAACAGATTTAATTAGTGAATAAAAATGCCTTTTTAAAAAAATTTTTATTTATTTTGTTTTACACTGATTTATTTTCAAAGTTCGAATACATTGTTCTTCACACTGGATCGTTCACGTTTCCTTCACCTTCCACCCATCAAACTGTGTGATTATGATCAACATCCCTTCCGTCCCCTGCTCATCCTCACCCCTCTGTTTCCACCCTCCCTTGCCCCCTCGGATCCTCATACTCATTCTGCAATTATGGTTTTATATAGTATTTGTCCTTATGGAACTGAGTTAGTTCATTCAGCGTAATGCTCTCCAGTCCCTCCCAAGTTAGGTAGCAATTTATTAAATCATTGCTTGTGCATGCTGTGTAGTATAAAAATGCCTTTTATAAGAATTTCTTTAATAGAAACATATTTCATAAAACCTTATCTCTGGTAGCCTACTGGCAAGAAGCTGTGCTGTAATCCCAAAGCCATAGGGTTCGAGGCCACCAGCTGCTCCACAGGAGAAGGATGAGCAGTCTCCTCTCATGAGATTAACTGCCTCTGAAAACTTGCCAGAGGATCAGCTGCGGATCAGTTCTAACTGGCACACAACCACAACAACATTCTCATAATAAAGTTATACATAATGAGAGAATAAAGCTCACTCTACCCATTTGGAGTTTTAGCCAGAAAACCCTGTTGATTTGAAACATCATTGATTAAAAAGGAAAGGGGGGGAGGTGGAATCCACAATGCCTGTGTGAATTTCAGCTTCTAAGAAGTGCCAAAAATGAAGCAAAAGTGTATCTTTTATAATTCTTTCATTGATGCTATGTCACCTGCGCATCAGAACCCATTGATCAGCATGGTAAATATCAATGGAAATAAGCTTTGGTTTAACCCATGATAAGTACTCTGCTTTTCCCTTGAAAATTCTTTTTCTAGCCCAAAGTACTTTCATAAGATTTAAATATTCTGAAATTTCAATAGAAAGGATAAAAATCTCCAAAACTAAGAGTCTTAATAGTCAAGAGTTTAAAATTGCTTTATGGGCCATTTTCAGTAAAGACTTTCAGGACCAAGTACATGTTATTCTGCAGGCCAATCTGTTAACTGTTTCCAAGAGAATAATAACAAACTGTCCTTGAAAAGAATGGCTGGCAATGGAAATAGCTCGAGAGACTTTAAGTTAACATTTGCCAAGAAACAAGGTCAATCTAATGCTGTCAAGCACACTCTTTATTATCCTGAACACATAAAGTGTATCTATAAGTTATGAAGTGCATGGTAACTTAGTCGTCGGATCCCTGTTTTCTGCTGGTCTCATTAGCTTGTCATATCTTTAGTGAATGATTTTAAGTTTTGTGGTTCTCTGACCAGGTATTTAGAATCTTGTAAAAGCAAAACATTAGGGAATTGCAAAGGGAGCTCTGGTGACATCGTGTGTAAGGAGTTGTGCTAACAACCCAAAGGCAGTTGGTTCAAATCCACGCAGTTCCATGGGAGAAAACTGAGTAATCTCCTAGGCAACTGACAGCCTCTGAAAATCTACTGGAGGGTCAGCTCTGAGTCGGTTCCAACTCAATGGTATTTCTTAACAGCGACAAGTATTGCAAAGGAAAGGAAGACTGTAATATGGAATCCTTATCTATAACAGGATTAATTTTTTTTTTCATATTGCTCAAGAAGCTGCCTAAGTCATGAGTGAATTTTCTATAGAACTATTGTAAAATGGTCATTGCCACATTGCAAGACATCTATAGTTGGCCGACATTGATCAATTTAAGTCAATTGGAGATATCATTTTAGAGCTACTACAATTGAGGAACTATATTGATACATTAATCTTAGTTATTAAAATTGAAGAACCAATATTGGTACATTATTATTAACTGTAGTCCATAATTTACATTAGAGTTTACACTTTGTGTAATTCTGCATATAACATCATTGAAAAATTCTGGTTTTCCTGTAAAATCATTGAACAATAAATAGCTTCATTAGTTTGCAGTGCACCTTTTATTATTAATGATGAGAATGAAGACAGTGTTGAAGGATGTTGTGAAGGATGCTATTTTTCTTAAGTCTGTAATCAACGCCAGTGAAAGCAGCAGTCAAGAAACCAAATGACCTATGGCACTGCGCAAATATGCTACAAAAGCCTGCCTGAAAGGGCTAGAAAGGAAATGCATCCAACAATTGACCTTTTTCTCCTTTTAAAAATGTATCTTTCTCGTAATCTTAAAAGCAAATATGTCACTTTGTGGATTAGGTGCCCTGACCCAAATATGGTATTTTCAGTCACATCATTTGTCTTCTACCACGGACATACATTTTCAACTCATTTGAGTTAAATCTTAGTAGCATGACTTATGACTGATGACTAAATGAGTTTTAAGTATTCCTTTGGCTAATTGAATATTGAGAATAAAATACAATATATAGGGCATGTAAGAGAGTTCATATTTCTATAATCATTATCTTTTACATATATTGATTGAATTGATTCTTAATCAACTACAGTTACTAAAATTTTTGTTTCAATGGTGCTTTTTTCTTGACTTCTTAAAAGAGTTTTAAGAACACTCAAACTGAACAAGAAAAAATATTTCCTTTTTAATACTGTATGTAGAAAATTAAAGTTTATTTGAACATTATTTTTGCCTCTACATGAACACACACACATACACAGAGAAACAAAATTCTGCGTCTTCACTCTAATTTTTCCCCATGAGCAGGTAGATACACTGCCAGATTTAAAATGATAATAATTACATGTTTAGTAGGTGAATAAATTTAAAAACCTGCAATCAAACCCATAGGGAAAAATGAAACTAAGATGTAAATTAAAGACATTTGACAGTGAAAAATATTTAATAGAATTCCCATTGCCTTTCAGAGCTGGGTTTGAATTTTAATTAATATTTTTCCACTATTCTGACTCAAATATTTTATGATGAAAGAATTATTGAAAGATTGACTAGCAGACTTTTGATGTAGCAATAAATATTTATAATCTGCTGACTGTATTTTTATATTATTCATTGACTAAGTCCTTTGATATCTGGTTTCCTTAGACCAGTAATTAGACCATTCACATAAAGCATGAGTTTATGATTTTTTTTTCCTTTGTCAACACAAACATATCTACAGTGAACAATGGAAAAAATGGGTAACAATCACATACCATCAATAATTATTTATGAGCAAAAATTGGCTTGTCTATAAAACTAAAATTAGATACATAGTGTAACACTTTACTGCCCCACCATACGTGCGTGCAACACACACACAAACCCACAACAAAACAAAGAAAAACTCCCAACTACCTGTCTATGAGTTCTTATGTTCTGGACTAAGGAAAGTGGTTCCTCTATAGTTGTTTAAAGAGCTAGTTGGCCCTTCCATGTTAATACTGAAAAAGAAAAATTAATACTGCATTTTGACTCATAGTAATGCCATGTGTTATAGAGTAAAACTGTTCCATGGTGTTTTTGTGGCTGTGATCTTTGCAAAAACAGATTGCCAGGTGCTGCTTCTGTGATTCTGCTGAGTGGATTTGAACTGCCAAACTACGGGTTAATAGTCACACGCCACCCAGCAATCTCCCTTTGATATTCTTGATATTGTGTACCATCGATTCAATCCAGATAATGGGGGTCATACAAGGACAGAGTGTGAGTGTCTCATAAAGTTTCCTAGGCTGAAGTCATTGTCAGACCATCAGGTCTATTTTTCTGTGAACTTGACTGTGGGTTCAAACCATCAATCTTTCAGTTTTCAGGAAATCACTTAACTATCGTGGTATCAGAGTTCTGTCTTTCCATATTGCGCATTATTGTTCAGTCACTTCTGACCCACTGTGACCTTAAAGACAAAGCAGAACTTCCCTATAGGTTGTAAATGTCCTTATAATCTGGCTGCCTCTTTCCCCCCCACAAAACATTGACCTTAGTGGTAAAACACTTTAACCACAGAAACACCATAGCTTGTTTTCTTACATATTATTTTGACTGTTAAAATTATGACGGTTTTGGATGGGGATGTGTGGGGTGGGGAAGGGGATCGTGTACAAATGAAGGAGTTTGTCTTTTGCTTTTCAAGGAGAGGAGCAAACTTGGGGTGGGGGTGGGGGTGGGGTGGATGGGGAGAAAAGTGCAACAATGAATGAATGGAATTCCAAAATCTCTGTAGATGTTCACTGAAATTAATAATAATAATAATAACAATAAAAAAATTATGACAGTTTTGCACTCTGATTTCAGTTCATCAAAGCACAGTCTCCTTCAATGCTCTCTTTTAGAATACATGAAAGTCAAATTTTTTAAATTAAGTATCTTGACTTTAAACCCCCCACCACCACTATCTTAAAATCCTTTTATAGCTTTCTTTGTTGAATTTCTTTGATTTTTATAACACAAAGGTTATAGCCCAGGGGATCCTCATGGTCAAGATTAGCATTTTGATTTGTTAATTTTAGCAAGTGAGCAGTTGACTAGACCATTCAGATGCAAATATTCTATCACTGCATGGTTTCTTCATGTGGGTTACAACTTGTGAGTTATGACTGTCATATGTCATGAAACAATATCAAATATGCTTGTATCATTCCAAAATACCTGTTCATAAAAGCCCCTCCAATATGTGGCATTAGGTAAACAAAACTTGAACTGTCAACATTGACTTTAAAACAATGGGCTAAGTTCTGAGAAAAGTCCTTGGATGATGTAAACTGTTTACCAGATCAGCTCCTAAGTAAAGGTTGAAATCAAGTTCAAGTCCACCCAGAAATGCCTTGGAAGAAAGGTTTAGAGACCTCTCTCCAGAAAAATCAGCCCTGTAAGTGACATGTGCAGAGTCCTCATGCATAGGTATCAACTCAAGGATAATTGGTTAAAAAGCAACATGACGTACTAATTAGCTAGATTAAATGAAACATAAATATTTCATAAATTTATATAATCCAACATCCTTATCAAACATCTCTAAGCTTTGATCTTCATTTTCTCTTCCATAAAATGGTCACAATATACTCTTTATTAGGCCTTATATTAAATGCTAGACAAAGTTGTTGGCATCATTAATATTCTTAGCATGTATTATTCTTATTATTAGCCAGCTCTTTCTTGTTCCTTGACCCTCAGCAATGCATTCCTCAGTAGAAAAGATCTCCCTCGCTGCTTTCATTACCCAGAGAAGCTCTGGTGGTGTAGTCCATAGAGAGTTGCAGTTGCTAATATAAAAGTGGCACCTCTCTGGCAGTTTGAATCTACCACAGCTCTGTAGGGAGCTCTGATGGCCTTGTGGTAAGAAGCTGCCCTGAAATCCCAAAGGCACACAGTTTGAATCCACTAGCTGCTCAGGAGAGAACAATAGTCAATCTCCTCCAATGCTATTAGCTGCCTCTGAAAACCTGCCTGAGGGTCAGCTATGGGTTGGCTCTGACTTGACAGCACACAACAACAGCGACAGCTCTGTGGGAGAAAGGTGGTCAGTCCTTCCTGTGAGATTTACACCTTCCCCAGAATCCACTGGAGAGTCAGCTATGAGTCAGGTGTGAGTTAACAGCAATGAATTATGAATACACTGGAGAAACAATTAAAAAAATCAATCTGAAACTTTCTCTTTTTAAATTGATTAGTTAAGCACTACATGGAAGACTCAACAAAATGTGTTGACAAGTTGACCAACAGTGGACTTGATCATGTCAGTGATTGTGAGGATGTCGTAAGACAGGGCAAAATTCTCCTCTGTTCTGTTTTTCATAGGGTTGCGATGAGTCTTGGTCAACTGGATGGCTCATAACAACAACAAAAACAACATATTGTTAAATTTTTGCCTTTTACTACATTTGCAGGAATTTAAAATGTAACTATTGCTAAAGGTCCTAGTGGCACAGTGGTTACGTGTTCAGCTACTAATTGAAAGGTCACTGGTTCAAACCTACTCGGCTTGGTCATTCTGCAGGAGAAAGACCGTCCAATCTGTTCCCCCAAAGATTTCAGCTTCAGAAACTCTATGGAACAGTTCTCCTCTTATAAATGGTTGCTGTGAGTCAGAATTAACTCAGTGGCTGTGAGTAGTTGTTTTATTGAATTCTATAATTACAAAACCAGATTTAGCCTTAAAAAGGAAGACATTTTCATTGTTTCTGACTGTTTCATTGACCATATTTTTGCTGGAATGTAAAATGTACTTTATAACAGAGCATGTAAACATATGATTCAATATCATGTATTATCATATGGGTACATGTTCAGCAGTAGCAAGAAATAGCAGATAAGTTTAAATCTTTGATGCTGATTCTCTCCTAACTTGCTCCAATCAACTTCAATATGGTAAAATAATTGTAACATTGAGGAACAGCAGGGAATTCTCTTCTTTTCCTCTGTGCCATTTGTCTCTTGTGTCTGAAAGTAGAATAATCTCCCATTGTCTGCAAGGAAATGGCTTCATATTATCCTGAAACTCTCAGACTAATGGCATTGCTCTTTCTCATGTATATCCTGTTTGCAGCATCTAGCATAGAGTGGACGGTGGTGTGGTGTCTGCACTACGGTGGAAGCTCTGGATAATAGATATCATAAGACACAATACTGATTTATTCTTTACAGAATCAGGTTTCCAAAATTTCAGTGGAGGAAAAAACCAACCCCACAATTTTCCCCCTTCTCTTTTGCCATATGGTTGTGGGGTTTTAGCTGGCAATCTTTGGTGTAAATGGCCCAATAAGCAGGCTAAATTCTTGATACTCGTATATTATATTGCTCTTTCAGAAACTGGAATTGGAAATAAAAAGGTCCAACTTTGGATGATCAAAGTCTGTCAGTGAAGCTCTAAATATGCCAAGTCTACTTCCCTATTAACCAGTTGCAAGGGCTCTCTCCTCAAACCTTGGACCAGCATGTTTGCAATATATGCCCACATTTTTAGCATGGCACATTTATTCCTTCTGCCAATCATTTTATGAAACTCAGCCACTGACTGCTGCACAAGTTCAGCAATCCATATGGGACAAGTATTCTGGCAGCCCTCATTTCAGTGAGACAGCAGGGACTCTGTAATTTTTCACAATTGAAGGGAGTGAAGGAGTGGATTGACATAATCAAACTTGTTAACACTATCAGTT
Source organism: Elephantulus edwardii (assembly GCF_000299155.1). Classification (NCBI taxonomy): domain Eukaryota; kingdom Metazoa; phylum Chordata; class Mammalia; order Macroscelidea; family Macroscelididae; genus Elephantulus; species Elephantulus edwardii. The sequence goes on from NW_006399772.1 coordinate 4,309,326, forward strand.
AAGGATCATTGATTGGCTTGCAGTGGAAGTGCTAGCCTGAACACTTTCCAGAAATACTACAAAGAATAAAAGTGGTCTGGAGGCAAGAAAGTTAGCCACCGCACCATAGACCCTACGCCAACCCCAATCCTGGGTATTCAGGACCCAGAATTATTCATATTAAAGTAAATAATACACCTTGTTTTCCAAAACAATTCAAGAAAAGAGCCCCACAGACTTTTGTCTGGAATCTTGAAATAGACTTTTTTCCCCCTTCTTTTCTATCTTGATTTCACTTTATCAAAAGCTTTTATTTCCCATTGACTGAAAATTCTGCTCCTACCTGTCTTCAAACTGTGCCTAGTTCAGGTAGCAAACAAACATACAAAAATTTCCAACCATTTGGCAAGAAGCTGCAGTCTGAAAAGAAAGAGACGTATCAATCCTTTTTTATGTCTCTTTTTTTCTCTCCTTGTTATTCATTTTTCTTGTTTAATCAAATCTGCAGGGACTTGACAGTTGTGGGTAGAGCAGAATAAACTGTTGGAAAGTGTGTCTGTGGGCAGTTTTCAGCTCAAACCCAGGCAGCTGTCTCTGATCATTTTCAGGAAAGGCTTTTTAGTTGCTTTATTTACTATGTTAGTATAAATTCAGTAGACAATGGTGTGTTAGGTTGACCCCTGAGAGACATTTATATAAGAAGAATCATGTGTGTCCAGGAATAAGGTCACTGGTATTTGAAAATATGGGCATTACTTAACGTCTACGTAAATGTACACATCTTTTCTACAAGTTACGTTGTGTACAAAAAGTGCTGGTTAGTCAATCAAAAGTTGGTAGTTCGAAACCACCAACTGCGTCAAGGGACAAACATGGGCAATTTCTTAGCATTAATGTTTACAGCCTCAGAAACCTTGTGTAGGGCCACTGTGAGTGAGAGTCAACTCCGCAGGACTGGATTTGGAGTTTCATGTGTCTGCATGAGATCTGCACAAACAAGCATATGGTTACGATGCTTCTGCCTACACATGTGCACACAGAGAAAGGTATATTGACACCCTACAATTCATTTGTGTCTTGCTCTCAACTTTTCAGTAGAGGGTTTTAAGATAAATTTAAAAATGTGTTTGCCTTTCTTCTTCCTTTTCTTCCTCCTCCTTCCTTTTCTTCTCTCCTTCTCCTCCATTCTTCTTCATATAGAAATCCTAAATTCTTGTTGGATTCAGGACCCATAGTCAGAAAAGTTTTCAGACACGTATTTGCCATTTTGATGTAAAATTCATTCTACTCTTTTAAAGGAAGGACTGATTCACTGACCATTTATACCATTGAATTCTTAAAGTGTTCAAGCTAATAAGAAAGCCTCTGCTCTTCTGAGCTTTGCCAGAAACCTTCTTTTGCACTTTCTTTTTATGGCTTTACTTAAGAGTTTTAATCTAAAGTGTTGTTTCATCTTTGCCAGATCAGCAAATAATCAGAGCTTCTCTTAGAATTTGTTTTCCTTCTCCTTTCCCACAAAGTAAAAGGAAGCTCTTTAAATATATCTTACCACTCAATACCAAACACAAAAGAAATGTAAATAGATCCTCAGAGGAATTCACATCTGCCTAGAGCAATTGTTGTATATAAACATGCTGGTTAGGCACTTTATTTTTCCCCAGCCAAGCCTTTAATTAGCATCTGCACCAGGTCATATGGACAAAACTATAAAATGGGGTGAAAAGCTATTTCATGATTTTGATTTAAAAAAGTGAATAAAACAACATTTTGGTGTCTTTCTATCTTTGGTTCCAACCTTGGAATCATTCACTACTTTTGTGGAATATCAGAAAATGTTGGGCTAAATCCCCAGAGGCTTGTCGCTTACCTGTTTAATAGAACCACTGAAATGTCCACATCTCACTTACAAGAGCAGAGAGAGAGAGAGGCCGAGAGCTTTCTGTGTTCTTACCAGTTCGGAAAAGCTTAAGACTGTACCTTAGAAATTATCTTTTCTAACTTCGCATTTACATGAACTTGATGAGTAAAAATTTGCTTCTCTAGAAATCACATGGCTAGGAAAGAATTTACACCAGAGTTATATTCTTTTCCCAAATTGTTCCTTCTCCATTAGCATAAGCTCATTTGCTAATGACCACTCATTACCAGAAAGCTTCCTATCTAATCTTTTGAGTTGCTGTTGTCACTTTGATCACACATAAATATATCTTAAAAGAGCACTATGCTAAAGGGATACATCCTTTACAATTTAGGCTGAATTATCATTCACTTTTAAAAAGAGTCTAGTGGCTATTGTTTATTTAAGATTTAATGATTATTTCATAAACGTAGTTTGAGGGGTTCATATAGCTTCTGGAGCACCAAAATATCTGAAATCCATGAGACTTTAAAACTCTGTTCTACATTTTTCTCTTTTTGATCAAGATTCTCCTATATAATCTTTGACCAACATTTAGTAGTGTTAACTTAGCACATTGCAGTTCTTCTAGTCACATAACAGAAAGAACAGCTGTTTGAGGAGGTGTGTTTTTGATGATTGCAGAATCGTATGGATGACGGTGACCAACCTCTTCAGCCTCATTTTTTTCCAAATCTTCTACCAAGCAGTATATTATGGAAAACTGCAGAAAGCAGACCAGCTATGACAGAGGATTCTTCTGTTTGCAATAATCTGTTTCACCCCCTCCCTCCATTAATTTAGCTAATCAAATAATATTTCAATTCCTCCTCCTACAAATTAAAGCTGGTTTACCCAGTGTTTTGACTGATAAGATTTGAGAGGCACCAATATAATCTCCAAATCAAAGTACCCCAGGCTTGAAATCTTTACGTTTGTATTGAAATCCTGGATTCACCTCATGAATCTATCCCAATTATCATTGTGACCTTGAGGAATTTATTTCACTTCTTCTGGTGTCAGTTTTCCCTCCATAAAATGCAAGTAATAATGCCTTACACAGATTAAATAGGGATTTGATAAAATAGCACCTATAGATTCCAGGTGTGTATTAAGTATGGCCAGAGACACTCCAGATGCTGTTAAAGTGGTTAAATGAAGACTTTTGCTACTGAGGAAGGACTAGGCACAAGAAGAATTAACACTATGAGTAGGATGTAGTAAGAAGAGTGAAGCTGACCAGAAGGGATAACAAGGAGTTTGTTAACTGGCACCATGCAAGAGGAGAAGATGGAAAGAGCATAGTGTGGCCCCGAATTTGGGAAAAGGCAAAAGATGGTGAAATGTGTCCTTATGACCTCATATGCCTTTCCAGTGAGCTTGAACATGATTGTCTCCATAAGAGAAATCTCTGAAAGGAATGTGGTATACAAGACTTTTAGTAGTGTAGAATGGAAACTGGTTTGGCAATGGAAGTAAGTGAAAAATTGTGTGCAATGGCACTAATACCCATTACCTCTTGCTTATTTAACTAGTTCTGACCAGAACGGATCAGGATCAGTTTGCCATGGCCTAGAGGCAACATGAAATCAAGAGTAGGAAACTCCCAGATCACACACAGTCTGAGTGAGTGATACCATATACCTGGGCTTTTTTGTCCTCTGTCCCTCTGACTTCCCTCCTATGACAGCAGAAAAATCAGCAAAGAAACAATTGCAAAAGTTTAAGTAATAGAAAGTAAAGGTCTGACCTCAGGTGATTGTAGAAGGAAAGGAAGGGATCAACTAATTCAAGAATAGGATGTCTTTGTCTTGCCATATTGAAATGAAGAAAATACAGAATATGTCCAAAAATGTTCCAAATATTCTCTTTTATAATTTGGTGCCTAGCTTATAACTGTACTTGTGTACAATAAAGTTTTGTTAGGCTAAATGAATAAATAAATTGGGCATAAGCTGCAGAGACCTCTTACTCCCACTATTTCTATATTCTCTCCCATTTTGTCTCATACAGAGCTTTAGTGGTGCTGTGGTTAAGATAGTCAGCTGCTAATCTAAAGGAAGTTCAAACCTACCAGCCACCTGAACAAAGACAAATGAAGCAATTTGCTTTTATAAAATGTACAGTGTATAGGTGGCTCTACGCTGTCCCACAGGACCAGTACGAGTTAGAATCGACTTAATGGCAGTAGGCTTGGTTTGGTTTTGCCTTCTAATATATAGAAAATCACTAAGATATTGTCTGCGCTGTATTTTAAGGTCCCAGTTTGATTCATCTAATTTTCATTCACAATGTCACATATAATAAATTACCTAAAACGGAATAAATTAACATTCTTCCAACGGAGATACTTCACCCTTCCTCTTCTACTCTCCATAATCTAAGTATTTGTTTTCCCATTTCTGCATAATTTGATGGGTGTCTGCAAGCAAAATATTTTTAAATCAATAGAAGCATGATTCAGAACCTTCAAGGTGGAATTCTCCGATTGACGGCCATTTATGTACCTTGCACTCTCAGGAGACAATCTGGGAATTTAGAAACAGCTTCAAATGATTCTACATAAAGCCCTTCTGTCTTTATGTAGGATAGTAAAAGTGGAAAATGTTTCTGACTTTTAGAAAAAGAAGTTAGACGTAAGTATAAGGGAAAAGATTTTTTTTTAAAAAAAAGAAACCCACCAAAACCTGAGCAACAAGAGATCCAGAATCCTAGGACAGAATGATTGGAGAACCTGGGAAAATAAGGCATAGGCTCACATATTTGCCTGAGAATTTACCTTCCAACCTATTTTATTTTGTGATACAGTTGAGAATAGGCCAGAATTTGCCTGTTTGGAAAATCTAAACTCTACTCTTCTACCACTACTACAATTATTCAGGAATGCCTTTGTTACTTTTAACCACCCCCCCACCCCCCCACCCTGACACACAACCCCTAATCATGTCTTAATCCAGAGGATAGCAAAGAATCTAACAATATTTTCATGTGACATTAGTCTTCCTTGTTGGGGGAAACTGTGCATTCAGTTACAAGAATGTATCTTCTGTCCTCTCAATTTTTTTTAGAAGATTCAAATAATTTCATAAAATTCAGCTATTTTTGTTTAATTTTTTATTAGAGTTATCCCTTCTCATCTTTGAGATGTTTCTTTTCCAGTTTTTTATCACTAATGTATCAAAATTTTAATACACAGAGTTCTATATATCTGAGAGAAGGACAGGCAATCTCTTCCTGTGCAAATAACTGTCTCTAAAAACCCACAGGAGGGTCAGCTGTGGGTCATCTCTAACTCTATGATACACAACAACAGCAGGACCATATATAACAAGTAACTGTTGATGATGAGTGTTGTAGAATTAGAACCAACCCATAGATGACCCTTCAGTGAATTTTCAAAGACATTAAATCACATGGGAGAGGATTGCTCATCTTCTGTGGATCAACTGATGGATTCAAACCTTGTGCCTTTGGATTGACAGCTCAGCTCCTTACCACTAGGCCACCAGATCTCCCTAATATGTATATAGTATTACATATATTAATTTTTTTTATTTAATAAGATTTGATAGCTAAGTGTTAAGGACTTGCATTGCCAACCAAAATCATGTGGTTCAAATCCACCAGCTGCTCTGGAGAAAGATTAGAAATCTCCTGTGCAATTTGCAGTCTCTTAAAGCCCTCTGTAGGGTCTGCTGTGAGTCAGTTCCAACTCTGTGCAATATAACAATAACATATATACCATTATAATTGTGCTTTATTACTAACAGAACATCCTGGTGCATATTATCTCTTCCCTGTCAAATAAGATAACTACTACTATCTCTATTTTAGCAATGAGGAAAAGAATTTTGAGTGACTTGTTTAAAGGACAACTCACAGAAATTTAGATTCAGTTCTGTTAGTCTGTCTCATATCATAAATTATCAAGAGTAGTTGTTTTAAAAGATCAAGGTCCACGGGGGAACCTTTACCAATTTCACACAGAGAAACTGTCCCTTTCAACACCATCAGTAATACAAAACTAATTCCCAGGAGGTCAAACATATTCCCCTATACTTCCACACCTCTTTATATTCATCTCAACACCAATTTTACTGCTTTGTGGGGCTCAAAGTTCAATATGATAGCTCACAGAACACACAGAACCATATTAGGGAAGCCAAAAAGTTATAAACCAGATATACAGAATATAGTCAAGACAGCTTCTGAAATGTGCTTGCATGCACCTCAGCCTCAAGCCTCATTGGTTTTGGCCAGTGTCCCCAAGTTCTCAGTCCTGACAATATGTCTCTGCCCCACTACCTCAAGGTCCCATCTCATATCAGTCCTTGGCTGGGCCATAGGTATTACTGTAGATGTAGCTGGAGTAAGAAGGGCATCGTCTAGTCTCTTCTTGTTCAACGGCACCAGAAGATCTGTCTGATTCTCACTACTGGCTGGTCAGCTTAATGGTGAGATTAGCCAATCTCCTTCACATTTGTTGAGACTGGCCCATTCCCTTGTGGAATGGAAGATAGGCAATTCCCTTGTGGTCAGGCTAACATGCCCCAATTGCATATTCCCACCATCTACAAAGCAAAGTAAAATAATGACTCAGTGAAGTCGTATTGAAAGATGAACTCCACAAGTTGTTTTCCATAATGTGTATTTGTGAAAATTTCAAAATAATATAAAAATGTTGTAATAAAATTTCATATTATAAAAAAATTATAACTTAGTGTTGTCATTGTTATTAAAATCTCAAAAGTAACTCAAGCACTAGAAAATAAACTCAGTAAAATCTTATTCACTAGAGAGAAAACTCAAAGAATAATATAATTTTTCCATGTTGTATTTGTATAATTTACAGAAGATTAGTAGTCAGTAAGGATTGCTTTTCTTTTCTTTTATAAACTCTATGTAAATTAGAAAAAGGAAATAAACACTAAACTAGGATCCATAAATTGAGCTATTAAATCTCTTGCAGTTTTATTCTAAGTTGGTTTTTTTTTTACTCCTTTCTCTATTCACTGAATTTTATTACTGTCACAAAGGAATAAAAAAGCCAAACAACTCAGACTCATTGCCGTCAAGTCAGAACCAACTCATAGCTGACCCTCCAGCAGGTACTCAGAGGCTTAATATACACAGGAGGAGACTGCACATGTCTTCCTCTTGAAAAAAAGCCAATGGAGTCAAACTCTCTGCCTTTGAGTTGAAAGTACAGCTCCTTAACCACTAGGCCACTAGAGCTCCCAGGAAAAAACCTTTTTAGAATTCCATATTCACAAGCATGAGATGGAAGCAGTCTAGGCAGGAGTAATATTACATATCTTTGAAGATAAAAGAAGGACAAATTGAGATAAAACTATACCTAAAAAAGGAGAGGAAAGCCAATTAAAAAGCAATTGACAAGTCACATATTGGTAAATTGATCACTTTCTAAATAAGTAAAAGCTGAAAGCTTAATTGACAAGATATTTTGGTAAAGAGCTTTTAAGTGGTAGATTAAAAATGGATTTGAACTAAGTAAAGTAAGATTTAGAGTAAGTATGGAATTTAATGTCAATTATTCCACTCTGGTCTGAAGTGATGGATGGTTAAGAACATGGAGACAAATGGTGAGAGAGAGATCCAGAAAGGGATCCTGAAAAGATTTTTCTGACACAGTTACCACTTCCATGGAGATATTGGATTTGTTAATCACATCAAATAGTCTGAAAGTCAAGATGCCTCACTTCTATGGGCTAAATGTGGCCTAAAGTGAATGATCATATGAGAAATGGTTCTGCCTTTCAGGCAATACAGTAATAAAAAGGTACACTTGACTTTCAAAAGCAATATATTGTTTTTATTGGAAACATTTCTTTGGTAAAATTAAATGTGTTTTCACAAGCATGATATCGTTCTCACAGTAGCCCTGCAGAAGAGAAGAGAGGGGAAATATTTTCATTCCCACTTTACGAGGGGAAATGGAAAGATCATGGGATACTTTCCCATTCTCCCTCTAACTAGGCCAGCAGGGTCAGAGTTAGCCTATCTCCTGACAGCCTCCCTTCCTTGCTCTGAGGCTCTTTCGTTGGTCTTGGCTTGGCATTGCACTACCGGATGACATGTACCAAGTGGCTCATATTTTTATTCCACAGCGTGTAAACGACATTCATGCAGTGCACTCTATAAATACCCTACTCAGTCAGTTCTAGCTGAACAAGAAAATGTTTGCTTACATCTCCATTAACAACAGTTTCTGGCATGACACATGATCCACCACCTATATGTTTCTTTTAAATGGACAGTTGAGTATTGTCAGGGTGTAAGATAATTTTGTTCTGTCATAACTGACCACTTCATCTTTTACTTTCAGAAAGCTTCTGTGTTAACTCCATAAGGATATCATTGAAGCATCTTTTATCACTTGCTTACATGATGCCTTGAAAAATAGCTGAGTGAAAAATGTCCATAAATTTCCAAAAGCTATCTTACCAAGAACCACAAATAATACTCTGTTACTAGATAATAAAATCACATTAAAATTAAAAACAGATAACATTAATCATTATCATTCGTTCTCTCCTGTGAAATCTTAGCCAAAAAAAAAAAAAAGGAGAGAGAAAGAAATGTTTGGGCTTTAGGTAGATGGAGTGATTAAAGTTAGGGAATGCCTTGAAAGATAAGGTATTTGTGACTCCTCTGCTCCTTATTTAAGGAGCTCTGGTGGTAAGATGTGCCACTGACCCAAAGGCTGCACTTGCCCATGGTTCAAATCCACCTGCACGTCTGCAGAAGTAAGATTACAATTAGCTCCCATTGTCATTTACAGTCTTGGAAATCTGGGGAATCATCACTATGGGTGTGACCTAAGTCAGAAGCACTGAGCGAGTGAGCGAATAGGTGGAAAGCTTTACCACTCACATCCAGAAAGAACAACGGGCAGGCTCCTCCTGTACAGACTTATAGCCTCAAAAGTCCAACCAAAGGTCACTCTAAATTGGAATCAACCCAGCTCCAATTGTTGTTGTTGTTGTTGTTGTTGTTGTTGTTAGGTATCATCAAGTCAAGTACAACTTATAGCAACCCTATGAACAGCCTACCTATCCAGGGCCAAGCCCTGTCCTATTCTGTGCAGTCCTTATTATCTTTGACATGCTCCAGCCCATTGCTGAAGTCAGCATGTCAATCCATCTGGGTGGGGATCTTCCTCTCCTCCACTGACTTTCTATCTTTCCAAGCAGGATGTCCCTTTCCAAGGAATAGCCTCGCCTAGCTGCATGTCCACAGTATGAAAAATAGAGCTTTATCATCCTTGTCTCCAAAGAGCACTCTGGCTGCACTTTTTCCAAGACATATCTGTTTGTTCTTTTGCCAGTCTGTGGGATAGTAGTCAGCACTCTTCTCAGCACTGTTATTCTCTATATCCCTCTCACTCCACAATCACTAGGGAGCTCTGGTGGCCTCGTGATAAGGAATTGTACTGCCAAATCAAAGGCACATGGTTCTTACTCTCCAGGAGAAAGATGGACAATCTCTTTCCATGCAATTTACACCCTTTGGAGACCTGCTAGAGGGTCAGCTATGAGTTGGCTCCAACTTAATGGCACATAACAACACAGTCACTGCCTTCACATCTATTTGGATGCATGGCAACTCTTTATAGGCTTCCTGACGCTGTAGATCTTAATGGGAGGAAGCATCTATCCTTTTTGTTCCAAGGACCAGTGGATTCAAGCCACTAGACTCCAGTGGCCTTTTGCTTAACATAATGCAGACTGTGCCAACAGAGAGCCTTCTGTATTCTTGTGTTATTACGTACCATTGAATTGGAACTGACGGTACGTAACAACCTTGTCATTTTCAAATAGATGTCTCCATTTTGAGAGAGTAGTGTGTTAATCAAAGTTTATATGAGGATAGAACTTTATGGTTGTTTTATTCATAGAATTTCTTATTTCCAAACTAAAGAAATAATTGTATGCCTTAGAAAATCCATAAAAGCATTGCATTCTAAAAGTTCAAGATTTTTTAGTTTTGGGGTTTTGTGGGGCTTTTTGATGTTTGCAATCTTGATTGGCAAGATCTCTCCTCAATTCTAAATACTACTAACTTTAGAATATCCTGATAAATTGTTGTTTGTTCAGTTACTCATTTGACAATCTGTGAAAACATGTCTTTTAATCTTCCTCAGCATAGTCAAGCACAGTCTCAATTTGCAAGTTCAATTCTCAAATATTATGGGTTTTGAGGATAAAAATATCAACTCATGATAGAACAGTTCTCCAGAAATAAGTTCATTACATAATTGAAGTTATTGTAAAAAAACAATTATCTCAAAACAAGCATATTTTCTGCATGTTAAGAAGGAATATTGTTTGTATGAATATATTTTATAATTGTAATTTGCATTCAGGGCATTTTTTATCTCATAAAGTTAACTTCTCACCAACTGAACTCTGCAAACTTATGATAATTCATTGAGGAAAAAAGAAAGATGCCTTTGTTGGGGTGGGGAATTATCAGTAGAAGAACTAGTTTCTTCAAGATCAGAGAATGAGGTTAGGGAAGTTGCCTAAATGAGAGCCAGAGTCTTAAATCTTGGCCTCATCATCTTAACAACAGTCATGTTAAAAGTGGTCCACACTCACTTAAACCCACCATGTGCCGTGCCATGCACTTTTTTTTTTTTTTTTGCATTACCTCACTTAATCCTCACAATAACTTTACAAGCAAGGATGTGTTTTTCACAGTGGGTAAGTTTTTGCCCTACATCATGTGCCTTTTAAGTTGTAGTGTTGGTGTATAGGATCTGTGTCTTGATCCCAAAACTTGGTCTTGGAGTTCTGTGACACTTTTGCAATGACACCTGCTACAAACGGGAAAAATAAGCAAAGAACTTTGATAAATGTCAATAGTTGTACAGGGACTTCAGGCCTTTCGTTCATAGGGTCACTGTGAGTTGTGCTCAACTCGAAGGCAATCAACAACAACAACATTTCATTTCAGAAATAAAGCGATCTAAGTATCTCTCGTTCCCAAAAAGCCAGTCAAATGATGCTAATTAAGAAGTCACTTTATCAGAGCCTTTTAAAAATCTTCCAAAACTCGTGACTATTTCTCAATAGCATGGAAATTCTGTTAATGAAATTGCCTTAGAAGACGGGATTGAAGATGTCAGTGAAACATAGAATGTGTACTTCTCTTTCCTCTTTCCTTTTGAGGCCTGCTTTCTGAATATGAAATTGTTTCCGTACTTTAAGAATAACCAAATAGTATTTCCCCCCTCAGCATTTCATCATTATATTTGTTGGCAGACCAGTTGTAACCTTGAGTTACCTACAGTGAATTTAAATATTATTCTAATTGATTTTCTCACTGCTTACTGAGAAACACAGCACATCTTTCTCTAGCCTCATAAATAATTCCAGTCCTCTATGTCAACATTAATTGAACTTGCCTCATGTTGTCAATCTCTTTCTCTTTTCCTTGCAGGTGATGTCATTGTCTATATTAATGAAGTTTGTGTCCTTGGCCACACTCATGCAGATGTAGTCAAACTTTTCCAGTCTGTTCCTATTGGTCAGAGTGTCAACCTGGTGTTGTGTCGTGGCTACCCCTTGCCCTTTGATCCTGAAGATCCTGCTAACAGCATGGTGCCACCCCTTGCAATAATGGAGAGGCAACCTCCGGTGATGGTCAATGGCAGACATAACTATGAAACCTATTTAGAATACATTTCTCGGACCTCACAGTCTGTTCCAGATATAACAGACCGGCCACCTCATTCCTTGCACTCCATGCCAGCTGACGGCCAACTAGATGGCACGTATCCACCAGCTGTCCATGACGACAATGTGTCTATGGCTTCCTCTGGGGCCACCCAAGCTGAACTTATGACCTTAACCATTGTGAAAGGTGCCCAGGGCTTTGGCTTCACCATCGCCGACAGTCCTACAGGACAGCGGGTGAAACAAATACTTGACATTCAGGGATGCCCTGGCCTGTGTGAAGGGGACCTCATTGTTGAGATCAACCAGCAGAATGTACAGAACCTGAGCCATACAGAAGTAGTGGATATACTAAAGGACTGCCCCATTGGAAGTGAGACTTCATTGATTATCCATCGAGGAGGTAAGATCTGACACTTGCTTAACAGTCAGTATGTGGTTAAAATAGAAACTTTTCCAATAACACTGTGAAAGTGAAAGTTGCTCTGGAGTTGAATGAAATTTTACTTTTTTAAAGAAAGCGAACTAACAGTGAAAGAATAAGCAGAAACATATGAGTCCAGGGAAATGTAGTTTATTGTTTTTAGAAGGCATCCTTTTCATATTATGTACAGTAATAACTAACAATGCTTTCAATCTTACAAATTTGTGTCACATGAACTCCGTGCTTGATATGAAGCTGGAGTTTGAATGCCCTCCTATGAATGTGTTGTATCCCAGAAGCTTTTGGTTAGAACTTGATGAGAATTGATTGCTCATTGATGAAATTAAGAAACCTGCTATTTCCCATGCGAGTGTGTGGTGTGGATGGATGTGGTGGATCATTGTGTCATCATGTGAGTCTAAGCTGACCAAGAGTGTAAATGCCTCGGATTGTGATTAGGATGCCAAGCTAGCAGTGAGAGGCCAAATCAACCCTGATCCTACTCCAGTATAGTCTTGACAATCCCTGCAGGAATCTTTGGATGTGTCACTGTAGAAAATCCATTCAGAATTCTGTACAGAGTAGATCAGGACGTGTTTTCCACTGCTGCAGACACGGCTGCAGCGACAAGCAGCCATCCCGATGCCCATGAAATGGCATGAAAGTTCTCAGCTGGGTATACTGGAAACAGAAGTGGTAAAGAGTGGCATGGGAGCAGTGAGCTGCAGAAATTTCTTCCACTCTATCTTCTATATGGGACAAGAAATAGGATTGCTGAGGTGGGGTTCCTTCCCTCACTTTTCTGCTACTTTCCTGTTTTGATGAGCAGTAAGGCAGGGGGCTCTGGTGACTTAGTGGTAAGGAGTTGTGCGGCCTGCCAACCCAAAGACAGGTGGTTTGTATCCACCAGTGCTCCATGGGAGAAAGATAAGCGGTCTTTACCCATGTGACTTACAGCCTCTGAAAACCCACTGGAGGGTCAGCTATAAGTTGGTTCCAACTCAGCACACAACAACAAGGTAGGAGAGAAGGATCTGCAGATAGAATAAAGAAAACTTGAAAACAGACTGTAAAGGAAAAGGATCAGGTTAAATTCTCATTTCCCCACTTCATAATTTTGAAATTTAGAACACTTAAAGTGTTGATGAGCCTCAGATTTCTCATTTGTTATTGTTATTAGTTGCTGTTGAATTAGCCCCAACTCATAGTGACCCCATGAACAAGGGAATGAATACGACCTAGTCCTATAACATCCTTGTGATTGGTTTAGATTGTTTTGTTCCCTGGGAATTTCATTGGCTAATTTTCTGACCCCATAGGGTAATAATACTGTCTAATAATTAGCTCTGATGATGCAGTGCTTGAACAC
>NW_006399772.1:4324364-4344652 GCF_000299155.1 Elephantulus edwardii
AAGTAATTTCTAGATCCATCTTGAAGTACAAAATCACTCAGCAGCTCCAGATGAGAATGAGCTGGAAGTCTGCTTTCTACAAAGATTCATTCAAATTCAAAACTCATTGCCATCAAGTCTGAACCACTCATAGCAGACCCTCCAGTGGGATTTTGGAATCATAAATCACATCAGAAGAACTTGCCCATCTTTTTCCTAGGGAGCCACTGATGGACTGAATTGGTGGTGCAACTCTCTGCGGACAACACCACCAGATTCAGTAAGTGCCGCAAGTTGGTTATGACTCACAGCGGCCCTGTATGCAGCAGAATGAAGCACTACCTGGTCCTGCACCATCCTCACAATCCGTGCTGTGCTTGGGCCCGTTGTTGCAACCATGTGTCAATCTGTCTCTTTAAGGGTCTTCATCTTACTGGTTGTCCCTCAACTTTGTCAAGAATGAAGTCCTTCTTCGGTGACTCGTTCCTCCTGACATAATGTCCAAAGTGCATGAGACAGTGTCTTGGCATGTCTGCTTCCAAAGGACATTCTGGCTGTGCGTCATTCATTCATGAGCACATATATTTAATATTTCTCACCAACACCATAATTCAAAGGCATTGATTCTTTCTGTAAAGAGTGTAACCTTGGAAACTCCATGCGCTGGTTCTCCTCTTTCTTATGTCTCTGGGTTAGGTCTGACTCTTGATAGCAGTGGATTGTTGTTTTCTTTTAACCTGTCAGGAGCGTCCTCATTAGTCAAAGGCTCTTGCTAGGTGCTCACTAAATGTTGAATCTAAATCAGCACTGCGGCTGCAGCAGGGATTGGTCAAGAGGAGCAGATATCTGTGACGGAGCACAACTGTGAAGAGCATATGTGATTCCCTACTCGGAGCACTAAAAATAGCATGGAGGCCCTGTCAGTGTGGAAAGCAATCAAAGCTGAAAGCGGCTCCCTTTAACCTTTTGGGTTATTTGGCTCTCTCTGCAGGTTTTCCCCCTGCAAGTATGTATTGCATTGTTAATTCCTTCTTTGAAAATATGAATGCAAATTATTAGGCATCTGTGAACAACAACACTGTATGGATTTATGTTTTATGTATTATGTTCCCATGCTAAAGAAGAAAATTAACATTGTAGCCAAGCAGTCCCAGATGTACCTTCTTAAAGTATTGCTACAAAACAGCACCAGAATTTTAATATTAACTGTTGACAGTGCATTTTTATTTCTCCTGTGGCATGTTTAAGATTAAAACTTTTTTTTGGGGGGTGGGGGGATGTTGGAAGAATATTGTTTTTGTTTTTTTCATTTTAATGACAGTTTACAGAGACTTTGGATTTCCATTCATTCATTGTTGCACTTTTCTCCCTGACCATCGCTCCCCACAATTCGCTTTTCTTTTTGAAAAGTAAAAGAAAAAAATTCTTTCATTGTTATTCAATCCCTCCCTCCAAGTTCGTTCCTCTATGCTACCTTAAGAACTTGCATAGAGTGGGAAGAAAATGTGTAACAAAACTCAAAATCATTTTAAAACCGCCAACCAGGAACCTTCAGTACTATGTATGGTCCTTATTAATCCTTCAAACATGGAACTAAATGCACCCACTGTGGCTTTACTTTCAGCCTAGCAATAAACAGACAAGCAAGGTAAACAGGAGTGCCAAAGAGATACTCACTCCTTAAAACAATCAACCATCCAAGACCAAAGGGAGGTATTTGCCCAGGGATAAAATGCAGGAGAGGATAGGTGAGAAGGCTGAACGGAGATGGGAAGCACACGTAGTAAGTGGGAAGAGTGCTGTTACATTGTGGGAATGCGGTGTCACAAAATAAAATGTGTAGAAATTGTTGAATGAAAAACCAACTTGCTTTGTAATCATTCACCCAAATCACAATGAAAATTAAAAAGAAAACCATTATATATGTGTTTCTTATAGAAGTGTATCTTCATAATGTTTGATAAAAAGAAAATCTTTGCAAAGGGTTGTTGGTATTAAAAAAATACAGCTAAAAATAATTAGACTGTACTTTCTGTAAGATTTATAGAAACTGATTGGGATATATGGTTTTATATGATGAATTTTAAAGGGAAAAAATTCCCATAGCCTAACAGGAGAAAGTAATAGGAAATCCTCAAATATTTTATATCTATTATTGTAATACATACCTTTCCGGAGGAAAAAAATTCTGTGTCCCTGCTATCAGTTTTAGTTGTTAGGGTGCTCTCTCTCTCTTTTTTTTTTTTTTTTAAATCTCTTTCCCTCCTGCTGCCTCCCATCTCTTTCTCATTAATTAATTTTTGTTTGCACTCTTTGGAATGGGAAACTTGTTATGTTTCGTAAGTGGTTCACCGGGTGTTTTGTTTTGTTTTCTAGTATAGAATTGTAGAATGTAGTACTACAAATATGCTGAAAGTACTTCTACTTAAAATCTTTTAATGATACCCCAAATTCCCACAATTTACACTCAGTTGATAGGAACCACCACCATGTTTATGTGATGGAATTGACTTTGCTTATCTTATTTTAGTCTAGTCACCAATACTATGGCCTCATTCAGAGAAATAAAGATTTTTAAGAGCAGATTCATACAACCAGCCCTTACACCAGGATTATTGTTGTTTTTTCAATATTTACTCCAATTTCGTATTTATAAAATAGTGAAGTACATGAGTTGTATAAAGCAAATAATGTTAGAAGGTATACAATGAAAAGTTCTTTTTCCTCCTGGAATAGACATTCACTCATATTCCCCAGAAGTAAACAGGTTTCTTGTTTATCTCCAGAACTTCTGTGGCCTCTGCTACCATACATAAGAATATCTAAAGTATTCTAATGTCATTACATATCATCAGGTCAAAACCAACTCATAGCTTGTTCTCCCATTGGTTTTATGTGCAGTAAATCCCATAGAAAGGTATAGTCCATATTTCTCCCTCTAAGTGGCTGGTGGGTTCAAACCCCTCACCTTTGGATTAGTAACATGACTTCTTACCACTCAGCTACCGGAGCTCCATTTAATACATATGTATTGCTGTAGAGAAAAAGAAAATATCAATTGCTGTGGTATAGTTCATCTGTTTGACACATACCATTGTGACATAATTTTTATAACCACTAATTCATCAATTGCAAGTACATTCTTTAATGATTTTTAAATCAAAATTATATAGTTATGTAACCTCATCATAATCCATATAATAACTATCATTACACAGAGTTCTAATTTGCCCATTTATAGTCAGGCCCACTTCCAGGCCCAGCCTCAGGCAATCACTGATATGCTTGATGAATAATTTTGCCTTTCTAGAAATGTCCTGTAAAGAAAATGATACAGTGTGTTATCAACTTTCACCTCAGAGTCTCCTTTCATTCAACATAATGCTTTTGAGATTTTTCTATGTTGGTGAATATGAGAACTTTTTTTATTTCTGGAAAGTAGTAAATAAAGCATTGTCATGACATGTCACATTTATTTATCCACTGTCCATATCTAGTAGGTGCACATTTGAATGTTTCCAGTTTGAAGCATTATGAATAATAAACTCTAAGAGATTTTAAGTATGTTTTCCTTTTTCCTTGGATACATACCTAAAGTGGCATTGCTGGGATTTTTAAAGAAATGATTGTTGTTTTCTAACGTGGCTGTACCATTTTATATTCCCATCAGTAACATATGAGTTTTCCAATGTCCACACATTGTGGCTAAACCTTGATATGATCGGTGTTTTTAGTTATAGTGAGGATGTGCTAACCCTACGTGGTTCAACTTAACATTTCTGTAATGATTGGAGTGGAGCTCTGGTAGTGCTGTGATGAAAAAATTTAGCTACTGAGAGGTTGGCAGTTCAATCTCACCAGGTGCTCCACAGTAGAACAATGAGGCAGGCTGCTTCCACAAAGACTTACATCTGTGGAAACACAATGGGGAACTTCTACACTGTCCTACAGAGTTGCTAAAAGTGGGAACCAACTCCAGTGCAGTGGGTTTGATCCTTTAGAGAGAAAGAAGCTAGGCCCTTGTGGCACTGTGGCCAAAGTATTGAAATAGTACCCAAGGTCATTTGTTTGAACCAAGGAGCCACTCCACAAAACAAAGAAGTAGCAATCTGCATTTGTGAAGATTTATTTTCTTGCACATGTTGTGGGGAAATTCTATTTTGTCCTATGAACTCACTATGAGTCAGAATCAACTCAATGGCAGTGAAAATGTTCTGTTTTAGTTTTGGTGACACATCTATACACGTATCTTGCAATTGTGTCTATTAGACTCCTTTCTATTAACTTAAGAGTTCTTCTTGTATTTTAATTAAATGTGTGTTATTAAATACTTGATTGGCAATTATTTGTTCTCAGTATGTCTTATCTTCATAATCTTTTGTTTTGAAGCACAGCGGCTTTTATTTTGGTGAAGCCTAAATTTATCAGGTTTGGGTTATTTTTTAATTTTTTTAGTGAATTCTGTTGTTATTATATTTAAGAAATCTTTACCTAATCTAAGATCACAAAGTTTAAAGCTAAAGGACTCCTGAAATTTTTCAATTGCTTTGAATCTATAAACTGCTTTTTAATTGTCATCTTAACATCTTTCAACTCATAATTGTGGTAAAGCTCATTAATTTGAATCCTCTTTGTTTATCCCAATGACATTTTTTTAACCTTTTGTTATACAGAATTTATAATTCATTTGTTAAAGTTACATTTAAATGTGATTCTTTTAAACAACAAATGAGGTTATATTGTTAATATAATTTCAGTTGTTGCTAACATAGAAAAAATAATCTTGAAGTTTTGTTTTGACCTTATACATTGTAACTTTGTTAAATTCTCTTCTTAGTTGTAGGAGATAATTTGTAGATTCATTTGTAGATTATTTGTTGTAAAAGTTTCAACATATTTTTAATGCTGTTAGATAATGAAGACAGTTTTAGTTCTTCTTCTCCAAGGTATATGCTTTGAGTTCTTTTCTTTGTCTTTCTATAATGGGTAAAGCCAATGTTTAATAACAACGATATGTGTTCATGTTCCTGTTTTAGGAGGAAGTAATTGTCTTTCACCACTAAGTGGAGTTTTTTTTGTCTAAGGCGTTCAGACTTCCTCTACCAGGATGAGAAACTTCCATTCACTGAGAATTTTAATAAGCAAAGGCTGTTAAATTTTGTCAATTTGTTCTGTGTCTACTAAAACATACTTTTTATTAGTAAGTTATATTACATTGCATGATTTTTAGATACTAAATACCAAATTCTTTGCATAAGCCTCAGTTGATCATAGTGCATAATTATTTCCATATGCTACTGGATTTTGTTTGCTAATACTTTGTTGAGGATTTTTACAAATTTTAGAGGCATTGGTTTGCAGTGGGCTTTTCATGCAGTGTCTTCATCTGGCATTAAAATTAAGAGTAATTTTGATCTCATGAAATGAGTTGAAATGTGTTCTCTTCTACTTTATTTTTGTAAGGACTTTATCTATTATTGACAGTATTTCCCTCTTTAAAGTTTGATAAAATTCTCTGGAGCCATCCATGGAGGATGGGTAAATCACCTAAATCATGGCCTTGAGTTAATCTTTACACCTTACACCAAAAATATATCCTGCAGTTCTTAAAAATGAACAATAATTTAGTTTAATTAGTAAATAATGTCTGCCTTGAGCATTGTATTCTTTTAAGAATTATCTACATGGTATCAAATTGACAACAGCAACCCAAAAGATGACATAGGAAATTCAAGTAGCTGTAAGATTATGTTAATGAGTGAGGGGAAATTGGAAAAGGAGGGTGAAATGGGTTGCACAGCCTGAATATGATTGACATCACTGGGCTGTGTATATAGAATTGACCAAACTGACATAAGTTCTGTTTTATATATTCCCAACAACAAAATAATTAAAAGCTTGATACTACTTATTCATACAGTCATTGGTGGTGGACTGTTTTGTAGAAAGATTTTTCAATTACTAACTAAATTTCTTTCCTTGTTTTAGATCTATTCCAATTTTACATTTGTTAGCCAGTTTGGGCAATATATATCCTTCTAGAAAATTTTACAAGTCATCTAAGTTGTCAAATGGGTTAGAACATAGTTTCTAATGAAATTTTAAAAAATTTCTTTGAAGATCTGTCTTTTGGATTCGTTGGCTATTTCTGTCTTCTGTTTTGGTGTTTTTACACCAGGACCTTTCCACCCTGACCCCTCTCTTCTACTTCCTTTACATGTCCTTTACTGCCATTTCCTGGATTCTTGATTTGAAAACTTGTACTAATGATTTTATATTCTAATACTGCTTCTTAAGGCCTTTGGCTTGGCAATGCCACTCCTTACCTTTAAGCCACCAGAGCTCCTGAGAGTGGAGGCAAAAGTAAATACAGTGTATTCCAGAGAGAGAAAGGAGTAACTCTCTGAGGGAAAGAAGGGGTGGGAAGGGTATTGTGCCACTGGGAATAATTCTTAAGATGGCTGGCTCGCTTCCTCATTTAGGACATGCTTTAGGGTGTCCTGGGCCAATGGGATGATGTCACAGGAAGTCCAGAATTTGGCAAGATGTTCTGACTCTGGTCCCTTATTCCTGTCATCCCTGACATCGCTGGTTGTATGAAGTCTCGTGTGCCTAGAATACCAATTAGTTTCTTTGAGGACTGTCCCCACTGTGTATGTCAGGACTGTGAGATGCTGGGGCTACCCGATAATGCAGTGTTATCTGTTCCCTGAGTTTGATTGATGAGAATCTGGTATTCTCTTTGATTTTTGTCCTTTCTCGGCCCTTAAGATGACTTTCCTCTGGTTTTAACTACTTTGCCTGACCTTTGCCCTTGATCTGTCTAAAACAGGAGTTTCTGCTTTCCTTATCTTGTTGGTATCCACTCATCTTTGCCTCATTCTTCTTGATTTACCTGTTTTGTCTCTAACCTGTCCCCCTGGAGAGATGGAGCTCTAAAACCTCTTCAGGTTTTCAATGAGGACTGCTCTGGCTACTTAATGCTAGAATTAGGTATTGTCCCACCTACAGGGGCTCTGAATCTCTCAGAAGTAGTGGGCCTGCTTTTATGGGTTTCAGTGTTTTAGCTACTGCATCGAGCATATAGAGAGGCCTATGTTTAGAGGGTGGCATTTGAATAGGCTGGTATGTTTGCAAAGCCACTTCCTCACTGTGGAACACTCAGAGCCTGAAAGACACACATTTCACCTGGAGATTGAAAATTAGAGGTCAGCTTTACTTAACATTTACAGATGTACTTGGTTCTATTTTTTTTTTCCTATAATTATATTTTATTAATTTTCATAAACATTTACAGAGATTTTGGGCTTCCACTCATTCATTGTTGCACTATTCTCTCTAACCTCCTCCCAGTTTGTTCTTGTCCAAATGCCACAGTGCTTGTCAAAGCCAGTTCTGATTAATCTTCTTTGTCAGTGTATCCTTTGCCATTCCCTATCACTCCTCCCTGAGAGAGACTTCACCCTGAGTCATAAGGAAAAGGGGACGGCGTATTCTCTTAGCTACTTCCTGCTGAAAAGGGACACTGTGGGTTTCAGGGTGAAGATCTTCTCTCACTACTCTAAAGGGCCCCTTTGGCAGTAGGAAACACATAGACTATTATGGAGATTGATTTTGGAATTCAGATGCACTCTTATTGATTGTGCTTGGCTGTACATGTACATATCCTTCAAGATGTATCATGGGGGTGTTGCAACCTAGAAGACACAAATTTGACTAACAAGTTATAAGTACATGAGTCCAAAAATTATGGAAAAGTAAAAGAAAAGATTCTTTCATTGTTTTACAAACACTCCCCCAGGTCCCCTCCACCATGCAGCCCTCGCTCTAGTCTCCTGTGATGACAGAAATACCCAATTACATCTCTTTTAGACGGTTCTCTCCCTCCTCTGTTTCAGTGCAGTATACATTATTGAACCCATCTTACTCATTCTCTCCCCAACCCCAAGGACAGTCCCATTCTACAACAGTGGCATCATGTAATATTTGTCCTTTTGTGACTGGGATATTTCACTCAGCATAATGTTCTCCAGAGTCAACCATTTTGAATAATATTGCATGAGTTCCTTGTTTTTTAATGCAGCATAGTATTCCATTGTGCGAATATACCACAGCTTCTCTAGCCATTCGTTTGTTGATGGGCACTTAGGTTGTTTCCAACTCCTTGCTATTGTGAACAAAGCTGCAATAAACATGGGTGTGCATATATCTGCTTGGATGTCAGCTATGGTCTCTTCAGGGTATATTCCCAGTAGTGGAATTGCTGGGTCAAATGGTATCTCTATTTGCAACTTTTTGAGAAAGCGCCATACTGCTTTCCACAGGGGTTGCACCATTTTACACTCCCACCAACAGTGAATCAGGGTTCCAGTTTCTCCACAACCTCGCCAGCATTTGTTGTTTGCTGTTCTGTTAAATTTTGCTATTTTGACTGGGGTGAAATGATATCTCATAGTTGTTTTAATTTGCATCTCTCTTAGGGCTAGGGATTTTGAGCATTTCTTCATGTGTTTGTTAGCCATCTGAATGTCGTCTTCGGTGAAGTGCCTGGTCAAATACTTGGTTCTATTTAATATTGTACTCAATGAGATACTACTGAATAAATATTTTGGTTGCTTTTAGTATATTTGTGTAACTTTTAGAAATCTTTTGTCTCATCACTCTACATGAGACAGATTGATAGTATGTCTGCAATCAACAATTTTTTCCCCCAGTGTCTCTTAGAAGGTGTTTTTGGCCCTGGAAATGATAAAACAAAATAGAGAACACATTTTATCCTTTTTACCATGGAATTTACATTCTTTGGCAATAGACAGGGAAAATAATAATGTTATCAACATGGATATTGTTTGTTGGGTTTTTCTTTAAATTTTGTATTCTCGTATTACTAACATGCCTGGATTATTTATTCTTGAGTATTACTTTTATAGCCAGTTACCCTAAAAAAACCCCATTTGTCTTTCTTTTCCCCATTGTTCTTGGGATTTCTGAGTAGGCAACTACAAATAAAAATCACTTTGCCTAGATCTGACCTATTTACACATACCTATTTTGTCTTCAGAGAACTCTGATGATGGACTAGTGGTTAGTGAGTTGCACTATCAAGCCAAAGGTGGGTGGTTCAAATCTACCAACTTCCCTGCAAGAAAAAGAAGGGCAGTCTACTTCCATGAGACTTGAAACCTCTGAAAATCCACTGGAAGGTCAGCTATGAGTTGTTTCCCTCTATGACAATGAGTTTAAATTTGAGTTAAGTTTATCTACACTGTCTTGTATCTATGGGTGTGGCCTGGGAAATTTTACTGAGATTTTTTTTTTTTACTTGGACCCTGGGGTGTTAAGAGTTTATTGTTCAAAATGGCTTCACTAGCCACTGGCTTTGACTTTGCCATGTGAATAGGTGAGACTATGAGAATAGGACAGATTAGCCTATCCACAAAGGGATTGAGTAGTCTTCCCAACAAATTTTTTAGCAGACTCAGCTTCAGATTTAGAGGATTTCACCAACAACAAAGAAGAAGCAGGCATGTAGTACATGCCCTTTGAGTCCAGAGATTCTTGCACCAGTCAGACCCACAGAAAGCAGCAGCAGAGGACCGGAGACCTGGCTTGAGATGGAGCTGACCATGAGCCTGCTACCTCATGGAACCAGAGCTAGAATCTTTGCCCAAGTTTGTTAGAGGATTGGGAGGGGTGAGCCATAACTGGCAAAACGAAGAGCTTTGTAATGCTTGCCTAAAGCCATGAGGCTGCAGGGAGAGGTGCCTGTGAACACATTTCAGAAGCTGTCCTGACTTAGAGATTGAATATCCTACCAACCTGAATTAGAGTCCTTTGACTTTCCTAATATAATATGGTTCTGTTTGGTCTATGAGCTACTGCAACAGATTCTTGGACCCAGTAAAGTATTAAGATTGATGTTGGGATAAAAAGAAAGAAGTGCAGGAGTGTAGAGGACATGTCTGACCTCAAGGAAATTGGTTTCGTGTTGTGAATGTTGTATGTGGCAGTATTTCCCCGTTGTGAAGTTGGTATTGGTTAGATATGGCTGCCTCCACATGGCCCCTTGCTCTTTTTACAGCCCTAAAATTAATACCCATGGCAGCAGTCAAGAACCAAAAGATGTTTTGTTTTGCCAAGAACCTCTCCAAAGTGCTAAGCTTTGATACCAGTTTAAAGACTTGTGTGCCTGATCCAAACCATGATATTTTCAGTTGTTTCCCATTCACCTTGGAATTCCACAATGAATTTTGATGACTGAAAAAGACACAATTTCTTTGAATTGTGGTGTTAGAGAAGAGTGCTGAATACCTATGAACTGAAAACAAAACATAACACCCAAAACCTAGCCTATCTTGGAGACAGGAATGGTAAAACTCTGTCTCATATATTTGGGACAAGGTCTCAGAAGGAACTAGTCCTTGGGAAGAGACATCATGCTGGAAAAGGTGGAAGGCCAGAGTAAAATAGGAAAACTCTTAAAGACATTGATTGACACAATGACACAGTGACTGTAACAAAGGGTAGAGATTTTGAGGATGGCATAGGCTAGGGCAAGGCTGTAATTGTGTTCATAAGATTGCTATGAGTAGGAGCTAACTTGGTAACAGCAACAGTTGTCAACCACATTTCTTTTGCTACTGTTTCTAGAACACTTAATATTGATGACTAAGGAAATTTCTATCTTCTTGCCTACTTTAATGAAAACAATTTTGTTTTACATGATTAAACATGTTGTGTTGCTGTTGTCATTGTTGTTGTTATTGAGTCAACTACAACTCATAGCAGCTTTGAACAACAAATCTGAACACTTTTCTATGCTGCACCATCCTCATCACCTCTGACACACAGTATGGTATTAGCTTTTTATTTGAGATGAGTATTTACCATGATAAAGAAATACTCTTTTTAAGAATTTTTTTCAAATCACAACGAATTTTATCAAAGGATTTTTATGTCTTCTAGAGAGATGATCATGCTCTTTACCTCCTTTCACTTATCAGTGTAGTGAATTACATGAAGGTGTTTCTTAAAGTTGAACTATCCTTTCATTCTTGAAATAAACTCTTTGGTCTTAGTACTTGGCATGGTACACTTTTCATGTGTTACAATAACCTATTTATTTGTTTGATTGTTGTTTTTGTTTAATTTTTATTGGTTTTCATATAATAATTCCTTTACATTATGTTTCATTCATATGCATTGTGTTTTATACAATCTTTCATATACATTGTGTTTCATACAATCATTCATATACATTCAATTTTACAATTTTTAAAATTGGTTTTCTTACAAAGTTTATATGCATGGTGTTTCACACTCTTCTTCTTTCACATTATGTTTCATACAGTCATTCTCATTTTGTTGTTGTTGTTGCTGTGTTGTTGTTATGTGCTGTCAACTCGCCTGTGACTAATTGCTACCCTATGTACAACAGCTCTAAACCCTGCTCTACCCTTTGCCAATTTTATTTTCTCTGACACACCTATCCCCATTACCCCAGTGACAGAATCAATCCATCTCATCGAGGGTCTTCTTCTCCTGCACTGGACATCCACCCCCCCAAGCATGACATCCCTCTCCAAGAACTGATCCCACCTTGCAACATGTCCAAAGTATGTCAGATGAAGCTTCAGAATTCTTGCCTCCAAGAACAGCCCAGCTTCACCCTCTCCAGGATAAACTTGTTCTCCTAGCAGTCCATGATATATTCAATAC
Source organism: Elephantulus edwardii (assembly GCF_000299155.1). NCBI lineage: Eukaryota > Metazoa > Chordata > Mammalia > Macroscelidea > Macroscelididae > Elephantulus > Elephantulus edwardii. Next base: position 4,336,062 of record NW_006399772.1, read on the forward strand.
TCTACTCCAGCAACACAGCTCAAAAGCATCAACTCTCTTTCTCTCATCCCTACTCATTGTCCAGCTCTCTGATGCATAGCAAGTGATTGCAAAGACCATGACCTGTATTAGGTACACTTTAGTCTCTGGACTGACATCGTTGCTCTTCAGTACTTTGGAGAGGTCTCTGACAGCAGACTTCCCCAATGCAATTCATCTTTTAATTTCCTGGCTGCTGGTACCAAGAGTGTTGATTGTAGAGCAAGAAAATTGAAGCTGTCAACAATCTCAATCTCTTCACCATCTATCATGATGCTGCCAATCTTCTTATAGTCACGGTACCAAACCATCTTGTTTATAGAAGCTAAAGAAAAAGGATGAAATTATGAAATAAGAGAGCTGAACAGATTTTTAAGACCAGCTGCTAAAACAACAAACAATATCTGTCTTAAAACAAGTGCGACTAAGTGCTCATTAGAAGCAAAGATTATGAGACATCATGCCGCATACTATGGCCATGTTGTTAGAAGAGATTTGAACTTGGAAATGGACACTGCTTAGAAAGGTCGAGGTCATTAAAAGAGAAGACCCTCAGCAAGATGGATTGACACAGTGAGTACAATAGTGGCTTAGACACAGGAAAGAGCGTGAGGGTTTTTTGGGTTGTATAAGGTTTTGAGCTCTTATACAAGCTCAAAAAAGCAGTTGTTGTTGTTGATGATGTTGTTGTTAATATGTGTGCTATTAAGTTAGAACCAATTCACGGCTGATGCTTCAAAAAGTTTTTAAAGGTTGTAAATCTCACAGGAGGAGATTGCCCATCTTTCTCCTGCAGAGTGGTTGGTAGGTGTCAACTGTGTGCATTTTGGTTTGCAGTGCAACTCCTTACCAGTAAGCCACCAGAGCTCCCTTCAAAAAATGCAGTTTCTTCTAACTTATTTATTATACTATTTATATAAATAGTATAAACCCTCTTTTTTTACCTTATTGTTATGATTTGGGTGAAAGTTGAGTAGATTGGTTTTCAATTCAGTGATCCATGCACATTTCGTTTCATGCCATTGATTAGAATCTTCATAAGGTTACAGCATTTCGTTGTGTCTGTTCTCTCCCTTCTCCCTCATCCTTGCTACCTTCTGAGCTTTATCACAGGCTAGATGCTGCCTTTTTGATCTTGTTTGTTCTGAATGGTTCTGCCTCCCTTGTGTTATTATTCACTTTGTAGACCTGTCTGTTTTGATAGTTGAGCCTCAGAGTTCAGTTCAGTTCCAGGTGATGTGTAAGGTGATTTGCTATTCAATCTTAGCCATATTCTTCAATCTTGTTTGCATGAAAATTTTAAAAGTCCTTTACTTAAACTGGAGTCTCACAAATTACAGTTTCCCAGAATTTTAACAATTTGAAACATTTTCTTCCTACTTCTGGAATTATGACTCCAAAATTTTCACTAGAGCAAAATATTCCCTTCTCAGACTGTCCATATAATTACCCAATATCAGTAATGCACACATTATTCTTTTACATTCAAGGAAATTTCAGAGTATTTGCAAAGCATCATAGGCTATAATCAAGCTGTGTTTGATATCAAGTTGTATGAATTACGGACACAGAAAATTGTTCCTATGTAGAGAAAACTCTAGCTTTAGAGTTTCAGTCTGTTACCTGACAAGAACATTGTCTCAAAATATTTAAAATATACTGAGAAAAATATTAAAACAAAATTTACTGGAAGTGGGTTTGGTGGGGTTTTTTTAATATTACAATTACAATTTTCTAAAACAGAAGACTTTATTTAGAACTAATTTCAAATCACAATTCCAGATATTACATACTAGAGCACCATATACTCTTTACCTACTGTGTCGTCAGCATTTCACTCTATTCACTTTGAATTAGTCAGTGTGTGTATATGTGTGTTTCTGAATCACTTACGAGTAAGATGCACAGTCTAAGACCATACCACCCTGAATGCACCTAGATGAATCTCATTTGATCTTGGAAGGGTAAATTGCATATATGGCTCGCCTTTATCCAAAATAATTCAATATTTATTTCATACATATGTTTGTTTAAAAATTTTTTTATCAGAGTTACTTTAAGCTGTGGAAGATAATTTTTAATTTTTTTTAATGAAGGCTTACAAAACACATCAGTTTTTCATATAATCATACTATGAAAAATACTTTTGAAGAGGCAATTAGAATTTCAAATAACCTTTACCATAACTACAGAAGATTTCAGAAGTCATCAAAATAGATGTAATCTTAAAAAAGAATCAATATGTACCAGTAATAAACATCTAATACAGAAATATTTCTAAGAGAAAAAAAAACAGTTCTCAGAAAAGAGTGATACTGAGTACAGATAAAGTTCTAAAGAGTTTATTCTACATTCAGTATTATGTAACATGCCTTTCCACTTACTGTCAGTAGTGGGGGAAAGTATATATGATGCAACAAAACCATAGCAGAGATCTAAATTACCACTGAATTAACAAATATATCCTGAAATCTCAGTGACTTTACACTCTATAAGTCTGTTTCTTACTTATATATGTTTTGGAGCAAAAGATCCTGGATGTCAGATCTTGTTCCATACAGTGACTCAGAGAACCAAGCTGTTCTCCCTGGTGGATCTCTGTGCACTAGGCATTTGGAACCCACTAGGTTTTCTCTAACTAACGGGAATCTGGAATGCAAAGAAAAAAAAGAGTGAAAATTCATGGAAGAGGATTTGAGGATCGGCCCTAGAAGGAGTATACATTGGTTAGCCATACCTAATAAATGCTCAAATAAATGAAAGACTAGACAGTAGTTGTGTTTGGTGGGTTGTTGTGTTTTGTTTTTAAATATAATTGGAGCTAAATGTAGCATACACAACTGTTAATCATTGATTTGCTGTTAGTTATTGATTTACTTCATTTGCTTATTTGAGTATACCTTAAGTACAAAAAAGATATGTTAAAATTTACATGGCCCACTGTCAAAAAACTCAAAGTTATTGCCATCAAGTTAGAACCAAATCATAGTTAAAGTCTCTATTGGGTTTCTTGGGCTGTAGATCACACTAGAGGAGCCTCTGGTTAACATAGCCTTTGACTTAACAGCACAACTCCTTGTGAACTAGGTCCAGTATTAATTGCTCCTATTCAAACCTCAAATTACACTTAAGAACACAATACTTAATACTATGGGAAGAATATTAAAAGATCCAGAGTCCTGGCACCAAAAAGAATTGGCTGACACAGAATAATTACATGAAATAATATTTGATCCAAAGGCAGTGGTGATGAAGGAGGATGTTCAAGCTACTCTGAAAGAATTTGCAAAAAAAAAACAAAAAAGAAAAACAAAACTAGGCCCCTGGAATTAATGAAATATGAGTTAACATATTTCAATAGACAGATGATACGCTACACATTCTCATCAAGTTATGCCAAGAAATCTGGGGGACAAATACCTGACCAACTGACTGGAAAGGATCCATATCTGTTTTCATTCCAGAAAACATATCCAAAAGAGTATGGAAATTATCAAATAATAACACTGATACCACAAACCTTCAGCAAAATCCTGCTGAAGATTATCCAAAAACAACGGGAACAGACATTGAAAAAGAACTACCAGAAATACAGGCCAGTTTTAGAAGAGGCCATGTGACAAGAAACATTGAGTTAGATGGATCTTGACTGAAAGCAGAGAGTACCAGTGGAATGTCTATCTGTGTTTCCTGGACTATACAAAGGCATTTGACAGTGTGAATCACAACAAATTGTGGTTAACCTTGAGAAGAATGGGAATCCCAGAACAGTTGCTTGTGCTCAGGCAAAACTATACTTGAACCAGGGAGTAGTCGTCTGAACAGAGGAAGGAAACATTGTATGGTTCAAAATCAGGACTTTACAGGTCAGTGAAACACAGACAGGCATTCCTCTGATACTCTCTGCTTTCAGCCAAGATCCATCTGACATAGCTATAATATCCCTAGTACCTCAGCCTCTTCTAAACCCATCCTGTACTTCAGACAGTTCTCTGTTGATGTGCTATTGCTTGCTGTGCATCAGAAAGCTGGATGGACAATGACTAGGGATGATAGAAGGACAGTTGGTGCCTTTGAGCTAGGTTACTGGAGAACAGTATTGAATGTACCATGTACTGCTAAGAGAACAAACAAATTCATCCTAGAGAGGGTGAAGCCAGGCTGCTCCTTGGAGGCAAGGATTCTGTTTCAGGGCAAGACCAGTCCTTGGAGAGGAATGTCATGCTTGTGAGGGTGAAGGGACAGTGCAAGAGAGGAAGACCCTCGATGAGATGGATTGATTTAGTGACTAGGGGAACGATGGTAGGTGTATCAGAGACAGTAAGATTGGCTCAGGATAGAGCAGGATTTAGGGATATTGTACATAGGGTCACTGAGTGACAGGCGACTTGACAGCACATAACAACAATAGCTGTGCTCATGATAGAACTGTAATATCTGCCACACAACAGTGACTTCATTCAGAAAAAGGATACAGGCTTACTGACATTAAATTATGAAAAATGCATTTTGCTGGAATCAGCATATTAAATATCTAGCATAGTCTTTGAAACCAACTCACATGGCTAGTTTGAAATAGAGGCTTATTGTCATCTATTCCCAATGTGTAGATGAAACATGAGCTGTGATGGGCTTTTTTTTAGTTACAATTCCTTTGTACAGTTGTGCATTCATTAGTTTATTGTTAAGGACCGTAGATAGAGTTGACCCATAACTGACCCTCCAATGGGTTTTCAGAGCCAGTAAATCACACAGGATGATATTGCCTGTTTTTCTCTTATGGAGCAACAGGTGGATTCAAACTATATGTCTTTGGGATTACACCACAGTTTCTTACCACTAGACCACCAGGCTTCAGAAGAAAAACTGTAATGTTTTTCATGAATTATCAAGAGGCTTATTTCATGGTCCTTTGTATCTCACAAGGAGCTCCGGTGGTTTGATGATAAGAAGTATACTGCCAACCCAAAGGCATGTGGTTCAAATCCACCAGAAGCTGCTCCTTGAAAGATGGGTACTCTCCTCCCATGCAATGAATTGCCTTCAAAAACCCCCTGAAGAGTCAGCTATGAGTTGGTTCCAACTCCACAGTATATAACAACAGCAACAATTATAATTCACAGTGTAATTTTCTGGTTTCAGAAATCTTCAAACTTAAGTAGAAAAAAAATAGTCTAATTTCTTACTACCTGCTATTATTCTTTGGTTGTTATTAAAATGTTAATATAACAACCCCAATCAACAGACTAGAATTTCTGTATAGTGTGGCCTAGTGGGTAAGGAGTTATACTGCCAACCAAAGGCAGATGGTTCAAATCCACCAGCTGCTCTAAGAAAAGAAGATGGGCAGTCCTACCCCATGCAGTTTAGAGCTTCTGAAATCCACTAGAGGGTTGGTTCTAAGATGGTTGTTACTCAAAAGCACTTAACAACAGTAACAACAATTTTTGTAGAAACATATTACCAGGGCTTTCTCAGTATAGCTACCCATTGGCCTTGAACTCCCAGCCTTTCAGTTTAGCAGCCTAGCTTTTTTGCACTAGTGCTAATTAGTTTAATATATTCTAATTAGGAAATATATATGAGTCATATGAAAAATGCTCTCTGCCTATAGAGTGTTGCTTGCTGATCCATGCCAGCAGAAAGGGAAGTGGACTTTGTGCGATTAAAAATATGTTCATGAAAATTCCCGATGGTAAGCTTGGAAAATTTTGCTAGGAGTACAATTCAGTCACATTATCTACCTGTAGTCCTTATTGAGGAAACTAATGAAATCACCTACAGCATTCTCTTGGTATGAAATATTGTAAGTCATGTTCATTATTTTACAGAATGAAACCATAGACTTTTAATGAATATAAATTCCAACCAAAAGTAGAAATGAAAATAATTGCTATTATTATACCATATTAGTGGAAGTTATGCTAATTGCCCTAAAATGCAAAGAAAATGTATTGTGTTTTGCCTTCTCCTAATTAGCAATGTTTCACAATGTGTGGTACATTTGTGAGAAATTTTGTAGTATGTTAGATAAATGAGTTTTACATCTCCCAAGTTTTAATGAGAATTATAATGCACTTTATCCAGGAGCAGTTTTGTGGCACTAAGCATCTTCTGCTGGTAGACTGGGAAAAGTTTCACCAAAGTGATATACTGGAATAAAATTTAGTGAGTGAGGGAAGCATAGATGAGTTAATTTCAGTTAAAGTCTCAAAAGTTATAATGAATATTACATTTAGTTATTTTTTTTATTTCATTCTTAAAAAACTACCCAAATTGCATACACCAGCAGTCCAAAATGAGTTTGAAACCTGTTAAATCCCACAAAGAACTCCTTGCGACTTGGCATGTAAATCCCTATTTCCATATTTCAGAAAATGGAAAATAAAATTAAAATATTCATGACCTTTAAATGCATTCATTAGACCTACGATTATGCCATTAACCAAGTTCTTACGAGCCAATTCCTCCTTCTTCACATCCAAGAAACTATTGTTTGTACCTGGATCTATTCTCTTCACTTCCCCTGTGGCTTCCTGAGAAAAATTCTAAGTTCTCTGGACACTGGTTTCTTCTTCTCTGAAAGAACACCCCTACTGTTCACTCCAGGAACTTCTTTATTAAAACCTTCTTTCGCAGAGAAATAGTTGTTACACGTTGTTGCACACTTTTTAAATTGATGATCGTGCTTAGAAACACATTTGCGGTCATTTGCGGCAGCGTGTTAACTTCCTTTTGGGGGGAACCAAGGACTGCATACCCTTCAAAAATATGCAACCTCACTGTGGTCGGTGGACTCCAACTTGACCTCCACGGGGTTTCTGAGGCTGCAGATTACAGTGGGAAGAGACTGCCCATTTTCCTCCCGTGGAGCCACAGGTGGATTCAAACTGTCAGAACCTCAAGACCTTTAGATGTGCAGTGAAACTGGCTTCAGGCTATGGCACCGCAGTGCCCTTATGAGGTATGTAAATAACCAGAATACAACCAATTTTTTAAATAAACCTTTCTTAATTCCGCGTTCTCTTTTGTAGTCCCTTTTTCCTATTCTCAGGCAATTTTCTTAAAAAAATATCCATGTCCATATGTGTGTGTGTGTGTGTGTGTGTGTGTGTGTGTGTGTGTGTGTCTGTCTGCCACATAGACCTCACCTTATCCCTAAAAAAGCATGAAAGAGAGTCATTCTTAAAGAATGGGGCTTTACTTAGCATCTGTGCTTCCTTACTTGCCTCGCACCTCTGTTCTTGGTCTCTACCTCCACTACATCACGTTACTTAAAGTGCTCTACCCTGTTAGTAACGACTACCTCTTTGTCAAATGTCTCATTTCTTCTAGATCCCTTCCTCCCTTACCTTCCAAGCCTCTTCTAGTGATCTTTTATAGAGGTCTTCGTAAGTCCTCTGTTTCTTCACTGACTCTTCAGTGAAACTCACCACTTTGTCCCTTTAAAACAGAGATTTCACTAATAGCCATTTGTTTGCTTGCAACACTTCTGAATTAATGCTCACACTTATTACTACCACCACTCATCCCATTTTTTTTATTTCCCAATTGAGTATCTTTCTGTGATTCTCTATATTCCCTAGAGAATATAAAAACAGCTGTTTTTTCAGCTTCTATTCAAATCTGTCATCATTTGAGCTGTAATTAATCTCTTAGTTTAATCTCACATTATCTATTTTATTCACTCATTCATTTATTCCATAAGCATTCACTGAGTGTCTACTGTGTGCGCAAGCACTATTTAAAGGTTTGTGTATACAACTGCCTTCTTGGAACTTATATTCTCTGGTTATTAAGTTGGAAGCATGACCCACCACCAGATTTTTAGAGGCAAAAAACTACATGGGTATCATCAGGTTTCTGAGATTATAAATTGGGAGATCGACCATCTTTCTCCCAAAGAACCATGCTGGCTCCCAATCACCAGAGAGGTGGAGTCTGGATTAGCAGAGCAACTCCCTTTAGACTAAGGCACCAGATTTTCAAACAGTATCATAAAACTGTACAAATTCTTCTTTCCCCTTCCTTTTCTCATGTGTGAATTGTCTTTGTGGACCACCTCCTGACAATGGTTCCTGGCCAAAGATACCCAGGACTCTCTCTGTCTCAGGATGTATATTTTTTATTTTTTTTTTATTAATTTTAATGAATGTTTACAGAGACTTTGGATTTCCATTCATCCATTGTTGCACTTTTCTCCCTGCCCAACCTTTCCCCCCTGCCCCAGTTCACTCTTCTCTTTGAAAAGTAAAAGGAAAATTTTTTCGTTGTTATACAATCCCTCCCCCCAAGTCCAATCCACTAATCAGCATTCGTTCTGGACTCCTGTCATGAAAATAATACCTAATCATATGTCCCTTTTAAACAGTTCTCTCCCTCATCTGTTTCAATGTAGTATACATAATGTATCCCATCTTTCTCAGTCTTCCCCCAACCCCCATGTCAGTCCCATTTTATAACACATGCACTATGCAGTTTTAGGATCTAGTCTAAAAGTATTATATTTTTGGGCATTATTTTTATCGTAGGAGTACACAATGAGGGTTGCAGAGTGGATTATATTTGGGGGT
>NW_006399772.1:4344822-4401973 GCF_000299155.1 Elephantulus edwardii
AGTTAAATTTAAAAATTTTAAAAAAGGAAAGAAGGAAGGAAGGATAGAAAGTCATGAAAAGATTTTCAAATATCTCACCAGCATTTTTCTTCTTTAACACTATATTGGAGTTCTCAAAGGAGGGAGAGGGTCTATCAGACAATAGCTGGGCTTCCACCATACCTAGATTCTCACTACATCAATATAGATTTCATGTAGCCTAGGACCTCTGCCAAAATCACTTTGTGTTCAATAAACTGGACACGATCAGTAAAGAAAGGGGTCTCTGATACTTTTAGGTAAGGAGGTAGGACCTTATGATCATAGAAAGAAGGCTATTTAATGGGAGTTCTAGTGAATTCAATGGAAAAAATGGTGGTATTTGTCCAGCAAATGTAAATATACATGAGAAGGTTGCAGTGTTAATCTGGTAGAGTGAAACATCAAACATCTGCTAGTTGTCAATTTGACAGTGGCACATGAATTTCTGTTTATTTTTTCTTCATTAGCTGTCATGATTGGGTTATTACTAACATTTAGTGCTGAAGGGCCAGAAATACTAAAACATCCTACTTTGGGTGACAGACACACACATGTCCAAAAATAGTTCATCCAAAATTCTAAAGAGTAATGTCTCCATTGAGGAGTATTCCCTTTCCCACAAGAATTCTGAAAGCACCGGCTGAGCCATCTCAGCTAACCTGATGGCAGTGTCTTGCTCCAATGGCTTTGCCTCAGACACTAGGTAATTTGAAGTTCCTTCTTGCATCCACTAAAGCAGTATTTGCATTTTAACAAGATCGCGCAGATGATTTGTATGCAAATTAAGGTTCCAAGAGCCCTGCTCTACCAAATTCCAACACACAGTTTGGTCCCTTGTTTGTTTGGCCCAGTACAGAATCTCCTAATTTAGTTGAAGACTTAAACCAAATTAATAAAGACCTTCCCTGAGGATCTTTAAAAAACCAGCCTACTTCAGTGAATGTCTTTGAAACTTCAGGAAAATCACTTACTGTTTTGAAGCCTGAGTCTCAAAGCAGTGAAAAATTGCATGAGAAAGGCAGAGGAGGGAACGGTGAGCAAGGGAGCTTTGAGACAGCCAGCCAGAAGAAAGAAGTTAACCTTCCAGGATTTTCATAGACTCTAAAAGTTGTGCAGAATCAGTTTAGAAATTATCTGTTGTTGTTGTTGTTGTTGTTGTTGTAATGTACTGTCAAGGTTTTCAGAGTCTGTAAAACACACAGGAGATGATGCATTTCTCTCCCAGAAAGCAGCTGGTGGATTTGAACTACATGCCTTTGGGTTGAGAGTGCAACTTCCTACCATTAAACCACCAGAGCTCTCTTGTGGCTATTAAGTGCTGTTTTAACAGAGACTATCATAAGTGAACAGCTTTAACAAACAGCTTATTGTCTCATAATTTAGGGGGTAAGAGTGTAAATTCAGGGTGCCAGATCCATGGGAAGGGGTTAGCTCTGGGTGCTTCCTGGTTCAAGGAGTTTCCCAGGACAAGAACTTCTGTCCAAAGGTCATTCTCTCTCAGCTCTGCTTTCTGGGTGATAGGAAGAGTGCGCTCTCCACAACTTCTCTCTCTCATTGCTTGTAAAGAAAAGGTATTGCAGACCAGCCCTTAGATCAGATCAGATCAGATCAGAGCTGTGACTTAAGTGCTACATCTCACTCTAATCCTCTTCAATATCATCAGGCCTGATCACGTCAGAGCCCATCATGAGGAAGCGTAACTCTCATAACTACCTCTAACCCCCCCATTCTCTCTCTCTCTTGCACTGGAGTCAGAACTAACTCCTGTAGCTAAACTGTCAGCAGGTTCCCAGTGCTTTAAATAACACAGGAGACTATCCAGCTCTCTACCAATTCAACTACCAGAGAGTTTCAACCTTTGGGTTGACAGTACAACTCCCCACAGACTATGTCACCAGAGCTTGAAAATGGACACATTTGGGAAGGGAAACAACTCAATCCAGGACATTCTGTTCTTTGACTCCTAAAATTCATGTTCTTGCCACCTGCACGGAGGAAAAAAAATAAAACCACTTTCACCCCACTGTACTAACTTCAGAGACACGAAACTGGGGTTTGATCAATTCCCTTTTTTCCCCCCTCAAAAATATAAACTTTCCAACCAACTCTGAAAGTCTCAATGTGTAAAAAGGCCCTTTTTGAACAATCAAAATGTGTTACTTGAGGAATTTGGGAAGGTATTATCTAAAGGAAACTGAAGGAAAAATATGGTAGTTGCCCCAACACCCCCAAGCTTGATCACTTCCTGAGAAACTTGATAACACCTAAGCTGGTCACATCAAAGACCAGACCGGACAATGGATCCTGATAAGAGTCTGAGCTTGGGGAAAAGGTGCTAAAACCTAACTTAATTAAATAAAACTAAATACCTTCTTAGTCCTCCCCAGGGCCCCTGTAAAAGGAAACCTCCCCGAACTGCCTGCATGCCATTTGGATCCTATCTGCATGCCATGCAGCTGGGTCACTTGACATCCCTCTCAGAGGCCCTCTCAGACCACACAGTAAAGGCCTGTTCATTTCTTGAGACCAATTCCTGTCTTTATTTCTCTTCCTCATGCCCTGGCGCTCTTTTTTATATCTAACAGAAAGTAAGAAACTGTAGGCTTACAGAAACTCTGGTGGCTTAGGGTTAAAGAATTCTGCAAAGGTGCACAGGTCATGGATGACTTTTGGAAGTCTGTCAGGAAGCCCTGCTTCCAAGTCCATCTTAGACTGAAACCCCAATGACACCTGTCCACTACAGGTAATCCTTCTGGTGTTTAAAATACTGATGGCATACTTCACAGCATGCAAGGTACCACAGTACCCCAAACTGAAAGATGAGTTATCAGTTATTTTCCATAGTTAGACTTTAAAACTTTTGTTGTTATATTGTAGAAACAACCTTGTATGCTAACCTGAGAATGTCTGAAAGTAATTTCATTCAGAATGGTGCTCTTGAGTGTCAGGAAGAACTTACCAGCTCTACTTAATCAAGCGTGAGTAACTGAGCACAATGTTTGGCCTAATTAGTTCAGGTGCTATTCCCCTGAGCAGTACTTGAAGGAGTTCTTTAACTTGGGAAATTAATAAAGGTGGGGGGAAAAAAGGAATATGTTGATTGAATTATATGTAGTTTACCAACAGTTAATTGAGGCATGTTAAACAGACATTTTCAAATAATAATTTTTCTATGGATCACAGATCTTAGTGCACTAGTTGTTGGTGGTTGCACCTGCCTACAATGGCTGGGTTTCATTTGAGTCTGTGTTTGGAGTGTCAGTTTTCAGCTTTCATCTTTGTCCACGTCTGCCAGAGTCCAGGCCTTCTCTAATGCGGTGCATGCTGGTCAGGGTTGATCCTCCTTGGCTTGGAGGTTTTATGAGATTTATTCCCAAGAAATACTCTGTCATTGTCCCTTCCTATTAAGAACCAGGTTCACCGGTTTCCACACTCATGTTCACATAAAGGGTGGACATAGCAAAGCCATCCTTGTTGTGGTCATTGGAGCAGTTCACTAGTAGGCTCATTGTCCTCCCAGAAACTTCCGAAGTGCCTCCTTACAACACAGCACACACTTTATCCGAGAGGGGGCTCTTTGACATGAAATTCAGTCACAGAAATTCATCCTTAGTCTGCACAGAGCTCAGTCTCTGGTGTCTCCTTCAACTAGTGTGAATTACAGAGAACCACCTCACCAAGCCCTGGTTTTCTTCCAGCATGCTGGTCTTGGGAGGTAATACCATATCATTGTTAAGAGCATTTCTTCATATCACTAAGGCTCGATTCTCAATTCTTTCACCTGTGTTTATTGTAAGGATCACAGAAGAAAACCCACCTGAAAAATTAAGCACACAGTGTCTGACATGATGTTGGTTTTGTGGGGACTTTCAAGTCTATTTTTATTCATACCAACTCTGTGTGACAGAGTAGAACTGCCCCGTACAGTTCTAAGTTGTAATCTTTGTGGGAACAGATCACCCAGTCTTTTTCCCGCAGAACTGCTGAGTGATTTCAAACCATCAACCTTAACTTTTGTGTCAGTAGGGTTCTTTAAAGGTTCTCAGATAATCTTAACTAGAAGCAGATCTCTCCATTGATGGGAGGTATTCAAGTTATTCCAATTTTTTTTTCTTTGCCTATTTCTTTCTTTATTGTTTGAGAATGATGCTGTTGTGTACCATAGGGTCAAAACCCACCCCTCGCTGACCTTCTCGCAGGTTTTCAGAGGCAGTTAATCTTGTGGGAGGAGATTGCCCTTCTTTTTTCCTGTAGAGCAGCTGGTGCCTTCAAACCATGCACCTTTAGGATTGCAGCACAGCTTCTTGCCACTAGGCCACAAGGTGGTCGATAACTACCAGGTCTATTTGGCTCAGGTATGATCATATTCCACCCTCAATTGATTTGTGTTGGCCGGAGGATCCCCTTCTGACCACAACATTCCAGAAGATGCTTTTTAAAAACAATCCACTGTATTAGGGAAATGGAATTATATCAGTTCTTCAGCAATATGGTACCAATGCCCTTCAGCACAACTTTCTCATCATGAATTAATTTCTCTCTAATTTACCATAGATAGCAAAGGCCTTTGTTCACTTTGTTTATTACTATGAAGATGGCTTCTTATTTATGTTTTAGACTCATGTCCATTATATTTATTAAGGATTGTGGGTTTCTTTCCTTCCCATGAGGGTGTTTCGAGTTAAGTAAAGTAAAGATGAACCACATCGACTAGTATTCTGAAGAACATGTATTTCAAAAGGCCAACACTCAGAAAATCCAGATTTTCATTTTTATGCCTCTAAGAGATTCTGAGATGTAGATTTGGAGCATGGAGTCTGCTACTGATGCCACCTTCCTTTTAGGTTGTAAGTCATTTAAAAATAAGCTCTTAATGAGTCTGCTCTGTCATTGCCCCTTCCTGACAGAACCTTGCTCACTGCTTCTCAAATAGCAGTTTAACAGACTAAATCATCGTAACTACTCAGATATGGTCATCGACAGCTGCTTATTACTCACTGTCCTTGAGCTGATTCCGACTCACATGGACCCTTCATCAGGTTTCCAAGACTGTAAATCTTAACTGCAACTGACTTTGCCTTTCCACTGAAGACCATATTTAGTTAGCAGTCCAACATATAACCCACTAATGCCACCAGGGCTCCTTAATGTTCTCCAAAAGTGTTCTTTTATGACTGCAGAATTTATATTTCTTTTAAATTCATAACCTGAGGTGATTCTTGTGCACAGATCTAAATTTGGAAACAAAGATATAGGTCAGGAAAACTATAACCTGCAGGCCAAATTCAGACCATCATCTATATTTTAGTGCCCTTAACCTAATAATGATTTTTTACTTTTTTTCAATTTTTTTTTATAAAAAGGATATTAAAAATACTTAAGATATTTGAAAATTATATACATTTCTAATCTTAGGGTCAATGAAATGTTATCATAACAAAATCATACTTGTTAGTTTATGTATTACCTCAGCCTGCTTTCATGATATAAGGGCCCAGCTGAATAGTTATAACAAGGGCTGCAAAACCTAAAATATTGAAAAACATGCTACATATTTCTGGCCTTTTAAAAGAAAAGTTTACCAATACGCAATCTAGGTATTAACAATGGCTTATGATGCTTCTTTTTAAAATATTTATTTTTCCTTTTTTTCTGTAAGGATTTTTAAAAGTACCTGAGTAGAAAGTACAGCACTTCTTTGACACATCTCTAGGTGACCAGGCGAGTGCCAAATGGGAGGTGGGAGAAAGGATTAGCTTTTCATCAACATAAAGGTGATACCTGCCTGTGAAGCTGACCTCATTTCATTGAAGAGGTGACGTTTGTGCACATGAAATGGCCAAGAAACAATTGCAGTGCATGGATAATTAAATCTCAATCCTGTGATGTGAGTAGAAGTCATATAGACTTAGCCAAAGGATTATCTGATGGAGAGATTAAGGGTAGAGTGAGGGTAAAGGCTGCCAAAATTGTTGTGTGCTGTCAAATCCATCCCTCAGGTGGTGGATTTGAACCATGTGCCTTTGTTAGACAGACCACCCAGTTTAGAAGTGGGGAGGTCTAGGGCTGGTTGAAGGATTCTTTGGAGCAGCATGCCTTTGTTTCTGTTGCTTTAACAGAAATGCAACAAATAGCTTAAGGAACAAAAATTTGTTTTCTTACAGTTCTGGAGGCTAAATGTCCAAGTCAAGGTCTCATTTCTGCCAATTCCTTCCCTGCTGGTAAACCCAGGTCTTCCTTTGTTCTCCAGCTGGTAGGCAGTTCTTAACATGACATCTGCCTTTCACTTTTGTCTTGTCTCTGTGTCCAATTGACTTTTTTTTTGTCTCAGAAGTGATTCTGTTCAGGGCATACTGTTCATTGATATGACCTTTTTAAGAGAAAAACCCTATTTCCAAACAAAATTACATTCACAGGCATGTTGTGAGGTGCTGTGAAGTCACCATAATTTATAGAGACCTCATATACAGCAGGTTGTTGGTGGTGTTGATAGGGGCCTGAGTTGACAATGACTCAGCAATTCCAAGAATAACGCAGTTGTTGAATACCCTTAGAACCAACCCACAGCAGACTCTTCAGTGGATGTGCGGAAGCAGTAAATAGCATGGGAAGAGATTGCCCATTTTTCCCCCACAGAGCAGCTGGTGGATTAGAACTTTGTGCCTTCGACTGGGCAATGTAGCTCCTTACCATTGGGCCACCAGAGCTTCTTAAGAACAACATTGTTGTGTTGTTATGTGCCAAGTCAGAGCTAACTCATAGCTGACCCTCCAGTGGATTTTTCAGAAGCAGTAAATCGTAGAAGAGGAGTATGTTCATCCATCTTTCACAGAGCAACTATTGTTGTTGCTGGTATGTACCATCAAGTCAGAACTGACCCATAGCTGACCCTCCGAGGGGTTTCAGAGGCAGCAGCTTCTTGCCACTTGGCTACCAGTGCTCCCTGACAGAGCAACTAGTAGATTCAAACTACGTACTTTTGAGGATGCAGTTCAGCTTCTTACCACTAAGCCACCAGAGCTCCCTTAAGAACAACACAGAAGTTATTATTCCAATGCATACATACTTTGGAGGATAAAATTAAATCCAAACTTGTTGTAGTTATGTATCATCAAGTAGAAAAAGACCAGTGAGTGTTCAGTGGCAGTTAATTGCATGGAAGGAGATTGCCTATCTTTTCCCCAAAGAGCAGCTACTGGATTCGAACAGGGTGCCTTTGGGTTGGCTGCACGACCCCTTACCATTAGGCCACCACCAGGCTTCCTTTATACCTAATCTATATCAGAGTCTAACTCAAATGAAAGTTCACAGTGGAAAGTAATAGAAGACAGTGTTAGGTAAGCAAGATAGGTTCATGAACACTCTGGGGATTTGTTCTGATAGAAACTATGAACAAAATAGAAGCATCATACAGGGATTATATGATGAACATGTGTTATGAACCAATTCTAGCAACAGTGTGGAACTGGATTCCAGAAAGGGAGAAATGTGGTTAAGCAGTCTATTTTTATTTTTAAATGAATATTCAAAGAGTTATACTTTTATAGCCCTTTTTGCACCAACTGTGCAAGAAAAGAATGGGAACACCAAAAGTGTGCCGTGAGATAGAAGCCTTAAATAGATGTATTCCTTAAACCTTTATAAAAATCATTTAAGTTTCTTAGTAATGACAGTGACCTACAAAATGTCTATAATCAGTGCTCAGAGATAGCTGTATACAGAAGAATATTTTCATACACACACACACATAAACAAAAGATTCAGTTCTGTGGCCCTATGGCCTTGTTGTATAAATGTTCAGTGGCATTACTGCTCTGAAAAGTGTGTGTTTTCTAACAGGCTTTCCCCCCCCCCCTTGAGAAGCCTTGTGTATTTTCACAAGCATATGAACATAAAATTAGACATAGAAATACACTCAGACATATGCATGCATGTGCATACATGTGCACTTTTCACTGTTTTGTCCCATGGCAAGAAGAAATCATTTTCTCTAGAGTTTGGAATGACCACTATTCAAAGGTAGTCTGTGTGCTATTATGCAGTTGTTTTGGAAAGGAAGTGTAATTTCAGTCATGGGAGGCATTCTTGTAGACAGACAGGATTATTCACATTGGATGGATTTTTGGCCAGAACCTCTAAGTTGACTGAGGAAAATAATAGTCTCCACCAGTGGCATCAAATAGCATGGATAAGAAGTCCAAAGCCTACCTTGATTCAAGACTCAAATATCAGGTTTAAGTAAGGATGCTGACACCTTATATTTTGTCATTGTTGTTTATTGCTGTCAAGTCCAGCATGACCCATAGTGACCCTAAGAACAAAAGGTCTGAAGCCTTTCTATAACTATCGTCATTTATCAAAACTCAGAGCTATCCAGAGCTTTTGTAATTTTCCTATCACATCAACATCTAATTTGTGAGAAATTCTCACAACCTCCTTTTTAAAAAAATCTACTTGTGCACTTTCTTTGGTTGTTCTATGACATACAATGTAACTGTCAGTAAACCTGGGTTTCAGACAGGACCTGTGCATTGCACAACTCCAGGGGCACCATTCACAAAAGCTCAATGTTGGAGATGGGGTGAGGAAGGGGTACTCTAGGGGTGTGTGTGGGGGAACTGCTGCCACTGGTGCTGACCAAAACCCACAGATGTTTAAAACATTTCTAACCTTTTATTTATTTTGATTGTGATTTGATTGTGGTTTACAAAGCAAATTAGTTTTCCACTCAACTATTCATACACACCTTTTTATAATATTCTTTAAAATACCTATAAGATAATTGTACCCTTCTCACTTTCACTGTTATTCTCTTTTCCATTGATCCTTCTACTCTACCCCTCCTGCTTTCAAGACTTTGCCATTGGGCTAATGCTGCTGTTTTGGTTTTATGTGGTTGGCTATTACAAGCAGTGAGTGCCTCCCTTGTGGTAGTGTTCACATTTAGGCCTGTTTACTGTTTGACTGAAAGTTGTTTCAGGATGAGTTATAGTCCAGGCTCTAAGAATGACTGAAGGCTATGGAAAAGCACTAGCTACTAGAGAAATGAACATCATAACATAATGAGAATCTCATTCAACCAACAATAGCAAAGTTCAATACAACAGCAAGCAGCAAGTGCTATTAAGGATGTGGAGAAATTTAGAATTCTTACACACTGCTGGTGGAACTGTAAAATGGTACCTCTATTATGGAAAGCAGTTTGATGCTTCCTTAAAGAGCTCGAAATAGAACTACCCTTTGATCCAGAAATCCCAGTACTAGATATAGATCTTAGTTTCGACACCACCACCCTTGTTCTTGGCCTCTGGGTCTGGAGCAGAGATCAATACTGGAAGCAAGCAATATTAATACCCCTGTGCTCAGCCTCTGGGCCTAATGCAGAGAACAGCTCTGGAAGACAGCAGTTTTAACACCACTTCCCCTGTGCATGGCCTCTGGGCCTAGATCAGAGGTCAGCACCAGAAAACAGTGTGAGGCACAGGCACTGAGGGGCCAGTTAAGCCATCGGCCTCATCCAGGACATTCCCCTGCTGTGCCAACGTAACTGCTGGAAGCCATCAGCGTTCCCCTGTGGCTTCCTCATCTTGCTACACCACGGACCTCTGCTGGGCCCTGCACCATGATGTTCTTATGCCTGATTTTCTTTTAGAGGTACATCACTTATCTGCCAGTTTCTTCTACTGGGGGGGATAAGCTGCATATTGCTAATAACTTTTTATTTTATGAGTATATTTGCTTGCTTATTTATCATTTTCTCTTATTAGTATATCTCTTGTCCGTCAGTTTGCTTTATTAGGGTAATGTGTGGTTTTCTATGATGTTAGAAGATAGGCCACTAGTGTGTCAAATGCCACATGTATATCCCATGTTCCAGTTTTTAAAGGATGTTTGCAGCTATTTCTCCTCATTTTGACTGACTTCCAATCTAGTGCCCAGAGGGGGCTATACTAAGAGAGGGACATGATGCTCTGAAGGGTAGAGGGTTGGCCAAGGAGAGGAAGATCCTCAACCAGGTGGATTGGCATGGTGACTAGTGCAATGGGATCTAATGTGTCAGGAAGTGTGAGGATGGCACAGGGTAGGACGGGGTTGAGATCTGCTGTTCATAGGGTCACTGAGAGTCATACTTGACTTGATGGCACCTAACAACAACAAAAAGACCCCGGAGAGCAAACTCAGAAGTGCAGGCCAGTAAGTGATTTGCTTCAAGAATATCTTAGAGACCTAAGCTAAGCCAATTTAAGTTAATTCTAAGTAAGTTGAGCATGGTCAGAGAGAAAGAGGAGGTAAGAGAAGAGACTAGAATGTTAATTTCCCTGCCAGGTTAACAGACTGGGGACGAGAGAACATGCGGAGGATCCAACAACTTCAGAGGGAGTGAAAAGTAGGGAGATTGTAGATTTCCAAAAACTCGCAAGGCTTTTCCTCTTTGGAAGATGAGATACTAGAAATAGGCAAAATAGGAAAATAGTTTCTATTATGTACTGGTACACTTCCTTCCCTGGAAGCATGTTTGGTAAAACATGTAAAACCAAAAAGAGCATTTATGACTCACTCTGTAAAATAGAAATGGTTATGGGCACTGAATGATGAGCTTTCTTCTTGCTCACACATGAGAACTTACCTCTGAAGTCACCTGGGGGTAAAAACTTTCCTCTTAACTATTTTAAAGAAAGAGTAACCATTTTTTTAATTTTTTTTTTTTTTTGCTGTTGCATGAGCTCTTCTCTGTTTATCATCCCTATCCTCCAATTCTCAGTTAAAGCAGATCAATAAAAAAAAAAAAAAGCAAAAATGCTAACCGAACAAACTATTCCACAGTGAAATCTGTGCACTCTGTAACAACTGAGAATGAGAGTGTTACCCTACACTTAGCCATTGACTCAGTTTGTCTAGGGCTTTACCTTATTTTAATCCAAGGGATGATAAATGTATGGTCGAGCAATTGCTTCTACAAGTCAATTGTCCCCAAGTCTTTGTAAGCTTAAAAGATGTGGGAGCAATTTTGATTTAAAATAGTGTTTCTATGTGGCTGGAAAAAAGTAGTAGCTTTGATAAGAATAGACTTCATAATAATAATGAATATAATAGAGAGATTTTATGCTCACCCAGTTACTTTCCAGCTATAATTTCAAAATTGTACAATTTCTTACTGGTTTTTAAACCATAAATTTCTGCTTATATCAAGATACCACAAAAAGGAAAATACAAAATATAGACAAATTAGGCATTAATAAAATAGAGAGACTTGTAGTTTAAACTCTATATGACTTTGATAAAGTAATATAGCTCATTTTTAATGGTAAAATTAGTCCAGGATATTTAGAAACTTTTTACTATTTTGAAAAATTAGTTAATATTTCCTTAGATATGTTTTTAGCATTCTTTAAACCCTTTGTTAAGGTTTCTTTAAAGTCTTGGAACTTTTGAAATAGTTATCCTGTCCTCTAAATTGGATTGAAATCATCACTCTTTATGACTTCCTCTTTTCAAGTACTTTTAGAATACAGTACCTATTTTCTGAAATCTCAAGGATGACTCATTTAAAAATATGTCTCTGGGCTGCTGTACTGACAGCAGTTGACTGTTGCTCGGAGTTACTGATTTATTCTTGAGAATTCTCTGCTCTCACCTGTCCTCATGGATGAACCTCAATATATTCAAGTCACACAGATCAAACAGCTTTCAAAGGGTTAGAATAATACAAGTAATTTCCAGGACTTTGTCAGGAACATGACATTGAAACAGTTCATGGTATGGTCCATGACGCCGGAAGAGACATAATGAAAGGAAACAAAGTGGTGATTTTGACATATCATGACATTGGCCTCAACCACAAATCCTCTTTCAGTGTCTTCTGCAATTTTGAGGATATGCAAAAGATCATCCAATACTTTGCTCTCTATCATGTGTCTGTCTTGTGACAGCAGGAAGGTAGAACTCCTTTCCCTACAAAGTAGCAATATCCCACAGTGGATGAGCTGACTTCGATTCTTACCCGCCTATGTCTGAAAAAGCGTCGTTAGGGTTGGTATTGGAGCTGGATCTTAAATTCTCAGCATATACTAAGTCATCTAGAGCTGTGGAAGGCATTGTGCTCATTAAGATTGACCTCTGTGCTAAAGACTAGGTTGACTGGAAAATTTCTAAACTCTCTTGCCGGGCAACCAACGTTGTGGACATTATTTTGGCTCGCGTTCTTGAGCAAGAAGAGTTACAGGCCAACATTCTGCATATTGCGCAGGATGTAAACAGGAAAATACATAGCTTTCGCAGGGTTTCTATAATGGATGCAGAAACCTGATGATTGAAAGACCCTTGTTGGACCAAAATTATCATTAAAACAAAACAAAAGCTGTAATCAAACATTAAAGTAGTAGGGCACATTTAACTTAAAATCGAGGCAGTCTATAGTTTTGTGAAATTCTCACCAGGATCCCATAAATTTGCTTAAGATGGGGAGACTGTAGGAGATTTCTTAAAGTACTTCAGCCAGGGAGTGTCACTAAGGTCTTGAAGTGCTTTTACAGGTATGATGGTTAAGGGTTTATTGTTCAAAATTACTTCCCTAGCCATTTTCCAAGTTTTCCATGTGGATGTGCCGGAATATGGGAATAGAGCGAGTTTCCTAGCCACAAAATGATTGGATAGTCCTACCATTAAGTTGAGAGGATAAAGCATCAGAATTGGAGACTCTTCCCCACCAGCAAAGAAGAAACAAGAAAATGCAACATGTCCTCAGGGCCAGAGATTCTTATTCCAGGCATACCAAGGCCAAGGCCTATGGGAGCAACGCTCATAGTGGCAGCAGCAGAGAACCTGACATGAAATGGAGCAGACCTTGGGACTGCTACCCAGAACTAAGAACATTTGCTCAAGTTTGTTGGAGGATTCAGGTGGGAAGCCATAATTGGCAGTACTGAGAGCCTTGTAACACCAACCTAAAGCCACGAAGCTTATAGCTGAGGCACCTACAAGCACTTTTTGGAAGCTCACCTGTATTCTGCTAGTAATCTGAATTACAAACTTTTGACTTCCCCAATATAGTATTGTGTGGTCTGTGAGCTATTGCATCAGATTTTGAACCCAGTAAGGCTGTGAAATATTGGCATTGGGATGAGTAGAACGAGGTAGGGGAGTGTGGAAGAACTTGTCTGACCTTTATGGGAATTAGTTTTCTGTTACTGATGTTGTTGACAGGGACGTGTCCCCTTTGTTAAATTGAAGGTAATATATGGCTGTCCCCATGTGGCTCTGACTCTTTTTATAGCAGAGACCAATCTACGTAACATCTGCTAAAATCTCACTTACAAACTGAGCCTGATTCACTCAAGTCACAAACTCATTCACCCTAGAATAGTCTCAACACTGGAGAAGATCCTTAATTCCAGGCTCTCATCAGCAATGAGGCAGATAGAACTCAAGGGGTTCCTGAGCCCTCTCCAGGCAAGGACAAACAGGAGATTATGGAGGTGTCCTTCCAGGTCAATGCCATCCCTTTGGACCATACACATTCATTCTATAACTCTATGATGTAACATACCACTCACAGACTGTGATCTGTCTCTACCTTGTGCATGACCATTAAATCCTTCTTTCCAGAGCTTAAATTCATCATTCTCTCTGATGGCCTACCTTCCCTCTTTTTTTTCCTTTGGTAACACTTCATTGTCATTACTATACCCTTCCAACATTTTTAGCAGAAGATAATATCTCCTTATTTCTTCTTACCATTTTTTCTTGTGCTTTCCTAACTGTATATCAACTAAAATTCTTTGATCCCTAATGAATGTGTGTATGTTCACACACATCTGTGTTTGTATGTGCCTAGATCGGTGATTTTAGACATGCTTTCTTGTAGAGGTCCTGAAAAAAGAAGAAAGGAGGACCTTCCCCCACCCCCACCCCATTTTCAATGATGTTTTTCAGGGAAATGTGCAGAAAATAATTCAATGTTGAGTGGACCACTACATTCTCTTTTGGTTCCAAGTTGATCAATAAGATCATCAGACTTGAGAAGAGAGAAATTTTTAGGTCTATTAACTCAACTTATTGCCATGAGTCAGAATTGAGTTATAGCTGACCCTCCAATGGGTTTCCAAGCCTGTAAATCACAAAGGAAGAGACTGTTCATCTTTATCCCTCAGAGCTGCTGATGGATTTGAACTGTCAGAGAGCTGGCAGTGCTTAGGGTTAGCAATGCAATTCCCTGCAGGCAGGTCATTCCTTCTGTTTGTGAGCAAAAGGAGAGTGTCTACTACTTACAGAGGGGAGCAGAATAAACAACAACTTCCTTCTGTCCAAAATAATCCACAAATATTATTTAGCAGCCTTTGGTATGGATTGCATCTTAATGTCAGGAAAAACAAAGATTCTTACATTGGATCAATAGGATGGATGAGGGAGGAGATTGAAACTGTCAACAGCTTCATCTTACTTGGATCCACAATTAACACCCTTGGTACCTTGGTCAGGAAATAAAGAGGCACATTGCACTGGGAAAATATGCAGTTAGAGACCTTTCCAAATTATTGAGGAGTAGTGATGTCAGTTTGAAGACTAAGGAGTACCTGATTCAAGCCATGGTCTTTCCGATTACTTGCTATGTATCTGAGAGCTGGCAATGAATAAGGATGGCAGGGAAAGAATAGATGCCTTTGAGATGTGGTGTTGGAGAAGAGCACTGAACATCCCATGGATGGCCAAGAGAACAAACATCTATGTCTTGGAGAGGTTGCAGCTGAGTGTTCTTTGGAAACCAGAATGATGAGACTTCACCTCACATACTTTGGACACGTTGCTAAGAGGTGATATTCTTTGGAAAATGACACGATGTTGGGAAGGGTGGAAGGTTGGCAAAGGAGAGGAAGTCCCTTTACCAAGTGGATTGATGCAACTGACTGCTGCAATGGGGTCTTGTGTGTCAGGAAGTGTGAGGATGGCACAGGATAGAACAGGGTTCTGGTCTTTTGTTCAGAGGGTCACTCTGAGTCATACTCAACTCAATGGCACTTAACAACAATATTAAAAATTCACTCATTCATTACTGTTGAATTAGAATTGACTCATAATTGACCCTCTAGCTGGTTTTCAAAGACTGTAAATCCCATGGAAGAAGATTACCCATTTTTCTCCCACAGAACAGTTAATGGATTAAAATATATTCAGTTAGAAGCCTATGAAGAAAAGATTCTGATGCAATGTACAGGGCTTTTTGCAAGAAGTGTGCATGTTTTAACTACTGGGCGTCTTTGCATTCAACCCAAACACTTTGCTATTCAAGTCAATTTTGACTCATTTCTACCCTCTGGGCCGATTTAGAAATGCCCCATAAGCTTTCCAAGGCTGTAAACCTCCATAGAAGCATAATGCCACATCTTCCTCCCTCAGAATGAGGGTTAAGTTCAAACCACTGACTTTTTATTTAGCATCCAATCATTTAACACCTGTGCCACCAGGAATCCTTTCTCTTAGCACAGAGTGGTGGAAGACAAACTGCCAAGCTTCTACTCTGCAGAGGCAAAGCAGCTGTCACTGTGAGATTTTCTAACTACACAAAGCATTCGCAAAAAGTACTCTCATGTCAGTGATGGAGAATGATTTTTCCAACCTTCGGTCCCCCCATAAAGGGAGTGGTCTGGCCTAAGTATCACGTTTATAGTGTGTGTGGGGGGGAACATGTGGCAAGGAACAGATATTAACACAATATCATGTTCAATAACCATTGTCTTGATTTCAACAAGGGAGCCCTGGTGGTTGACAGGGAGTTGTGCTGCTAATTCAAAGGCAGTTCAAATCCACCAGTGGCTAAGCAGGAAGAAGACAGTCTCTTCCCATATGATTTTCAGGCTCTGAAAACCCACGGGAGGGTCAGCTATGATTCAGTCCATCTTGACAGCAGTGAGTTGAGTTTGTTGTGGATTTCAGCAGAGTCATAGAAATGACATTTTCTTTATATTGACCTCATTTCTGAGAAAGATCCTTATTCTTTTAATCCCATTTATAATAGGAGAAAAGGGTCAAATCTGTAAAGGAAGCCCTGCTCATGCAAAGCTGATCTCAGCCTCCTATGTAAGACAGTCACAGCCAGGCAGAGATTATTGTTGGGAAAAGAACCACAGAGGCCACCTGCCACACATCGAGGGCCCAGCTCCTGAGAGCATCCTATGTGAGCTTAGATTGACACAGGTCTGAATCTGGGAAAGGGACTCTTCAGAAACCATTTCCTTTCTGCTGCAGTAGAGAACCTGACTCTCTCCCACAGTGCAGCTTTTTAAACAGATTATTAAGCAAAGCTGTATATATCTCATTGTTACTTGAAAAAAAATATGTGTCTCTGAATGGTTCTTCAGACTCCTAGATTGTCTGTGAGAGCACTAGAATTGGTTTGCTTTTTTTTTTTAAGTACAAAAGGCTCTTGAAAGTGGAGAGTATTTTAAGAAAGGTAAAAGAACAAATGGTCTAGGGAACAGAGTGAGAAAACGTACATGTTTTTCTAATCTTCCTAAAGGAAGAATGATGTAATGGGGAAAAAAATACAGGTCTACAATTCACAAGTCTGAGAGATGAAAGTCCCCAGGAGTGACACCTGCACAGACAGGAACTGCCAGTAGCAATCAAAGAAGAGAGAGACGCTCTTGCATTGCTACCTCCTTGATGTTGTTCAGGCAGTGGTTAGGTTGTTTCTGTGCTCCATGGAAATATTGACAGTCAATTGATCCGGGGACTTCTCCATGATTCCAGGACCTTTTGTCATGACGTTTTCTCTTTGATTATTTTTTCCACCTAGGGTAAGTGCTGTGAATTGAATTTAGTTCCTTTTTTTCTTTCTTTTAATAATAAATGCTTTTCAGTGAATGTTAATTACTTGAATTTCCTAAAGACTAAGGAATATTCATGTGGGTTTTGTTTTTTTATTTGATTGAAGGGATTCTGTTTTTTCTTTTCATTTGCTAATTATTTAATTGCTCTACTATTTCCTATGCATTGTCATTGTTCTTGTTGTTATGTGCCATTGGGTTGGAACTGACTCATAGCTGACCCTTTAGTCAGTTTTCAGAGGATGTAAATAACACAGGAAGAGGTCACGCATCTTTATCCCACGGGCAGCTGATGAATTTGATCTGTCTTCCTGTGGGTTGACAGTGCAATTTCTTACTCACTAGAGCAATAGAGCTCCCTTACTGTACATGGTTCTTATTGTTATTAGTATAGGTTATTAAGTCAGAATCGACTCATAGTGGATACTCTCATGGGGTTTTCAGAGGTTGTAAATAATGCAGGAGGAGGAGGTTGCCCATATTTATCCAATAGAGCAGCTGATAAATTCGAACTGCCTTCCTTTGGGTTGGAAGCACAACTCCCTACCAACTAGGCTACCAGAGCTTTAGGAAGCATCACTGGGCAAAGCTCTGACTCCATATCCAACTACCATTGGTTATCTTCTTAATAATCAAATGTAGACGTAGCACTCATTATGTCCATACAATGGTCTCGCTAGTAGGATACACAGCAAAAACAGTGGTTACAAGTGTTGCACTGAAAATTGAATATCTAAGCTTAAAAGCCTAACTTTGTTCCTCAATAATTATGTAACTTGGGTTAATGTTTCATCTCTCCAAATCTTTCTCTGCAGACTGTCATAATAACAGATTTCACACTACAGAGTTGTGAAGATTAAATGCCATAAGATGAAGTGCTCAGCATAGTGTGTACCATAGGACGAGAACTCAGGAAATTTACTTACTGTTTGGGGTTCTCCATGTTTTCCCTTTTTGAGTTATTTCTCCCCATGGAGTTGGTGAAGCTGACAGACATAAGGCAAACTAGAAAATGTGTTGATAGACCGGATGGATGAGTTAGAACAGCTGTTGAGAAAAGAAAAAGAAATTGGTATTAATGATTGCCGATTCATAACACACATGGTCTATGTGACTAAGCCATTCAGGATTGGGGTGTGAAGAGGACACAGCATGTGCACACCCCACATGGGAATACCAACATGAACTCTCTTACTCTCCTGACTGCCCAAGTCTTGCATAACAACTATGCTTTGCATTTGGATTTTTTTTAAGTTAAATTCACCTATCTACAATGTATAATTATGTCTGGTGTTCATCTCTTCTAAAAGACAAAATATAAATAACATAAAACAACCTAACCTCCCTAATCTTTATGATTATTAAATTTATCATGGTTTTACTACCCTCTTTTACTTCCTTAGTGCCATGTCCTTATTTCACCTTTTGGCTGTGATTTGGACCACTCTCTACTTCCACACACTCAGGGTCTACTTCTTCACTTGAAATCATGAACACAAATCTAATTCTCTAAACATATGTGAAAGCTCAGACTCCAATTTAAGAGGAAACTGTGGACCCTTTGATAAGCTGTGGGAGGGGAGAAAATAATGCCTGAGCCCCCATGAGAAATTCAGAGACAGAAAATGAGGGGGACAGAGTTGAGGGTAAGTGATGTGGGGAGCTGCCCACCCGCTGGGAAAATTACACAGGACACCAGAAGAATGGATGCAAAGGAAAAGTTAAGGGTGCTGTTGAAAATGTCTTAAAAACTGGAATGTGGCGTAACCAGTGCTGGGACAGAGAAGAACTTTAAGCAGAGTTGATGCAGTCGCGGACAATAACTGAAGAAAGCTTGTCAGGAAATTCAGGATATGGTAAAACAATCAAAGACGCAACAAAGTGCCATTCATGGTAAGATGTCACAGTGATGAGGGAGAAGTACATTCAGCACAGCTGTAGGGACACAAGAGAGGAAGAGAAAGGAACAAATACACGATACGGGTACCATGGTGGCAGCAGCACTTTCCTGCTGAGATCATAAAACAAAGCATCCATGTGTGACCGAGAGCAGTGCCAGTCCACTGCTCAGCCAGGTGAAGCTCGGCGAAGGTACTCATCTAGCATGGCAGAAGCATAAGGGCATCAAACAGGCACCTCTGCCCACTTCTGCTGTTGATCAACTCTGACCTCATGGTATATCATCACAGTGCCCAGCTTCCACCTCTGTCAAATTAAAAAGGTGGAACAAAAATATGCTTTATTCAGTCTACTTTGTTCCAAAATTCTACACCTCTGTTATTGTCAACTCTCTAATTTGTACTCAAATTATTTAAAGCTAGCTTACATTTTATGCCATATAGAAGCTAATTTCCCCTTATTCTGAGGGAAAGATTATTGTTATTGTTGTTATGTACCATGGAGTTGCCTGTGACTCATAGTGACCCTATGTACAAGAGCCCTAAATGCCATTCTATCCTATGCCAACCTCACCGTCTCAAACACATTCATTCCCAACACTCTAGTCACAATCGATCCATCTCACCGAAGGTCTTCCTCTCCTGCACCGCCCTTCCACTCTCCCAAACATGATGACCCTCTCTAAGGACCAGTCCCTCCTTGCAACATGCCCAAAGTATGTCAGATGAAGCTTCAGAATCCTTGCCTCCAAGGAGCATTTTGGCTTCACCCTCTCCAGCACAAACCTGTCTGTTCTCCTAGCAGTCCATGGTGTATTCAACACTCTTCTCCAGCACCACAGCTCAAAGGCATCAGTTCTCTTTCTTTCATCCCTATTCACTGTCCAACTCTCTGGTTAGTCATACTAAATATAAAAATATTATATGTAAGAAAACATAAACAAAAATATCAAGCTATTCATTATTTTTTCAGTGTGATGTGCCTGTTATTTATTTCTTCAACGAGCATTCATTAGACGTGTTCCATGTAGCCATCATTCTGGTGATCATTAGGAACACAAGGGCAGAACACATAAGTTGCTACTTTCAAGAGACATAGAAGTGAGCTGGCTCAGGGCGCAGGCGCAGGAACATAAACTACCAAGTGCCAGTTGTATTGCAAATGTTTTCATAACGGTGCTGTGATGACACAGGAAGGACTAGTCAACTCGACCCAAAAGAGAAAGGATGGTAGAATAAGAGTGTAAAGAAGGTCATTCAGATTTAAAAGGAACTAACTTGTTGCCAGGAAGACAAGATGAGGAGGAATTCCAAGTAGAAATGAGAACAATGGAACACACATTCCTGTTGTTCCAAGAACTGTGAAGAGAGAGGAACAAATTGTAAGAAAGATGTTCTTAGAAAAGAGATGAGTTTCTATAAGCAGCGGCTGGGATAAATACAAGCAGGTTCAGATCATCAAATCAATTGTATGCTAAGGACTTAGACTTCATTCAGTAGCAAATGGAACATGCGGGGGGGGGGAAGTTATATGTTAATATGTATGCATTTTAAAAAATTCTCTAGCGACAATAGAAAGAATGGACTGTGGGAGTCAAGAATAGAAGGAAGGGGTGAATGGCTGGAGGTGATTTGCACTAGTGAATGCCAGAGGTTACGAGGTTCTGGAACCCTGAATGAAATGAAAGGATTGAAGGCGAAGAGGTCAGTATAAGAGATAACAAGTCTCTAATATTGTAGATTTGAATGTGCAGAAGACAAGTTTGGGATAAACCCTAGATTGCTAGTTTGGAAGATTGGGTTGTTACAGGTGCCATTATAGATTTAGACACAATGGAAAGTAGAGCCAACTTTAAGAGGAAAAGATTGCACTAATGGACATATGGGACTCAGACGCCCATGTGGATGTGTAAGTGCAGATATATAGCTGTATACTTGGACTTGACTTCAAGGAGTGTTGGCGGATGGAAAAGCAGATTAAGAAATCTTCAGTAGTAAGAGAAGCATTGGGAGAAAATGAGTTCACCCTTGGAAAATGTACCACCAGTAGGAGGTGCAAAGGGGGTAAGCCAGATTTAGGAAGCAAGAGCAACAGGCTCAGCAAAACAATTACCTTTATCCTTGCAAATAAGCTGACCAGATAGTTAATGTGGAGGCTTTAGTAGTCATTTGGTAAATGACTCAGTTGGACTGCTAACATCAAATCTCAGCTATTCCCACCGTCAGCTGCTCTGCAGGAGAAAGATGAGTAGTCTCCTCCATAAAGATTTACAACCTCAGAAACCTGATGATGGAATGAGTCAAGACTGACTTCATGACAGTGGATTGGGCTTATTTTATTTACTTAGCATTGTGGTTCAATTCCGTGAACAAGTGAATAAATGACTGAACAAATAAGAGAAACTAACAATAAGAGGTATAAGTGCACAAGTCAGGACTAGAAAGACAATACCACAAATTATTTTCATGCAGATGAAAGCTAATAGCCCAGGATTGAAGGAGATTCCAGGGCACCAAGTGTAAACTGAGAAATCTAAGGCCTTAGGAGTGAACTCTGATCTCATTGGAAAGGTGGATGCAGCACGTTCCCTGGGCTCCTCTGTAAAACATTAGTCACCATTAGTCAGAACAGCCCAGTCAGCAGGAGCAGCAGTTAGAGACACAGTTTGACCTTCCTCCAGAACAGAAGGAAGATAATGTTCCAGTTCCCCTTCATGTGGGAGGTGGACGAGGACAGAGGAGGCATGAAATGTCGCTGTGATAAAGTACCAAATTCAGTACGAGCTGGGTGCCAGCGGTGGAGAGGCGCCTGTGGACTGTAATCAGCTGGCTCTTAATGTAAAGCATGGTTCTTGGCGTGTTCACTCAACCACGAGAAGGCCTAGATGCAGCTTCTCAGGTCCCTGCTGACATGAGGTGCAAAATTAAAGATGAGAACATGCCTCCTAGCTCAGACGCAACCTCATAAAGCAAACCAGACCTGTAGAACCACGAGGTGCCCAAGTCAGAACAACCAGGAGAAAAATAAAGTTGCAATTGAGTCCATTCCTGACTCATAGCAAGTCTATGTGCTTCCAGAGAGAATTGTGCTCTGCCCATTGACTGTGATCCTTCAGAAAGCTTCTGAGGCTTCGTCTGACATACTTTGGTCATGTTGTAAGGAGAGACCGGTCCTTGGAGAGTGACATCATGCTTGGGAGGGTGGAGGGCAGGTGCAGGAGGGGAAGACCCTCTGAGAGATGGATTGATTCAGTGACTGGGGCAATCAGGATGAGTGTGTCGGAGGCAATGAGATTGGCACACGACAGAGCAGGGTTTAGGGCTGTTGTACATAGGGTCGCTATGAGTTGCAAACATCTCAACGGCACATAACAACAACAACAATATAAATCTTTAACTTGAAAAGCCTCAACCTTTTCTAAGTTTTCTTTTCTAATTGCTTGAAAATAATGGGAAATGATTTTTAAAAATAAGCAGACAGCTTAATTGGATCAATTTAACTGATGAGTATTGTGAAAACACTAAATGTTAATGGTTGAATTTAAAGGCAGCTCTGCTGATGAAAAATGTCGCTCTTACATTGACCCTTTTTCTTCAGAGTCAGTGGATGGAAAGGGGAGTTGGAGTTCTTTGTACTCTCTTTTCTGAATGACTGTTGTCACTTCTGATACTGATTCTCAAATGCACATATAGTAGCTAAGTCATCAACTCCTCTCATGACTCAGTAGGAATCTGCGTCTGAATCTGTGAGATGCTGGAAAATACCAGCCCCTAACCTTAGATCCAGCTTCCTATGAGCTTGTTACACATACATCAAGTCCCCGTCATGGCACAAGGCAGATAGTCCAGGAGACATCCTCTCATTCTGTCTTCATTTGTGGACTTGGATGATGAAATGACCATTTACGAAACTTCAGAGTAGCACAGGGCTTTGTTCTCTGCCCAGCCCACCTGGCTCCTTCACACCAACGTGTCTGTATCTATCTTGCCTTTCCAACCCCAGTTCTCCTCACTTGGGACATTACTGGGTCTCAAGTTAAGGGTCATTGATGGTGGTGTTGTCATTGAGTTGTAGATGACTCATAGCAACCCTATGAACAAAAGACCTGAACACGTGTAAAACTTTCATCATTTCTCCAGGTTCATAGAGTTTCCAAAGGCAAGCTATTTCAGAAGTAGATGCCACTCCTGCTTCCAAGCTTGTTTTAATCGGGAAGCTCCACCAAACACTGTCCACCATGGGTAAACATTATCGCATTTGACACATCATTGTCACAGTGTTCAACTTCACAGCAACCACGAATTACTTCTGTATAGCAAATGGACAGACCAGTGCTATACCACTTAGAAAAATATTTGACCAAAAACAAGTAAAACCAGGCCTTAACTTTCTTTTTAAAGTGAAATTCCATCTTGAAATGGTGCCCCATATCGTGGCATCTCTAAAAAGCTCACTGCTGATTCTCCAGCTCCTGGCATGTTGTTGTTGGTAGATGCTGATGAGTCGACTATGACCTATAGCAGCCCGATGAATAATGGATCTGAACTTTGCCCTGTCATGTGCCATCCTCATCAACTCTGTTAAACTTAAGCCCATTGTTACAGTTACTGTGTCAATTCATCTTGTCCAAGGTCATCTTCTCTTTCACTGACCGTATTTCCAAATATAATGTCTTTTAAGGACTAACCCCTTCTAGCAACATATCCATAGTATGTGAGAAAAAGTTTCACTGGCCTTGTGTTACCTAACATATGGAAGATACTCAGTAACCAATATCAATATTGTTAAACAAATGAAATAAATGTTGAAAATACATATTTACTTAGACCTAAAATTTTCATTTCTTTCTCTTTGAGAATCTATCTAGTATATTTATTTTGCAGTTTTCCACTAAAAGGTAATTTTATATACATTATTATTTAGCCCCTATTAAATTATTGGGAAGAAGGCAGAAATAAATGTTTATACATAAAGATGATTATATAATAGGCCATGATTCCCTTAGGAACTCATCAAATAATACTCTAGCCCATAGTGTCGTGGATCACCAGGTAGTCACTGCTGCTAGTCTTTTCTGGTCTAGTGAATGTAAACCCAACAAGCATCAACCACATAGGCTTTGTAAGTCTATATGCTTACTTGCTGAAACTGAGGAAGACATGAGGCACTTGCTGCTGAGGGTCAGGGACTGCAGCCTTCAATAGGGATTGAGGCTCAATGTCAAGAAGACAAACATTCTCACCACTGGACCAATTGGCAACATCAGGATGGATGGTGAAGAGATTGAGATTGTTCACAACTTTAGTCTGCTTGACTCCACAGTCAACACTCTTGGCACCAGCAGCCAGGAAATTAACATATTGCTATGGGAAAGTCTGCTGGTAGGGACCCCTCGAAAGTACTCAAGAGCAACAGTGTGTCTCTGGAGACAAAGGTGCGTCTGGTACAGGCTATATGGTCTTTGCAATCACTTGTTATGTGTCAGAGAGCTGGACAATAACCAGGGAAGATAGAAGGAGAATTGATGCCTTTGACCTTTGGTGTTGGAGAAGAGTGCTGAGAGTGCCATGGACTGCCAAAAAATCAAACAGATTCATCCTGGAGAGAGTTAAATCGGGCTGCTCCTTGGAGGCAAGGATTCTGAGGCTTCGTCTGACATACTTTGGTCATGTTGTAAGGAGGGATTGGTCCTTGGAGAGGGACATCATGCTTGGGAGGGTGGAGGGCAGGCGCAGGAGGGGAAAGCCTTCTGGGAGATGGATTGATTCGGTGACTGGGGCAATCGGAGTGAGTGTGTCAGAGACAGTGAGATTGGCACAGGACAGAGCAGAGTTTAGAGCTGTTGTACATAGGGTCGCTATGAGTCGCAAGCAAATCGACGGCACATAACAACAACAACAACAACAAACATGCTTACTTGAAAGATTTTAGACCAAGGTCATGGCAATTAGCTATTTTGTTAACTAAATAATAACCTGACGTCTTCCATGAGAGACTGATATGAGGGAAAACTCAAGAGTTAGAAATACATGTGCTGAGTCTTGGTTACTCAGTTCCTTTATGCATGTAGGATACCACCAGAACCATGGCTTCCTCTTCAGTGTCCCCAACTCCATAGTTGTGTCAGTTCTGACTTGTAGCTAACTCTCAGCAGTCTTTCCTGGCTGTACATCCGAGGGAGATTACTTATCTTTCTCCCTTTGAGCCACTGGCAAATGTGAACAACTACAGGGGTGCAGTCTGAGTTAGCAGCACTACTTCCTGCAGACTATACCCCCAAAGCTCCCTATTTCTTCCTTAGATATGTGTAATCATCCTTTCCTGTGTCTTTCACAGGAATTCCATAGAAATTTATTACGCTGTGTTCAAAACTGCCTTTTAAATGAACCCAGATGTAATAGCTAACTAAATATGACGTATTCACATAGAAAAAGAAATTTAAAATATTGAGTGTTGGTAAATTTTGTATTTTAATTGTTCATCCAAGACATATTTAGTGAATACTTACTGTGCACTAGATTGTGTACTGGAGGCTAGAAATTAGCAATGAAGTTTACATTTACGTGTAAGATCCCTGCTATCAACGAATTTTATACTAAGGGGAGCAAAAAACCTTTAATAGGAAATTGCAACTTTACTAATTGTTGATATTGTTATAGAGAAGAGAGGAAAGAGGGTATGGAGAGATTTGTAGAGTTTTGGGAGCCTCTAATCATTGGATAGAGTTGTGCTGGAGGGCCTACTAAGAGAACAAACAGGTCTGTACTGAAGAGGGTTAAACCAAGCTGCTCCTTGAAGGCAAGGATTTTGAGACTCCATCTCACATACTTTGGTCATGCTGTCAAGAGAGGCCAGTCCTTGGAGAAGGACATCATGCTTGGAAAAGTGGAAGGACAACACAAGGGAAAAAGACCCTTGATTAGATTATTAACTCAGTGACTGGAGTAACGGTGTGTTGAAGACAATGAGTTGGCTCAAAATAGGGTAGGATTCAGAGCTGTTGTATGTAGGGTCTCTATGAGTCGCAAGTGACTGAGCATCACATAAAAACAACAGTAATTTGTGATTTGATTAGCAGAGGCTGTCTACTTCCTCAGATGTGACCCTTGAGCCAAGATCTAAATGATAAACAGAAATGAACTTGCTGGCAGAGTTAGAAAAGTGGGTTGAGACGCTTAATAAAGGCCTAAAAAGTCTTTAGGACTAACAGAAAATCCCAGACAGTGAAGTGAGTAGAAGCCGAGAGCAAAACGATGCTGGAAAGACGGATAGGGAACACATTAGCTTCCATGAAGGGTGTTTATATAGTCCTCACAGACATATGATAGATGAATACAGAGTAAGCAGAGAAGCCACATGATCAGATCTGCACTTTGAAAAGACTACTCTGTCTGCAGTATGACGATTAGACAGAAGAGAGTATAAGCAGACGTAGGTCTATCAGCTGCAGTGAGCCAGGCCGGACCTGACGGGAGTTTGGATCCAGGTTAGCACTGGAGATGAGAGTTGAAAACTATGATGGGAGTAACATCCACAGGACTTGAAGACGTGAATTTGAATTACAGTGGTATAAATTCTTATTTAATTCTATTTAATCTTGTATTTATTTTTCAGATGACAGTTCAAAACATGCCCTCGTACAATTGGTGATATTTTCTCTTGAATGCATTATGACAGATTAATTGCACTTGTGCCAACATTGTCATCATGACCAGGGTTCTTAGACAGTTTTTCTTTCTTTTGATCCCTTTCTACATTGAGTTGTTGTGCTCCTATTTCATTTTCATATATATTTGTGGTGGGAAATGTTGGTGTGTTACTTGAAAGTTCAAAAGAATGAGAAAGCTAATGCCTGTTGTGATTGCTCCCTCTAGAGTCTAACCTCTTCTTATTCAAACATCAATAATTGGAGAATTCTTTCATTAGGCAAATGCTCTGCATTTTAAAAGGTCAAATCAGTGGAAGAATTAATTACATTCCAGTAAAGATATGTTTCTGTCAGCTGGTACAATATTAATAAAAAGTAAGTCTCTGCTTTAAAGGTTGGCAAATATGTCGCCTCCATGCCATCCATCTTTCTCCCCATTCCCATGTCTAAGGTTGTTAACTGACAAAGATACATTGGCTCATAGAAGCTGTTGAGAATCCTTAATTTAACGTTCCCAGAAGACTGTTGATTAAAGTTGGCATAAGAGTTGAAACTAGGGTGCCAGTGCTTATTTGTTTAGTGAGGAAAATGCCACCTTAGGTAGGGCTTGTCTGCTGTAGATGCTGTGGATGTCCTATTCCATGTACCTCAGGTCACTAGAGTTCACTGGCTATTGCGGACATTTCCAGTAAGCTTATAAGAGTCCTGCCTCAAACACCCAAGTTCCTTATTTTCTGGGATGGTAGAGTTTGGTGGGTGAAAGAATTAGGAAAGACCCAATGGGGATGTGAAAAGGAGAGGTAATAGAGGGTATAGATCAATGATGATTAATTTTATAAAGCATAATCTATAGGAATGATCATGTGAAACACGGTGTGAATGAAAGAATGTGTGAAATATAATGTACATGAATTAAACACAGTGTATGTTAATTTTATGTGCAAACCAATATAAAATAAAAAGAAAAACTCATCTATATTTATAGATATAAATTAATGTGTTGTTGTGTACCATGAAATCAGAGCTTACTTACAGCCAACACTTCAGCAGGCTTTCATAGGTAGTTAATTGCACAGGAGGAGATTATCCATCTTTCTCCTGTGGAGGAGCTGGTGGACTCAAACTGCATACATTTGGGTTTACAGTGCAGTTTCTTGCCACTAGGCCATGATCAAGCTGGCATAACCTGGAAATGCTCGAAAGTAAACACCCCAAGAAAACATTGCTTAACTCAGAAAGAGCAGTCTTCACCCGTTATGGGGGAGAAGCGATGCTTTGACTCTTGATTCCCCAGCAGGGTGATTTTGATGCATGCTCCCCGTGGTTTCCAAGAAGGGCCATAGAGGACAGAGCCTCATTTGCTCACAGTGTTAACCTACTCGTTGGTGTATTTCTTGTCTCTAACTTTTTTTAGTCTTCATTCCTACATTCTGGGGTCACCTAAGCCTCATCCCAGGGTCTGCCTTGGGGAGAACCCAAACTAAAATGGCATCCATGACCGTTTTGGTGTCTGCAGAGTCTGTGAAAGGGAACTGCAGTGGCTTAGTGGTAAGGAGTTGTGCTGCCAACCCAGTGGCATCTGGTTCGGATCCACCAATGGCTTGGCAAGAGGAAGATGGGCAGTCTCGACCTGTGCAATTTACTGCTGAAGGGTCACTGATGGGTGGGTTCCCGCTCCATGGGTACATAACAACATTCTGTAAGACATTGGCTTACAAAATGCAATCAGTAAAAGGTGCCTCATGAGTGTTCACGAACTGAGTGAGACGTGGGCCGAGACTCCCCACGCTGCAGCAGATCCAGTACAACTACCTCTCCTTTTCCGGGCAGAGCAAGAATGGAACTTGGGGAAGACAGGAAAAAATAAGAAGGAAAGAGAAACAAAAATCAATTGTACCAAGGATTTCCATCACGAAGCAAACAAATCTGTCTTTATCACCATGTTTTATCATTGTTATTATTGGAAAATACATTTCGAGAGTAATCCTGTGATGATACTTATACTCTCTCTCTGCCAGCAGTGCGAAGTGATGCTAGTACAGAGAAGCTATAGTCTTAAGTGAAGATTGATTTTAAGCTTTAGCTTGTTTAATCAGTTAGAAGAGAAAATAAACCATAAATGTTAATGCTGCCAATATATCAGAATATTTGTATGAATATCATATAGTTCTAGGTATGTAAACATAAATAAAAAGATAGAAAATTGTTCTTTGCATTCATAGTTTATATTCCTAAAAATATCCTATTTTAACTGGCATCAGATCAAAAAGTCTATTATATGCTTTCTCTCAGCATCCCAGTAAAGTGCTGAGAAGTCATAGAGCAGGTAACACCGACGGATTCTATTAATGGTAAAATGGCTTAGGTACTGTTCGATGCAGCAGTGAGAATTATGTTTAAGATCCCCCTCCTCTACTGAAAAATCAGTCAAACCTTTTCCACAACCACTTTTTTTCCAATAAGTCCTGAAATCTCTTCCAACCAATTTGAAAGCTCAAATCCCATTGCGCAAAGTAGAGAGAAGTAGCTGGTTACAGATTGCCTCCTGACATGTGTGGTCCAAATGTATTGAGCATTGTAGATGGAAGCAGATTGCAAGAAATCTTGAGGTGATACTGAAGACCATCTCAAAAATATTTTAAATGTCTCTTCTTCAAACAAGCAAATAATCTATGTGTTTGTGTCAAGAAATGTTCACCCTCAGAGCTCAGCAAAGCTATCTGTCCAATGCCAGTAGCAATCTGGCTACAAATTGTGTACCTCCATTCACTTTGTTGAGAAAATTCTGAAATAGGTATTACTCCACCATTGAAGTGGGCAGAAATGAAGATCAAAGCCCATACACACTGAATTTGCAGAAGCCTTCTCTTTTTAATGATTAGAAAAACGTAAAAGTTCTGCAGCATATAACAAAATAGTTAATTATGTAAGATGGGAATAATTAGCTTTGAAGATTAAGATGAAGAGTGTGCCGTAGAAAAAGATCTGTCACAGAAAACAGGGTACATTTGAAGAAAACACCCCTGGAGTTTTTATTCAGACGCTGGACAGTACAGCAGTCACAAGACAGAAAAGAGCAGTGCCGGCTGCAAAGCAAAGATTATTCAGAGTGGTGCTTGATGAAGTTAAAAGGCTGAACAACAAATCAAGGGGCTTGAAATTACTTCAGAAAATGAAAACCTTATTAGTGTCTACTCTAACTGATATTGCAAGAAATTAATGATGTAGGGTCAAACTTGAGTTCTCCAGTTAGGGAGAGGCAGATCACAAGTGCTACTACTTCTCTGTAGTTGTCACATACACAAGACTTTCTTGCTAGTAATACTGCTCTTGAGAGTCCCACGTGGAAGCCTTAAAGGAGTGTGGTCAGAGTTAGAAGAGCTGGACTGTTAAGGAATGGCCGGCAGGGAGAACAGTTACTGTAGCATCCGTTCTGACTTAGAGCACGATGTGTGTCATAGCAAAACTGTGCTCAAAAGGGTTTCTAAAGCTAATTTTTCAGAAGGACATCAACAGGCTTTAATTGTGAGGTACCACTGAAGAGACTCGAACTTCCAGCCTTTGGGATAGCAGACAAGCATATTAACCGTCATTCAATTACCCAGAAACTTTACCAGGCAAAAAGAAATGAAGGATGAACCATGAGCTTTCAGACAATCCCTTGGAAGGCAAAGACTTTCCGCTTTTGATAAAAACTGTTGGTAGGTAAGAGAACAAAGAAGATAAAGAAACTGACAGGGGTGGGAAAAAAACCAAGATAATCTCTACAAAGAATAGAATATCTTTGAATAGTATTTCTTCAAGGTTCTCGTTAAAATGCAGATTTTGATTCATTAGGTCTTGGGTCTGATAGTCTGTGTTTCTAACAAGCTTCCTTTCAGATAAAGCTGGTGCTTGGTGGACCACATCTTGAGTAGACAGATTTCAGATTTGGAAACCTTAGCAAATGTGCTCGCCATATTTCAGGAAGAATTAATTATACTAATTCACACCTAGGCACGTTCTAACAATTTAAGAACTATTTAAAAGGTTGAAGAAAACATGCAACTATTCAGCCAAGAAAACAAAATGTTACTTGCAAATAAACAAAAATTGAATTCATCCAGGCTTGTTCTCAGCATCACTGAATGCCAGAGGGCAGTAGAAAAAACTCGGTATCGGAGAAAAAATAAGGCAATATAACAGTTTATCAATGAAATGATGATTCATATGCATGTACATAGAAAAGGCATCATTCTGTTGCTGCCAAAACAAATTAACATAAGCTTTGTGACTTAAAGGAACCCTTGTATTTACTGTG
Organism: Elephantulus edwardii; assembly: GCF_000299155.1. Taxonomy (NCBI): domain Eukaryota; kingdom Metazoa; phylum Chordata; class Mammalia; order Macroscelidea; family Macroscelididae; genus Elephantulus; species Elephantulus edwardii. Next base: position 4,375,514 of record NW_006399772.1, read on the forward strand.
TTAGGATACTAGCCAAATGGTTGGTGGTTCAAATCTATGGTATAAAGATGGGCAGTGTCCTCCGAAAGGAGGGTCACGACGAGTTGCAATTCTTGACAATAGAGTTGTTTTGGTTTCTTTGTTGTTTATTTGTATGTTTTGTTATTACAGCATTGTGGGTCAGAAGTCCAACATAGTCTACTATGGCTCACATGGACTTATGAGTCAAAATCAATTTTTAGGGAAGTGCTTTATTTTGGTTTTCTAGAGGCTTCCCTCACTTCTTGATTTCTGGCCCCCTTTCTCCAGTTCCCAGGCCAGAAATTGAGTCCCACTCTCATACTTCCATCTCTCTCATTCCATAAGCAAGGAAAAGCCTACCACTTTACAAGCTCATGTGATTCTGTAGGGTCCATTTGGATAATTTCCCCACCTCAAGTTTAATAAAAACTCAGAACTCATTGAATTTGTCAACAATTTCATTTTCTTTGGATCTACAATCAACCCCCATGGGAACAGCAGTCAAGAAATCAAAAGGGATGTTGAATTGGAAAATCTGCTCTTCAGGGCCTCTTCAAAGGGCTAAAAGATAAGAATGTCAGTTTAAAGACTAAGGTGCCCCTGATCCATGCCCTGGTATTCTCAGTTGTTTTGTGTGCATCTGAAAGTTGGATATGAACAAGGATGACAGAAGAAGAATTAATGCCTTTGAATTATAGTGTTGATGAAAAACACCGAATATCCCATGAACTTATAAAAAATAAAACCAACTCTGTCTCAGAGGAATTATAACCAGGGTGCCCCATAGAGGCAAGGATGGTGAAATTTCATCTCACATACTTTGGGCATGTTGTTAGGAGGGTCCAGTTTGGAAAAAATACATCATACTAGGAAAAGGAGAGTCTGTAAAAGAAAGGATGACCCTCAGTAAGTAGGTTGACACAGTAACCACAGAATGGGCTTTAGCATGGCACGGATCATGAGGCCAGCACAGGATAGAGCAAGAATTCAATATGTTATTCATAGAGTCACTATGAGTTGTAATCAACTCAAGGGTACCTGTTGTTTTTGCTATGTGTCATCTAGTCACTTAACAACCCACAGAGACCCTATGCACAAGAGCTCTGAAACCTGTCCTGTTCTTAGCCAATCTCACTGCCTCCTACATACCGAACCCCATAACACCAGTTACTTTGTCAATCCCTCTCCTCCCAGGTCTTCCTCTCTTGTGCTGTCCCTTTACCCTTCCACCCTCCCAAGCATGATATCCTCCCAGGACTGGTTCCTCCTGGCAATATGCCCAAAGTGCATGAGACAGAGCCTACAAAAAGGTTAATCACCTCTGCACAGTAGGTTTTGCTTTTGCCGTATAAAATAACATTCTCAAATGCTTAAGATGGGAGCATGGTCCCCTTTTTTGGCAAGAGAGATAGAGAAGTTATTTTATTTACAACATAACCCATGAACTCTTTTTACAAAGATTATTTGAGGTTATATGTTGTGGTGTTAAAGAAGATAGTCTGTCCTGGAGAGGGTGAAACCAGTTTGCTCTTTGGAGGCAAAGAACTTGAAGCTTTGTTTCACATGCTTTGGGTGTGTTGCCAGAAGGGACCAGTCCTGAGAAAGGGCATCATGCTTGAAAGGTTAGAGAGTCAGTGCAAAAGAGGAAGACTCTAAGGAGATGGCTTGACACAGTGACTGTGGCAACGGGGTCAGGTGTGCCAGAAATGGTTAGGTTGGCTCAGAATAGGGCAAGATTCAGAGCTGTTTTTCATTGGGGCTTTATGAATCACAGTCAATTTGATGGTACATAAAAATTGCAGCAACATATGCCAAGACAAGAATCAAAATAAAAAATCTAAATATGGGAAGTAGGGGTACAAAAGTAATTAATATGTACCTTAAAATCTCTTAGGTTATTAAGTCTAAGTCACTATTCTATTCATTTTTACAGGAAAATGCAGAATTGTAAGCAGTTCATAAAAATGATAATGCTAATACAATTATTAAAAGCTGGAGTGTAATCCCTCAGAAGAAGAAATAGGTACATGAGGTCAAAGTGGACTAGCTGATTTCATCCAGGCAGAAAGGGATCAGCATCAGCTTAATAGAAAACTCTAAACAGATGAAAACACCAGTAGAAAAGTTAAAGCAACCAAAAAGTAAAAAGAAAAAACAACCCAACTTAAAAGATGAAAAAGCTAAAAGCTAAAAACAACTAAGTCAGAAAATAATATGCATTTCTCATGATGAAAAAAAGAAATTGTTGGGGGGGAAGAAATAAATTGCCGAGTATTTTGTTGAAAGACAATGTTAGAACACGTGAGAAACTTAAATTCAATTCCAAACCAATACACCTCATCCACAGACACTACCCATCATCAGTGAAGGCTCACAAACTGCTGTGTTGCAAGACATTTCAGCAGCTCTTGCATACCAAACAAACTAGAAGAAAAGGTCTGTCAATCTACTTCCAAAACTTAGCCCTGAGATTCTTGTGGGCCAAAATGGCCTAGTTCACCACTGACGATGGGAAGGAGCAGGACCAGTTATCTTTCCATTCCTTCATGAATGGGGAGCCTAACTAGGTGTCAGCTAATAACAACAACCATTGTGTATCAAAAAAATGAAATACAGAAAGCATTCGATAGAACAGTGCATCATTTTATGTTGCCAAAATACAGAGTACATTCCTTTATTTATTTCATTCTCAGATGAATAAATCCTACCCTCCTCTTTCTTTTGTTCTGTATGTGAATCTTAAACTTAGTGAAGTTTGGCAACTTGCTCAAGGTCACCATTGTGTTAGCCACAAGGCAGCAAAGCTTCACTCATAGTCCAAGGATTCCGATAGCAAATACATAAAGCCACATGCCTAGAGGTAATTTCTACCTCAAATTCTATGTGCATAACTTTTCTACTTTGCTGCTTCAGAGATTACTTTCCTGTTTACATTATTGCCTCAGTCTCTGAACTTGACACAAGTTATTTCTGTTTTCCCTTTAGTTTCCCTTTATAACCAGAACTCCTACACACTCCCCGTTGATTTTGCCACTTTAAGCCTCTGTGAGTAAACTCTTCCACTGCAGCGTCATCCCGGCAGTGAGGCAGAAGCTGCTAAATTAGCCCCTTGACCACTCTGCCCCGTACTTTCTGAGCACCGTGGCGAACTGCACTCAGAGGAGCTCTGGTGACTGAATGGTCAAGAGCTGTACTGCCAGCCCAAAGGTTTGGATCCACTAGCTGCTCTGCCAGAAAAAGACAAACCATTTCCTCCCACGTGATTTACAGCCTCTGAGCATCTGCTGGAGAGTCAGCCGTGAGGCAATGCCGACTCTACAGCACATAACAACAACCCCTTCTGTTCTAGATACCATCTCCTCGGTCTCTTGAGGAAATGGTTTCTTTAACTATCCTCCGTCCTCTTGAATCTTCAGATTTTCAGTCTTGGGGTTCCTCATCATCATGATGTAATCATGCCGATCACACCCGAAAGAAATCATTACTTCATTCATATTTCCTCTTAGCCATTGTGGTCCTGTCTCTTTAAAGTCATAGCCATTTCTGTGCTCGCCCTCCTCACAGCCTATCATTTGAACCCACTGAAAATTGATCTCTGCCTCTGCCTTAGCCATTCAGATGCTTCCATTAAGCCCACCAGTGGCATTCCTTTTGACAAAAACATTTAACGTTTTGCTTATAAATATTTCTGTTCTTCAAACTTTTGCTTTTGATTTCTTGTTACTTCCTAGACTCATCATTCATTCATACTACAGATCCTTAGGACTTCCTTTCCCCCCCCCCTTTTTTTCCTATTAATTTCTTTATTTTTCATTTCAATGAACATCTACAGAGATTTTGGAATTCCATTCATTCATTGTTGTACAACTTCACTGGATAATGTTTATATATCTTTGTACGGCATACTTTATCTCCAATCTAGATGCCTCTAACCAGCACCAGACAACAAACCAAATACAACAGAACAGCTACTGCCGAACACTTCATCCCAAAGACACCTCAAACTCACCTTGCCCAGGAACTAACCGCTAGACTGAATTCTGAGACATCATCTTCTTGCATCTCGACTGACTACACCATTATCTAGTTAGCTTTCTAAACAGAAACTCATTCCAGATTTTATCTTCTTATTACCCAATTCTAGCCACGCCCAACAAATATCATGCCCCTCCAGTTCTTCCAAGTAGCTTTTGAGTCTCTCTTTCTTTCTGTCTTTCCTCCACCTTCCCCACCTTTAGTAATTCATTCACATCTATTATTGCGCTGTCTCCTACTTGTTAGAAATAGTGCTAAATACTAAGAATACTGTGAGCAAAATAGGTATGGTCACTACCCTAATGGAATTTATAATCTAATGGAGAAGATGGCCATTAAACTAATATTTCTACAAATATTCATTTTATAAGTATAATTATAAATAATAATGAATACCATACAATACCATAAAAAGGGAAAAAATGAGAAATGTTAGAAAAAATACAATAAGGAATTTTTCTTTGAAATGAAAGGCCAGGGTTTGGGATGATGAAAATGTTTTGGAAGTTGATAGTGGGAATGGTTGCACAACCTGATGAATATAATTAATGTCACTTAAATGCACACTTTAAAAATTATTAAAATGGAAAAATATGTTCCTCCCCTGTCTAAAATGGCAAAAGTTTGTGCTATCTATATTTTACCACAATAACATTTTTTTAAAAAAATATGAAAATGTAGGGACAACTTTATTGAGAAAGTGACAGTTAAGCTGTAATTAAGTATAATTGTAGAAAGAATGGAAAACAATAGGAGCATAAAGGAGCTTGTGCAAGGGCGCTGGCGTTAGGAAGGCCTGACTTGTTCAGGGAATTCTGGTGAATGAAGAAGAGGAGCTCCTGAGTTATTATGAAGCAAGTATGAGACAATGTATACAGGGTCTATGGAGTTTTCACCTAAGTGTAACAGGAATCCACGGAAGCCTGTTAAGCAGGTTCAGTAACATTTTCTGTTGCACGTTCCCTAGGAAGTTGTGGTGCTAACCCAAAAGCCATACTTCCACCAGTTCAAATCCACCAGTGACTCTCACAGAAAAAAATGGCCAATCTCCTGCCATCGACTTTACAGCCTCATAAACCCAGCGGAGGGTCAGCTGAATTTTACTGACTGATGTCAATAGGCTGAGTTGAGGTCAGGAAGAGGAAATGATGTGTATGGTAATGGTGACTGGGGTTGGAGAAAACTTAATTTGAAAGGGATTGTGGAGATAGAATCACAGACTTTGGTGATAAGGAAGCAGGAAATATTGACGATAACTTTGAGAATTTTGTCTTAAAAGTTTTGAGTGCCAGATGAAAGTTGCCAAAATAAAGAACACAGAAGAGGTTTGGGAGGAAAAATCTAAAGTTCTCCTTTAGCTGTACTGAATTTTTTAAGTTCCTGAGACATCTAAAACTCCATATTTAATGTTAGTTTAAAGTCCCAAAACAAAAAGTAATGAATTACTGAAAGATGTTTCTAAAAGAGTTCTGAAAAACAAAATAATTTAGTGCTATGTATTCATCATTTTAAAAAAACCAAAAAAAAAACTCCAAACATTTACAATTGGAATTTTCTATCTTCAAGTACTCATTCCTCTACACATTCTCTGTCAAGTGTTTATAATGTGCCGTAAACCCAACAGCAATCTTCACTCTTCATTGCCCTTGGTCTTGTTCAAGAAATGAATAAAAATGCCTGTTGTAGTTGTTAATATTTTCTGTAAGCTTCACCTCCCTCTGAAGTTGCTCTTTCTGTCCATTCCTTAATTCTTGCTTGGTTGTTTGCCTTGTCTGCTTTATTTTAGCCTATATGTAGCTGACTTTATCCAAAGACATGTGCAGACTCACCCTTTCTAGATTTTCGTTGGGATTACTTGAAATGGTCAGCTTACTCTCTCAGTAGGAACACAGCAAGAGAAAAATGGTCATTTGAACAACAGCTTTATAGAGTTTAATAAGAAAAAATCCTTTTCTTTAAAAGATGGTTTTAAGTAATGCTGAGAGAATAATTTTTAAACTATTGTAAACAAACCCTCTGCTCACTACAATAAAAACAAGTTTCCAGGTCAAAGATGACAGCCAATTTGACAAGTTGTTGAAAATGGAATGCATGGCTTGGCTCAAACGTGGTGGTATGGTGTTGAATGGTACCACCAGCAATCTATCTTGCGTGGTTGCTTAAGGGAAAGTCATTTCCGTTTCATTAAGAAAAAAATGCCCTTTTTATTGATTTTCAGTAGCTTGAGCAAATGATGTAAAGGAGCTAGAGAGTTCAACCCATTTAATGACTTTTAATAAGAAATACATGAATCAGTCAAAATCCAGGGGGAAAGTGAATAGAATTGAGCTAGTTTTAATGGAACTTAGCTCATTGCCTTACTGACTTCCATTTACTGCACATTGAATTTGTGAACTATTTTCCAGGTCATAGAAAATGGGAGGGTCTTCAATCTGAAGATTATTTTATTAGTGGTATTTTTCTACCTCAACTTGACCCCATTAGAAGATACTGGAAAACTTAGATTTCCCCCACTTGCAGTTGGGAGAGTATTTAAAAATTATTTTCTTTATTGAAAGCATTATCTCAGTTGATGTGGTGGGTGAGAAGTTTTGCTGCCAACACAAAGGCAGGTGGCTAGAATCCAGCTGCTGTGTGGGAAAAAGATGGACATTCTCCTCTCATGCAATCTATAGCCTCTGAAAACCCACTGGAAGGTCAGCAATGGGTTCCTGGTTCTGACTTAAGGACAATGAGTTTAGTTTTACTGTATATTGTGAGAGTTTCTCAACTTCTGAAATGTTTTCAGAAAGATGAGTAGAAATGTGATTTCCCTTCAACACACAAAATTCTTTAAAAGAAAGGATAACCTAAGAGGTGAAGGGTCTATGGTAAGTGTCCAACTCTGTTTCCTATCTTCTGGCAAAATGTCACCAACTCACTGACATCAAGTCTGTCTCAACTCATAGCAACTCATGAATGTCAGACTACTAGTTGAGTGCAACTCATAGTGACCTTATGAACCATGGCTCTGAACTTTGCTCTAACCTTACCATCTCTGACACACCTGTTCCCATTGCCATAATCACTGTGTCAACCCATGTCATCCAGGGTCTTCTTCTGTGCTGACCCTCTACACTTCAAAGCATGATGTCTTTCTCCAAGGATTAGTCCTTCCTGGCAATATGCCCAAAGTAATTGAGATGTAGCTTCAAAATCCTTGCCTCCAAAGATCAACTTAGTTTTATTCACTCCAGGACAGACAAATTTGTTCTTTTGCCAGTCCATGACATGTTCAATACTCTTCTCCAGCACCACAATTCAAAGGCATCAGTTCTTCTCATGTCATCCTTACGTCATTATCCAGCTCTCAGATTCACAGCAGGCAACTGAGAAGACGAAGACTTGAACCAGGGGCACTTTAGTCTCTAAACTGACTCTTTTGTACTCTGGAGAGATCCTTGACAGTAATTTCCCCTGCCTCTTAAAGTAAAACCCTATAAAGTTTTCAATGGATTCTTTTTCTGAAGTAAATTGCCCAGCCTTTCCTCTGAGGCACTACTGCATGGTGATCAATCTGTCAAGTGTATCAACCATCTGCAACACCAAGAAACTCCCAGCAGGATATCACAGAGACCATGAAACACAATGCTCTCTTTACTTTCTCTCTCACACTCATGTGACATGTATGTGATATTGTTCTCCTCTTTCTCTTTTTTCTTTAACTAAAAGAAAAGAACATTCAGCTTTTCATAGCTCAGTGCATGGAAATTCACAGTGAAAGAAGTCTGATTACAAAGTGGTTCCTACTATTTTCTGTAGCTTATAAAAAAAGAACTAGGAAATGTTTCTCAGCATTTCTATCATTCTCAGTTCTGTTCCATGAGTCTATATGTCTGTCATTGTACCACTACCATTGGGTTATTACACAGTTGTGTAGTAGGTTTTGAGGTCATGGAGTATTATGCCTACCACTTGTTGGTTTTTGGTGGTTTTTTTTTTTCAGAAGTGCTTTGCTTATTTTGGAATATCTTTCCTTTCCAATAAACTTGCCAGTTTCCTTTTCTATCTCTTTGAAAGATTGATTTGGTATCTGTATTAGGATTGTGTTAAACATGTAGATGTCTTTTAGGAGGATTGTCATTTTCACTATATTGAGTCTTCCAATCCATAAACAGGGAACATTTTTCTATTTCTTTAAGTCTTACTTTTTTCTCAAAGTAGTGTTTTGTAGTTTTCTTTGTGTCTTTTTTGTCTCTAGTTAGTATCTCAGTGTGTGGTTGGCTAATGTAAATAGTTTCTCCTTGGAAGCTAGGATTTTGAAGCTCCGTCTCACATACTTTGGACACATGGCCAGGAGAGACTGGTCCTTGGAGAAGAAGGGCATCAGACTTGGAAGGGCGGAGGAGAGGAAGACTTCAGATGAGATGGATTGATACAGTGTCTGGGGCAGAAGAGGTTGGTGTATCGGAATTAGTGAGACTGACTCAGGACAGTACAGGGTTCAGAGCTGCTGCACATAGGGTCACAGGTGACTCGATGGCACATAACTATTTTCTTAGTTTCCTTACTTTGCTTTCTTTTCACCGTAGAGGAATTTCATGGATTTTTTTTTTAAAAAAAAAAGTATTGGTCTTGTATCTTGCCACTCTACTAAATTGGTCTATAGTTCTAACAGGGTTTTTTGTTGTCCTTGGTATTTTCTGTGTGTACTGTCATATCATATGCATATAGCCAAAGTTTTATCCCCTCTTTGCTGATCTGGATGCATCTTATTTCATACCCTTTTCTTATAGTCCTAGCAAGTACTTCCAATACAATGTTAAATAGAAGTGATGAAAGTGGGCATCCTTGTCTTGTCCTTCTTCGCAAGGGAAATGCCTTTAGTCTTCTCCATTAAGTATGATGTTGGCTCTTGGTTTTGGGATTTTCACTATGTAAAGAAATTCTTTTCTATTCCTATATTGCTGGGTGTTTTAATCAGGAAGGGGTTTTGTCAAAGGCCTTTTCTGCATCATCTGATAGGATCATGGAATTCTTGTTCTTTGCGTTATTAATGTGATGGATTATGTTGATTGTTTTTCTTATGTTGAACCATAACTGAATGCCTGTTATGAATCCTACTTGGTCATGATGAATTATTTTTATATATATATATCCTGTTGGATTCTATTGGCCAGGATATTTTCAAGGATTTTTGCATCTGTATTAATGAGAGATGTATTTGTCTGTAGTTTTCCTCTTTGGTAATGCCTTTGTCTTGTTTTAGAATTAGGGTTATGCTTGCTTCATAAAATTACTCTAAGCGTATTCCTCTTTTTCCATTTTTAAAAATAATTTAAGAAAACATGGTGATAGATCTTCTCTGAATGTTTGGTAGAATTCAGCTATGAAGCCATCTGGGCTAGGACTTTTTGTGGGGGAATCTTTTTATGACCTGATCATTTTCTTCTTTTGTGATGTGTCTGTTCAAGTGTTCTACATTTGTCCATGTCAATATGGGTAGGATGTGAGTTTCAAGGGATTTGTCCATTTCCTATAGGTTTTCAAATTTATCAGAATATGGCTTTCATAATATTCTGAGATTACTGATTTAATTTCATCTGGTTGTGTTATGATGCCACCGCTCTAATTTCTTGTTTTAGTGGTATCTTCTCTTTATTCTCTTTTGTTAAGTTTGTCTATAGTTTATCTATTTTTATTGACCTTTTCTAAGAACCAGCTCCTGGTCTTATTGATGGTCTCAATTGCTTTTCTGTTTTCTAACTCATTGATTTCTAGCTCTTGTCTTTATAGTATTCTTTCTTCTAGATGAGATTAGATTGTTGCTCTTTTTCTGTATGATGTAGCTGTTGTGTTAGGACATTGATTTTACTTCTTTCTTCCTTTTTTATGTTTGCCTGTTGCTATGAACTGTCCCCTGAGGACTGCCTTAACTGTATCCCAGAGGTTTTTGTGTATTGTCATTTTTCCATTTCTTTTGTTATCTTTGTGTGTGTGTGTGTATGTGTGTGTGTGTCTTTACCCATGTTCTATTTTCCTTATAAACTGTAACTTGATGTATTTTGCTTTAGTTATCTGAATACTCCAGTAAATAAATATGTTTAAATGTGTGCATGTACTCACACCACACACACCACATTGCTGAGTGTAAGAGTCAATAAATGATCACTACAGAAAACATGGATCAAGTCCTTTTAGATCCTGCAATGGAATTATGATTTATAGCTTTCTAGAGAAGTAACCACTAGAAACCATAAAAGAACAAATATACAAGGAAAATGTTGTACCATTACTTGAAAGAGATAGCTTTTATCTATGAACTTGATTGTAAAAAGTACTGCCTTGGTTTTTAAAGGCTTGGGGGGTGAGGGGGAAGCTGTTCACATCCCTATTCCTGTTTCTCTGTGAAAATGAGTGATGAGAATTGAAAATATTATGAGTCTCAGTAAAGACTACTAAATGCTTAAGACCGAAAAGTATATCAGGCAAGATGGAACGGTTTCCAGAGGACTAATGGTGTGCCTATGGTTACTGAGTCAAGAAACAGCAATCAAGCTTAACAAGAAGTTTTAAATAACTGTTCCAAGTAGCACGGTTACACACAAGTACACACAGAGAGGGTATGGGAAATCACAACAGCAAAGTGTGTGTATGAAAAACTTCCTAGATTTCAGAAGTCTTATCTTTCTTCAGGGATAGCTTCTACCAGAAGGCTTCCAAAAATAAGTCCAATATAACATCTGTCTGTCTGTTGGAGAATTTTAAAGTTTTAGTTTCATTTCTGGAAGCTCTGATGACCTAGTGGGTAAGAAGTCACACTGTTGCCCCAAAGGCAAATGATTCCAATCCACCAACAAACTCTCAATTAAACACATCACTAGCATAACCCCACCAAGCTGAGTAGCAAAAGACCAAACCCCACATCCCTCCTTAGGTAAGACAGTTACTCCATTTAAATATTACCTTAATTCTGGATCCCTACAGACCTAAGAAACATGATGAATTACATTGTTTTACTCTTCTCGTAAAGTGATCTTTATATATGATAAATAATAATAAGTATAATAAAGAGATCTTTTTATTATAAAGAAAAGTACATTGAGATGCAATTAGTACATTAGCTATGACTGAGTTAGACTGCTTAAGTGTCTAGATAACTGTATGTTATTTCTCTAGATTTTTTTCCTATAAATAGGTTAGGGATCTGAGTTGTTTCTATTTTGGACAAATACCAATTTTAAAGGTGATAAATATAGCATGTGGTAGCTTTCAATATTTCATTTTTATTGTGCCTCTCATTGGCACTGGACCTACCATCAACATGAGCCAAAAATGCTAAAAGTGAAATATGGAAAGAAAATCCATGTTCTTTTGTATGATAGCTTATGTTTTTAGCTTGCTAAGGTCATATATATAATATTGCTCTCTCCATCTCCAACATCTCTTTTTAACTTTTATTGTGTTTTTAGGGAAAGTTCACAGAAAGTTTAGGTTTTCATTCATTTATCAGTACATATTTTCCTCCCTCCCAACCCCAGCTTCTCTTTTTGTAATGCATGTCTGTTCTAGTCTACTTACCCATTCCTTTCAGATAGTCCTTCTCTTCACCTGTTCTAGAATAGTGTTCACTCATTATCCATCCTTTCTTGTCCTGTTCTTTCTGTCCTATGTCTATTCTGGTTTTTTACAAAAGTGGTATTATGCAATATTTGTCTTTCTCTGACTGAGATAATTCACACAGCATGCCTTCTAGACTCTTCTATGTTGTATGGTGTTTTACAAGTTCATTGTCTTTTAATGTTGTGTAATATTGCATTGTGTGAATGTACCACAGTTTTTCTATCCATTTGTTTGTTGATAGACACTTAGGCTCCTTCTTTATGGGAAAAAGCCCTCTGTCTTTCTCCTGCAGAGCTGCTGGTGTATTCTACCTGCTGATTGATTAGTTAACAATCCAAACATGTAACACTTCCTACAAACAGTGCTTGTATAAAGAGCAGTGGCAACATGGCAACGACTATTAGAGACAATTCCAGCCTCTACTAATTCCACAAGAGGAAATTTCTCCCATCAACAGCCTCAGTAACACAAAACCAATTCCTGTGAGGGCAGACATGCCCCCCATGGCCCCACACCTATTTCTACTAATTCTTTTTTTAAATTATTATTAAATTTTATTAGTTTTAATGAACATTTACAGAGATTTTGGGTTTTCATTCATTCACTCATTGTTGCACTGTTTCTCTACCCTCCTCCCCAGTTAGTTCTTCTTCCCCCCCCCAAATGTCTGTTTTAATTGTCCAATTGCCATAGTGCTTGTTAAAGTCAGCTCTGATTAATCTCCTTTGTCAGTGTGTCCCTTGCCATTCCCTATCACTCCTCCCTGAGAGAGACTTCACCCTGATTCATAAGGAAAAGGGGATGGCGTATTCTCTTAGCTACTTCCTGCTGAAAAGGGACGCTGTAGGTTTCAGGGTGAAGATCTTCTCTCACTACTCTAAAGGGGCCCTTTGGCAGTAGGAAACACATAGACTATTATGGAGATTGATTTTCTCCTAATTCTTATACCAACCCTATTGTCCTACAGGGTCTGAAATCCATTGCAAAAGCTCACAAACCACAAAGAATCATACTCATGATTATGAGGTTTCTTAGGAAAGTTAACAGGATACAACCTCTTAGTCAGGGCAGCTTCTGAAGTGTGCTCACAGGTCTTTAAGCCTTCTACTTTGTGACTTCAGGCCGGTGTTACAAAGCTCTATTAATCCTACCAACCACGGCATATCCTTCCAAGTTATCTAGCAAGGTTGTCAAAGGGCCATGTTTCTAGTTACATGGGGTAGCAGTCCTAGGTCAGCTCTGTCTGACGTTGGATGTCTGGTTGTCTGCTGTGCCTGTGGTGAATGCTGGTTTTGTGGTCTGGTTGGTAAAAGAATCTCTGGCCCCTAATGTCATGCACTGCATTCTCCTTTTCTTCTTTGCTGGTGGTGAAATTCTATCCCCATCCTTCCTTTTTTTGTTTGCTTGCTTGCTTGCTTTTGCTGCTATTAAACAGGAACAAAACTTAAAGGAAATTTGAGCATAAGGTTTTTTTCTGAACTGTCATTAAATATGTATATAAAACAAAACAAAGCCCATTAACCCACAGGGACTCTCCAACAGGTTTCCAAAGCTATAAAGCTTTAAAACTACCCATCATTCTCTTATAGAACAGCTAGTAGATTCAAACTGCTGACCTTTTGGTTAGCCATGTAACCTGTAGTGCACCATCTACCACCAGAATTCCTTATACACATATAAAAACCAAACTAAATTCTAAGTCATAGTGACACTTGACTGGATTTCCAAAGTGGTAAATAGTTCTTACAGGAGACTGCCCATCTTTTTCCCAACAAATGGCTAGTAGATTGAAACTGACCTCACAGTACGGTAAAAGACCAAACCACCAGATTCCAGGAAAAGCAAATGACTCAAAGAAGCCAAGTATAATGGGGCTTATAGAGACAAGTTTTTGTAGTTGTTATGTGCTATAGAGTTGGAATTGACTCTTAGCTGACCCTCCAATGTGTTTTCAGAGGCAATTAATTGTAAGGGAGATTGTCCACCCTTCTCCCATGGAGCAGCCGGTGGATTTGAACCATGTTCCTTGAGTAATGCAGAGCAAGTCCTTACCACTAGGCCACTAGAACTCCACAAATACAGGAAAGAGAGAAGAAGTGGGGGGAGGGAGGGAGGGAGAAGTGGAGAGAGAGAAAGAGAGATCTCTCTATAATATCACCCATTGACCAATTTTTTTTTCTTCTAATAGCAGGAGTGGCAACCCCTTCTTTAAATAACATGCCTACGGAAACTCTATGAACTTTGATAAATGTTGATAGTTGTAGAGGGCCTTCACGACTTCTTCATAGGGTCACAATGAGTCGTGCTGGACTCAATCAACGACAGCAACAATATTCTTATTGGCTTGCATATAGTAATTTATATACATTGTGTTTCGTTCATGGTCATTGTGTTTTATACAATCTTTCATTTACATTGTGTTTCATACAATCACATACATTGTCTTTTATACGATTAATTACTATTGTTCTATGCTATTATATGGTAGTACTGGAGGTCTAATAGCAAGAAGGTGCTCCCTTGCCTCTGAAAACTGGCTGGAGGGTTGGTTCTGACTCACTGGCACATAACAAAAACCTACCTATTGCACCTCATCTTTTCAAGTCCCTGTTGAATCCCACCTTTTCCTTCACACTCCCCTCTACCCACTAACCTCTGCTATCCTAGTGATTTCCACCCTTCCTTTTCCCCCCACACCCTTCCTCTTTTCACTTTGGAATGTTTATACACATCTTGCTCAGTTATCCTTCTATTCTTACAGTAATGGCCTTATGCTGTATTTGTTCATATGAGACTGAGTTCTTTCACTCACCATAATGCTCTCTAAACTCTTTCACGTTATATAGAATTTTATTACAGCATTTTACTAAAATCATTATTCCTTAGTACTGCATAGTTTTCCATTGAGTGAATGTAGCACAGTTTTCATTCATTTGTTGATGAGAATTTTGGCTATTTCCATCTTCTTCCTATTGTGAATAACACTGCTATAAACACAAGTGTACAAATCTCCATTTGTGTCTCATTTCTATTTTTCTTGGGGTTTATTCCTAGCAGTGCCATAGCTGGGTCATGTGGGATTTCTGTGTTCGGGATTTTTAAGAAATTACAAACTGCCTTCCTGAATATTGTACCATTTTACAATCCCACTAGCAGTGCATGGAAGTTCTAATCTCTCTGCATCCTGTCCAAGATGTATTGCTTGTTGCTCTGTTAGACTTTATTACTGATACTAGTGTGAGATGGTATCTCATTGTTGTTTTGATTTTTGTATCTCTGATTACAAGTGATTTTGAATAGTTCTTAATGTGTATGTTTGTCATCTGAATGTCTTTTTTTGTAAAGAGTTTTTCATGTCTTTTGCCCATTTTGTGACTGGCTTATCAGGTTTTTTTCTTGTGGAGGTCCAGTAATATCCTGTAAACTTTTGTTATAAGACTCTTAGCTGAGATTTGCCAAATGTTTTTTCTCAGTCTATAGGCATTTTTTTTCATCATATTGGAAAAACTATTTTATGTACACAGGAATTCAATATTTAGAAGGTTCAATTCTATCCTCTCCTGTTTGTGTATTTCTGGCTTTATTTGCAAGCTTATTTATGCTGTAGGCTAAGTCTTCTAACTTTGGTCCCATGTTGTATCTTATGACACTTAAGGTTTTGGGTTTTACCCTTAGGGTCTCTGATCTTCCTAGAGTTGATTTTTGTGTATGATGCGAGATGTGGGTCCTGCTTTAGCTTTCTAAAAGTGGCAGTCCAGTTTTGCCAGCATAATTTGTTGAAGAGGTTGTCATTTCCACATTTGATAGGTTCTTATTCCTTAGTAGCTGGGTTGGTTTCTGGGTTCTTGATTGTTTTCCACTGATTGATGTTTCTGTTGTTGTACCAATACCATGCTGTTTTGATTACTGCGGCTGTGTAGAATGTTTTGAGGTCAGGGAGTGCTATGCCTCCTACTCTGTTTATGTTTTTCAGAAGAGCTTTACTTATTCTGGATCTCCTTACTCTCCAAATAATCCTACCATTTGCCTTTTCTGTCTCTTGCTATTGTCAATAATACTGCTATGAACATAGGTATACCTATGAAAAATGAGTTTTGCATCAGTACTGGGATTCCTTTGAACATGTAAATTGCTTTTAGTAGTTATTGAAATTTTCGCGATGCTGAGTCTTCCTATCTATGAACAAAGAATATTTTTCCATTTAATTAGTAGGTCTTTTATTGTTTATGTAATAGCATTTTGACATTTTCCTTATAAAGGTCCTTTGTGTCTCTAGTTAGTTTCATTCCCAAGTCAACTTGTGGTTGACTACTTTGAAAAGTATTATTTTCTTAGTTTCTTTTTCCATGCTGTCTTTGTTGCTGTAGAGAAATTGATGTTTTTCTTCCTTCCTCTACTTAACTATCAAGTTACTTCTAGCATGGCTACAAATAATCTGATCTTCCATCCCTTTGAAACTTAAATTAGAAGATAAAGGCTTTCTACCATTTTCTAATAAGAAATTTACATTGTTGAAGGGAAGTTTATGGGTGGCTTTTTATGGTCGGTATTTTGTTTAGTGGGTCAGAAATACCTTAAAATCAGAGTAATACCATCAGCACTATCTCCCTGCCTAAAGAAAAAGAGGGGGAAAATCCACACCAAGAAACCTCAAAATCCACCGCTTTCCATTCCTTTCCAACTCTGAGGGACCTTATAATTCAGAATAGAATTGCCATATAAGATTTCTGAGGCTATAAGCCTTTACAAACAGAAGATGTTTATTATTCATTTTCCTCTTAAGCACTGCCTTTTTTGGAAACTAATTTCATATTCTTCACAAAGAGAAAATATTCAGTCTCTTCATTTTCTCAGTGGTCTTCTCATTACAACTAGGTCAATAGAATCATCGTGCCATTTGAGATCATGTCATGTATATTGAACCCATCAGCTTAATACATTTGGAAAGAAGTGTGGCTTTGATGAGAAGTGGTTCACTTAATCTACAAATATTTTACACTCTTCTTGCAGAACTTTGTGCTAACATTGAAGTAGAAGGTTTTATTACTACTATTGCTCATTGTCATTGCATCAATTCTGACTCATAATGATTTCCCATCATCAAAATTCCAAGACTAAATCTTTATAGAAGGAGTAGTTGGTAAATTCAAACCACCAACCTATCAAGTAATAGCAGAATAAATAATGTACCACAGAGTTTGTTGGAATAAAAGGATAAATGAGAGTAGATGCTCTCTAGACAAAAGCAGTTAGGAAGCAGTCACGTAAAAGATGAAAATAGAATGTTGTTGCTATTGTTGTTGATTGCCATCAAGTCGAGCACAACTCATAGCGACCCTATGAACAAAAGACCCGAAGCCTTTCTGTATCTTTATTTTTCCAAGCTCATAGAGTTTCCAGAGGCATGTTGTTTAAGAAGTGGATGCCACTCCTGCTTCTAAAGAATAGAATAAGATGTATAATATAGGTCATCTGCTCACTCACTCAACTCCTTATGCTTGAGAAGGAACTGACTAAAGCTGAGCCTTTACTAGGTTTCCTAGGCCATAAATCACACAGGAGGTGGTTATACATCCTTTTTCCTCAGAGCTGCCAGTGGATTCAAATCTCTAGAGGTGTGCTGTTGAATTAGCAGCTCACTTTTCTACAGGTTGTTCTATTAGAATTACTTTTAACCTATAAAATACGCACACACACATATAATATACATGTATATATGTATATATATTTTAAAGTTAAGTCTAATGAAGGCTTGTTGGTTGATTTTTAACTAGATAAGCAGACTAGAATTGCTTTCACTATGTAGGTATCAAAAATAAGCATGATGTTGCTGTTACTGTTACATGTTGTTGAGTTACCTGCAACTCATAGCAACTCTATGTACAAAAGCTCTGAAGCCTGCCCTGTCCTGAGCCAATCTCACTGATTCAGAGACACCCAACCCCAATACCCTAGTCAATGTGTCAATCGTTTTATCCAGGGTCTTCTCCCCTGCACTGTCCTTCTACCCTTCCAGGCATGATGTCCTTCTCCAAAGACTGGTCCCTCCTGGCTATATGCCCAAAGTATATGAGATGGAGTTTCAAAATCCTTTCCTCTAAGAAGAAGCTTGGTCTCTTACCTCTAAAAATCTTAATTTCTTCATCTCAGTAAGAATAGCAAAATTTAACAGAACAGCAAACATCAAATGCTGGTGAGGTTGCAGAGAAATGGGAACCCTTATTCACTGTTGGTGGGAGTGTAAAATGGTGCAACCACTATGGAAGGCTGTATGGCACTTTCTCAAAAAGTTGCAAATAAAAATACCATTTGACCCAGTAATTCCATTACTGAAAATAAACCCTGAAAAAATCATAACCAACACTCAAGCAGATATATGCACACCAATGTTTGTTGCAGCTTTGTTCACAATAACAAAGAGCTGGAAACAACTCAAGTGCCCATAAACAAATGAATGAATAGAGAAGCTCTGGTATATTCACACAATGGAATACTATGCTGCATTGAAAAACAAGGCATTCATGAAATATTATAGAAAATGGATAACCCTGGAGGACATTATGCTGAGGGAAATATCTCCGTCACAAAAGGACAAATATTGCATAGGACCACTGTTGTAGAATGGGACTGACACTGGGGTTG
Source organism: Elephantulus edwardii (assembly GCF_000299155.1). Taxonomy (NCBI): domain Eukaryota; kingdom Metazoa; phylum Chordata; class Mammalia; order Macroscelidea; family Macroscelididae; genus Elephantulus; species Elephantulus edwardii. The sequence goes on from NW_006399772.1 coordinate 4,393,793, forward strand.
AGGGAAGACCAAGAAAGACGGGATAAATGATGTATACTGCATTAAAACAGATGTGAGAGAGAACTATTTAGAAAGCATATATGATTAAGTATTATTGTCATCACAGGAATCCAGAATGAAGTCTGTAACAGTGGAGTAGACTTTGGGGGGAGGGATTGTATAACAATGAAATAATTTTTCTTTTACTTTTCAAAGAGAAGAGCTAATGGGGAGGAGGGGGTGGGTAGGGAGAAAAGTGCAACAATGAATGAATGAATACCCTAAGTCTCTGTAAACTTTCATTAAAATTAATATGTTTATTATTATTTTATTATTTTTATGTGAGAGTGCCGTCAAATCAGATCTGACTGGAAGAAGAGGAGATTGTCCCTCCTTCCCCGGCAGAGCATCTGGTGGATTCGAATCGTGCGCCTCTGGGATTATAGTTGCAGCTCCTTGCCACTAGGCCACCAGAGCTCCCCAAAATTAATACCATTTTTTAAAAAGAAAATATCTTAATTTTCTTTATACTCCAAAATCTGAATTTCTATATAAAACTAAGATAGTGTGACCAAAGGCCATTAAGAATATCATATTCTCTCTTAATAAAAATGCAAACTTACTGCCTTTGACTCGGTTCCAACTAGAAAGCCTCCATTGGGTTTCTGAGGCTATAAATGGTAACTGGACGACACTGTCCTTATTTCTCCTACTTAAAAACCTGCAGGTGTGGCTTGGCTTTCAATGAGCGGCACACCTCGCTGTGGTCTGCGATACCGGGACTCCATATTCTGATTTGGATTTTGTAAAGTGACAGCCATACTCAACTTCTCTGTGCCTCAGTGTCTTCAATACCAAAATAAGGAAATTGTTCTTAGAATCATCAGTACAGTACCGTTGAAGGATTTTTTTTTGAGAAAACTATACAATCAGACTTACTTAATTATGTGTATTCTTTAACTGTTCAATAATTTAAAATCAATTGCGATTATCTGAATATTATACCACCAAGAAGTGGTAGTATGGTATATTTTCAAAGTTCAATTTTTTTTTCTTTGTTACAGGTTTCTTTTCTCCATGGAAAACTCCAAAGCCTGTAAGTTGAAATTGCTATACTTCTTTCTTTATTTTTAGTTATTAATCTCATTTATTAAGAGTTTTGTGGGATAACCAAAGTCCCTTACCTTCTGAACTTCTGTAATGACAAAAATCATATTATCCTTGTCTCTTCTTTTCTCCTCCTTTTTTTCTGATTTACTCTATTATTTTGTACCAAGGATATAATTTTAAAACATAATTTATGCTTGCCTCTTAATTCCCAGAGTAGCTTCATCTTACATCCCTATATAATTTTTCCTGTTTGTTTTCAAACACTATTCATGATAGTGTACTGGGGGGAAAATGTAACAAACTTTTGTTTTCTCCTTTCAAAAATACTGTATCTTTATAACATTGATCTTTCCCCCCTTATATGTATATGACAACAGTCACCACAAAATTCACTCAAAAAAGTGCATTTGGATCTTAGACACCAGTAATATCTGTCTTTTGTGCTTAGTTGTCATGTACTGTCCAGAATTCTGATATATTAGTATGTTACTAAGTGATATTGCGAATATTTTTGTGAGGTAGAGGAAAGCAAGTTGATCAGCTATAGCAGCTATAGATAATCTTAACTTGCCGTTGTATTGAAAGTCATAATTGCCAAAAGCTAGCACTGAATTGTTCGGATCCTGTTTTATGAATACTGCACCTTACTGAAATGTCTAAAATTCCCAAACACCGTGTAGTGAAGGAGGTCGAATTTGGGGGGAAGGAAAGGGAATCTCTATAAACTACATCTTCTGCTTGCTTTTTCCTTTTATTTATTCCTACTACAAGGAGTTGAGACTTCAGTGGGCCCTAATTTGGTCACTGAGTAGGAAACTCCTAGATTTATCTTATGCTCTTCCATTCCTCTTACACATATGGAGCTACATGATACAATTTTGTATACCTCTCAAATACAAACTGCATTAATCTACCAATATACCTTAAAGTACCTTAAGAACATATTAAAATGAAATGCTCTTGAGCTTCACGGTTTTTCTGAGATCTAGATCTCTTTCAAGAAGTGATGAGGGAACCAGGAGCTGAGGAAGAGGGGTACACACTCAACACACATATTCTTATTTACAATCTGGTTCATCTGATCTGCAGAGAAACTCTGATAGGAAAATCAGTTCTATTTAGGTATAGGAAAACCACTGAGTAATGGGTGCAGTTTTTAAAAGAGATATTTAAAATGAATATGAAATTCAGGTTATCTTGACCAACCAAAATCCAAATAATTACTTTGTTTCCACTGCTAAACTTAAATCTGTGTTCAGCAGTTGCGCACATCTGTATCTAATTTAATAAGAAATCTTGCAACCCCCTCATGTGCTGCAATTATGTAATCTTGTAATTTCCTTATAGGTACTACATTTACACAAATTATGCCACTTGGTGCAATTACAACATTTACTGTCAGTATAGTAATCACCTCAATAGTCAATAATTCAAAAAAAGGTTTTATAGAGTCCGATTTACAATTAATCCTGAACCCATGTATCCCTACAAAAGGTCAGACTCCCAGGTTCTAGGCTGAGTGAAGTTAGAGTACTGTTGACATCTGTATCCTCTGTGTATTTACTTAGAAACCTTCTAGACTAAGGAGTGAAAACAGATAGTGTGTGGTATCGTGGTTTAGGATGGAAGGCATGCTGTCTAGGTGCCCATTTTCTACTTCTCCTTCCTATCTATGTGACCCTAAACTAGCTGGTTAAGCTCTCAGTGTCTCCAATTCTCCAACTGTAAACTGAAGATAATAATAGTGTCTTTCTCATATGGTTATTGTGAATATTCTGTTAGTTAATCCATATAAAGTGCTTAGAACAGTGCCTCTAGAGTTTAGGGCTCAAAAATATTAAGTACTATCACAAAATGAGAACAAACCATCTGTGTAGAAACCCTTATTAAATATGTTACAGTATAAGAAATGTATCTCACTAATTAGCTTGAGCATAAATACATAAATATATACCCAAAGTATATGGATTTACAACTCTTTTCTCTGAAGAATAATTATTAAATTCTTTGTCAGGCTAAGGAAATGTTAATATATGCAAGAACATATATTCGTCCCCTGGTCCTATATCATTCCCTGACCCTTGGATACATCTTAAGCCAACTATGTCAAGTAGTTCACTTCCTGTATAATACATGTATACTAATTATAATGAATTCATAGCCTTTCCTTCTAAAAGAAATTCAAGTTCATTCTTCAAGTACAGAATCAATCCAAATGCCTTCATCTACCTTCCCTGCCTTGAAATAGTAAGAGGATGCATTTAGATTACCTTAAATTCTATAATAAGAAAAAACAACACATAAACAGAGGATTTTTTTGGAGGAAAGAAAGAAAATCCCACCTTATTTAGAAGTTCTCTACTCTCTGGACCCACTCTGGAATCAGCAGATTTAAAAAAACTGCCTCTGGAAACCCTATGAACCTGGAGAAAGGACGAAAGTTATACAGGTGTCCAGGACTTTTGTTCATAGGGTCTCTACGAGTCACCTACGACTCGGCAGCACTTAACAACAACAACAACAAGAAGCACAAATAAGATTGGATTTTTGTTTTATTGTCTGATGCCTCACTCTGTTCTGTGTCTTCTCTGCCCAATGATATTTCAGTGACCATCTGCTGGATGTCCTGAGATATTCACTCATTCACCGAGAACAATAGAGATGCAAGACTGTTCTCAAATAAAGATCTTCATTACTTCCATTTTTATTTATTCTGGTGAGGTGTTTCTAAATATTGGCCTAGATATGAGCATGACTGAAACTGAACAGGCAAGGACCAGTCAGAGGGCTCTTTGAGAACCAAAAGCTTGAGGCTTAATAAAAACTTAAGACAGGTATTATGTTAAGGCTAGGAAGCCAGAAAGTGAAGCCTATAGACCTGGACAAGAGGCAGGTTTAGAATCTAGCAGATTAAAGAAGGCAAAGTGAGACAAGTAAACACAGAATGTCCCAGCTGGATAGCAAAAGTCCACAGAACAAGCTGTCTAAGAAAGTAGGGAAGGGTCAACAAAACCACCCTTCAGAAGATGCACTCAAGTCTAAACACCAGCCCTAGTGAACCTTCACCCCAAGGCTGTGGTGTGCTCTGTAATCTTCGGAGTTACAAGCAAACTCCATTTGAGGGGCGTAGGGACTGTGAGTCTACATTTTCAGCAATTTTGATGGTGCAGTGATTTTCTGCTGTAGAGTCTTTTAAGAAACACTGACAGAGAGGGCCCGAGGGTTGATGAATGGCACAGCAAAAGGTCATGAATGCTTTTCTAAGCATGAACTGGATTCTTGACTAATTCCTCAATCTCTCTACTATAAAAATTGTAGATAGAATTTGTCGGTCTGCTACAGAAATTTTCCCAAACAGTGACCATAGCATTATTTGTTCCATAGTTTGAAGATTGTTTGTTTTTTTTTTTTGTAGAAATACTGATATTTCACCTAAAGCGTGTTTGGTCAAATGACTGTACATGAACCGTACACACACACACACACACACACACACCAAGCAAGCCACATGGCTATCAAATAACCTTCAGTGTAAGATGGGTGAAAGAAACAGATGTCTGGTGAAGCCCTATCATGACAAATGGAATACTGTGACTACTTCAGCCATATTTCCAATTGCTTTCTTTTTAGAATTTAGTATTGGAAGCAAAAAGGTTAAAGTCATAGTAAAAATGGATCCACATGATTCTTAAAGTTTAAGTAAGAAATCATAAAAGATATGTTCCTTAACAATAAGTCTTTTATGTAATACAAAAGTCACCCATGATGAATGATCAAAAGAATCCAGAATATCTCATATGAATTTTATCACCAATTGAGTTATAAAATATATATTAAAAATTGTACTAATCAATCGAATATGCAATCAAGATGCATTGATAATAATGGGTGACTGGAATGCAAACGTTGGGAACAGAGAAGAAAATCAGTAGTTGGAAAACATGGACTCGGAGACAGAAATGGAGCTGGAGATAGAAAGATTGAATTTTGCACAATCAATGACTTATTCATCGCAAACACATTATTTAAAAGACATAAACGCAGGTTATACACATGGATCTCAACTGATGGTATGCATAGGAATCAGACTGATTACATCTGTGGAAGGAACCGCTGGAGAAGCGGAATATCAGCTGTGAAAACTAGGAATGGAGCTGATTGTGGAATAGACCACCAACTACTCATATGCAAGTTCAAGCTGAAGCTGAGGAAAATTAAACCAAATCCACAAAAACCAAAATATAACTTTGAGTCTATCCCACCTGAATTTCAGAACCATCTCAAGAACAAGTTTGAGGCCTTGAACACGAATGAACAAAGACCAGATGAGTTGTGGGAGGATATCAAGGGTATCATCCAAGAACAGTGCAAACGTTCATTACAAAGACAGAAGAGGAAGAAAAGACCAAAATGGATGTCAGAAGAAACTCTGAAGATTGCACTGGAGCACAGAGAAGCCAAAGCACGAGGAAGAATTCAAGATACTAAAGAGCTGAACAGAAGATTTCAAAAGGTAGTGCGGGATGACAAAGCAAAATATTACAATGAAATGTGCAAGGAGTTGGAGTCCGAAAACCAAAAGGGTCGAACTTGCTCAGCATTTCTTAAGCTCAAGGAACTGAAGAACAAATTTAAACCTCGAATTGCTATAATCAAGGATGCTTTAGGCAGAATAGTAAATGATCCAGGAGGTATCAAAAGAAGATGGAAATAATATACTGAGTCATTGTATCAAAAGGAATTGGCAGATACAGAAGAATTTAACGAAACAACATATGAGCAAGAGCCTGTGGTGATGAAGAAGTTCAAGCTGCTTTGAAAGAAATAGCAAAAAATACGGCCCCAGGAATAGATGGTATACCAATTGAAGTATTTCAGATAACAGATGTTGCCCTGGATGTGCTCACCAAGTTGTGCCAAGAAATCTAGAGAACAACCACTTGGCCAACTGACTGGAAGAGATCTATATTTGTTCCCATTCCAAAGAAAGGTTGACTCAGCAGAGTGTGGAAACTAGAGAACAATACGTTGATCTCACATGAGAGCAAGATTCTGCTGAAGATTATCCAAAAATTACTGGAACAGCACATCAGTAGAGAACTGCCAGAAGTCCAGGCTGGGTTTAGAAGGGGTCGTGGTACTAGGGATATTGTAGCTAATGTTAGATGAATCTTGGCAGAAAGCAGGGAGTACCAGAAGAATGTCTATCTGTGCTTCATTGATTATGTAAAGGCGTTTGATTGGCTGACTCTGAGAAGAATGGGAATCCCAGAACACGTGATCATGCTAATGCGAAACTTATACTTGAACCAAGAGGCAGTTGTCAGAACAGAGCAAGGAAACACTGCATGGTTCAAAATTGGGAAGGGTGTACGCCAGGGATGCATCCTGTCTCCATACCTCTTCAACCTGTATGCAGAACAGATCATCCAGGAGGCTGGACTCTATGAGGAGAAATGTGGCATCAGGATTGATGGAAGATCCATAAACAATCTGCGTTATGCAGATGACACAACCCTGCTTGCTGAGACTGAGGAGGGCCTGAAGCACTTGCTCCTGAAGGTCAGGGACTGCAGCCTTCAATATGGATTGAGGCTCAATGTCAAGAAGACAAAGATTCTCACCACTGGGCCAATTGGCAGCATCAGGATGGATGATGAAGAGATTGAGATTGTTCACAGTTTTAGTTTGCTTGGCTCCACAGTCAACAGTCTTGGCACCAGCAGCCAGGAAATTAAAAGGTGTATTGCGATGGGAAAGTCTGCTGTTAGGGACCTCGCTAAAGTACTCAAAAGCAACAGCGTGTCTCTGGAGACAAAGGTACGTCTGGTACAGGTATGGTCTTTGCAGTCACTTGTTATGCATCAGAGAACTGGACAATGACCAGGGAGGATAGAAGGAGAATTGATGCTTTTGAGCTTTAGTGTTGGAGAAGAGTGCTGAAGGTGCCATGGACTGCTAAGAGAACAAACATTCATCCTGGAGAGGGTTAAACCGGGTTGCTCCTTGGACGCAAGGATTCTGAGGCTTCATCTGACCTACTTTGGTCATGTTGTAAGGAGAGACTGGTCCTTGGAGAGGGACATCATGCTTGGGAGGGTGGAGGGCAGGCACGGGAGGGGAAGGCCCTCTTTGAGATGGATTGATTCGGTGACTGGGGCAATCAGGATGAGTGTGTCAGAGGCAATGAGATTGGCACAGGACAGCAGAGTTTAGAGCTGGTGTACATAGGGTCGCTATGAGTTGCAAGCAACTCAATGGCACATAACAACAAAGTCTGACTGAAGAGGAGGGGCTGGAGAAAAGAAACCCCAGCTAAAGTGCTAACCTAATTTACAATCAATTCTTCCCATTGTGTTATGGAGAAAAGCTTTGACCTTATAAGGACAGCTTGTTGAGCCTCAGATAAGCCATTTACCCTCTCTGTGGTTCAAGGGCCTCTGTTTAATTTGAGGGAATGGATCCAGCTGAAGGAGTTTTCTTTCTCATTAGTTATATAGAAGCTTAGTTCAGATGAGCCATAAACAGTAGCCCATTATAGGAAACAAAATGAAGCTAATCTTATTGAGAAAAGTGTCAGGTGACTCATTCCTTACCCAGTCTGTTGGCCCAACTTAATCTCTGTCATAGTCCCAAATCTGAGGACCTTGAGAGCCTCCAATTTATAGAGCACAATTCGAAAAACACTAGAGTACACAGTCCCTCACGCCTTTCCAGTTTTCAAATATGTGATTGACAGGTCAAAGCTCAAGTTAGAACCTTGAGCAAATTATGGTTGCATTAAAGCAAAAGTGTGCTGACCTCAAGATATTATATACCAGGCCTGGTTCTTTAAAAAGTAATAACAACAGATAATCTAAACAGGTAAACTGGGCACCAGTAGCCAGGAAATCAAAAAACGTATGGCGATGGGAAAGTCTGCTATTAGGGACCTCTCCAGGGTACTGAAGAGCAATGGTGTCACTCTGGAGACTAAGGTGCGTCTGATACAGGCTGTGGTCTTTGCAATCACTTGTTATGCTTCAGAGAGTTGGACAGTGACTAGGGAGGATAGAAGGAGAATTGATGCCTTTGAGCTGTGGTGCTGGAGAA
>NW_006399772.1:4402078-4413281 GCF_000299155.1 Elephantulus edwardii
GCAGGAGGGGAAGACCCTCTGTGAGATGGATTGATTCAGTGATTGGGGTAATCGGGATGGGTGTGTCAGAGGCAGCGCTATTGGCACAGGACAGAGCATGGTTTAGGGCTGTTGTACATAGGGTCACTGTGAGTCGTAAGCGACTCGACGGCACATAACAACAACAATCTATTTCAAATATAGTATGTGACCACATGCTATTCAAATATTCATTTTTAATATTTTCTGGGTACTTCATAGGTATTAATGGTACAAAATTGTAAAAGTTAATTGCACATATGCTCCATCTGAAGGGACTGAAGTAGGCTGAGATTTACAGTTGAGTGTGTTGACAGCTGGGGTGGGTAGGCAGAGAGGGGTACAGAAGCACCCTGGTAAGTTATATGCCTTAATCAGGCATGGTTAGCATAGGTCTTCTAGAAGAAACATCTAATCTGAAATTATTGCCGTTGCTACATATCATCATGTCGGAATCAATTCATAGCTGACCCTCTGGCCAGAGACAGTGTATTTTCAGAGACAGTATAATCCTCCAGAGTATGCTCACAGAGCAGCTGGTGGATTCAAACCATCAGCCTTCAGGTTGGCAGCAAAGCTCCTTACCACTTGGCCACTAGAGCTCTGTTAGTAACCAGGTAAAAGTAATGAGTATGGAGTGTAAAAGCATAAGCTTTGCAGATAGAAAGAAACAAAGAAAATTTGCAAAATTGAGAAGTGAGGGAGAACCTGGTAGATCTCAAAAATGAGAGGGAGACTACTGAGGAGATGACAAGTGTGAACAGAGCTGGGTCATGAAGAGCCCACTCTGCGTCATGCCAGAATTTAATATTTTTCTGAGAACTAAGTAGTGCTACTTCAGAATTTTAAGCAAAATAATGATTTAATCTAATTTTATACACTCTAGGCCATAGTGTGTGCAATTACTTGCTATACATCAGAAAGCTGGACAATGACTAAGGATGGTAGAAAGAGAATTGATGCTTTTAAATTGTGATGCTGAAGAAGACTATTGAATATACCATGGGCTGCTAGGAAAGCAAACAGACTCGTCCTAGAGAGAGTGAGACCAGGCTGATCCTTGGAGGCAAGGATTCTGAAGCTTCAGATGCCATTCTTTGGATATGTTACAAGGAGGGAACAGTCCTTGGAGAGGGACATCAGGCTTAGGAAAGTGGAGAGACAGCACAAATGAGGAAGACCCTTGGAGAGATAGATTGATTCAGTGACTGGAGTAATGGGGGTAGTTGTGTCAGTGACAATAAGATTGGCATAGGATAGAGCAGGGTTTAGGGCTGTTGTACATAGGGTTGCTGTAAGTTGCAGGCGACTCAATGGCACATAACAGGAACAACAGATTTATTCAAAACCCAAAAGCAAATGTTCAGTGTGAATAAGGAATTAGTTTGTTGTTGAAAAAAGGTATAATTGGTGGTACCAATAAATGGCTTCAAGTGAATCTTGTTTTCCACTTTAATAAAAAGATATTAATACTCATGTTTAGTACCTCATCTTGCAATGAGGAAGATCAAGGAAAGAACCTGGTAAAGTGAAAAGAATGCTATGAATCTTTAATAAATTATTTTACTAGCAATAACATGAGAAGCAATTTTGAGGAAAAGCCACCAGATAGCAATAAATGGGTCTTAATAAAGCACTTGGCACAATTCATAAATTCCAGATATCTACATAATTATTTATAAACTGTAAGAATGTGATTCAATATTCATGTGTAAGAAGTTGTTGGAATATGCAGAGATAACAAATGAATTTTTGCAGACTGCTCTATCCTCTGCTCTTTTGGTAAAAAAATAAAAAATAGTGTGATATATCAGGGCTTTCTTGAGAATGAAACAAGTAACACCATACATTACACATAAGTTATCTTGTGATACGTGTTAGCTGTATTTTATAGAGAAGGAAAAATACTGAACTCAGAGGCATTATGTCATTTGCTGAAGATTTCCAGCAAATAGGTGATACAGTACATAAATCTACATTCAAATGCTTTTATTTATAATAGTCCTATCAAACTGGCCTCTTATCTCAAGGTACTTATACCAAAGTTTCAAAAAGCGTCATGGAAGAAAAATTCATGATGCAACAAAGTCTAACATAAAAGGTGAGTGTGGAAGTATATGACAAGAGATAGAGGGAGAAAGAATACCCTGTCAATCATTTTTTTTCTTTTTTTCTGGTCTCTTGTACTTTTCAGATAATGGACCGATGGGAGAGTCAAGGCAGTCCTCAGACGAGTTTATCTGCTCCGGCCATACCGCAGAACCTTCCCTTCCAGCCCGCCCTCCACAGGAGCTCCTTTCCTGACTCAACAGAGGCCTTTGACCCAAGGAAGCCTGACCCATATGAGCTCTACGAAAAATCGAGAGCCATTTATGAAAGTAGGCGTAAGTGAAAGCCACACAAAACAAAGGGACATTAGTAGTAACCAAAGTCCTGCCAGGATTTATATTGAGGCTGACATAAGCTGATATGATTTTATATTCTAAGGTTGAAAAGCACCTTAAAAGTGAAGCCAAGTGGTGTAAACTTCCCTCAAAGAGCCTGTCAACTCTCACAATAAGCACCTATCATTCAGTTTGAAATTGTATTTCCTGGTTTTTCTTTTCCCCTAAGCCCCTGAGGAAAATGAGAATTTTTGTTGCTGCTCTTGCCAGTTTTGCTTCTAAGTCACCAAGAGAGAAGAAATATCTGGGAATTTTATTTGCATAATTTAATTTTGCATTTAAAGCTTATTTAGTCCCCTCTAGAACAGAGACATTAGAGAGGTAGGGGCTTGAGTAAAAGTCTTGCCAGTTCACAAACATGAGATCAACTGACTCCAAAAGCCAAGCTCTAATAGTTTCTGCTCGAGTCCTCCCCTTCTCACGCACTGCTGTGGAACTCATTTAAAAGCTCAGCCTTAAGTAAAATATGTGTACCCTTGTCCCTGTTGGAAGCTCTTCTAAACTCCTTGTCATTGCGTGATATAAATATTAAGAACAAAGTTTTTAATAATGCACATACATTTATTGTGCATCATGTCACCACTTTTCAGGTCACCTGATCTCACAAAACAGAATACAGGAATTTGAATGGTGTGAGTGTGTAATCTGTGGAGGGCGATATGCAGTATAGAAAGAACCTGAGTAAGTGATAAGTAAGTCTAGGCTGGTGAGAAGGGTTCGGTCCCTGCTGGTGTTCCTGTTTATGGTCTACGGGTGTCCTGTGCTTTGGCGTACTGCTGGTGTTATGTTTTCATCTTTATCATCTGAAGCACGAATAGCAAGTTTTAAATTGTGTGTGATCTCAGAGGATCTCAAATCTGCTTACTCTTTTGATGAGCTCAGGGGCTGAGAATTATGCACCCGGCTTGTGAGGGAAAAGCAGACATAATACCTTTTCTCTCTCCTCTCTGACTTTTTGTACAAGTAATTTTAGTTGATAAAATAGTTAGGAAAGCAGGGCATTGAGAAATTATTCTCATCCCCGTGAATCTGCCTTATTTTTTTTAAGTTAATGGGCTGCATTGACGTTACTGCATCACTGTCTTTTGTTCTTCCTCCTTTGAATGAACAACTGAAATTTCCTTACGGGTTAGATAGGTAGTGTCCCTTTGCTTTGACAGAGTAAGAAAATGAAAACTTTTTAGCTGTATAATGTAGAGTATGAATACAGGGTGTAGATTCTCATGAAACTGAAAAACAAAACTTCAACAATTAAAAACAATTTCAGTACCGTTTTCTACCTCTTCTGTATCAAGAAGCCGGTATTTGATGGATATCCACCTTGCCGTCAGCACTGTGGAGAAGTAGCAATGATGAGTGACATTCCTCGCTCTCACAAATTTAACTGAGGAAATTGGAAAAATAAGTTGAAATATGTCGAGACCAAGCCACTAGGGAGGTTCCAGTATGGAAGTTCAAATTGCATTGCCAGGGCAAAATAACATCTTTGAATTCTTGGCTTTTTAAAACTTCTTGTCACAATTTAAGGAGTATCTAGTGTGTCAGATCTGATGAGACTGGTACAGGATAGGGCAGGGTTCAATGACTCATAAGGTTGCTATGAGTTGTACTCAACTCAGTGGCATCTAACAACAACAGCGATTTTTCTTCCTTCCCTTTATCCCTTGTCTAGTCATTTGCTTCCATCCTTTTGCAACGTTCTGACCTGGGCAAGGTGTGACTGTTCAGGAAATAATCAATGGTGGTGTTTATCCCCAATCTTCCCTTTGTGATTGTCTATTTCTTTGTGCATCTTTTTCTGAGCAGAAATTGTACACGGCTTTCAACTCTCCAGTATCTTTTGATATCTGGCATGTTTTTCCAAGTCCCTGCAGTGCTGTTTCTGTTCATTGCTTTTCCCCTCCTCACCATGGGACAAGCTAAACAAATGAATCCTACTGACCTCCCGTAACTTTCTTTGTCAGTCCTCCTCCGGGATCTCTTTATTGCAGCCACACAAACAACAACGTCCATGCTCCCCACCCATCTCCCTGCACCCCGACCAGTGCCCTGGCTTCTGCAACTCTCACTATGCTCCCTTCTCATTTCCACCAACTCTCTCCAATGTTTCTCAGGTCACTGCCGTGTTTCTAGGGTCACATCTCTTAGAAAGAAGGCAAACTCATTTCCTTTCCTCATTCCTCTTTGAAAGAACAAGATACTTTGCCCACTTTCCTGTTTCCAAGAAGCTTCACTTCTTACCATCCTCAAAGGTTTTCTAAAATCATTTCCTTACAGTTTAAAATATTAGGAAGCAACATTTTAGAGATTTCACATGCATTTATTCTCCATTTTACAAGTCATCTTCTCTGTATCCTAAAGAATGCTTTTGTTTAGGTTTTTAGAATGGTTCTATGAAAAAATTTTAAATAATGATTGGAAAGGGCAGTCTTATTCTCTTGATATTCAAACAGACTTTTATCATTTTTGTCCAACAATCAAAAAATGTATACAACCAGATATAATACTCGTATTCAAACTTTTCATTTCAGGCCATTCTTATTCTTACTCTTCTGTGAGTATAACATTTAAGTGTGACACTGTCTGTTCTTATGTCACCCAACATTTTTCTGGGAGAAATATCAGTGAGGCTAAGAAAAGGATGGAAGGGAATTGTAAAGATAGCTATCTAAATCCAGGGTTGTTTTTTTTTTTTTTCATTTTCTCTGGGTTATAGTCAAGGACTACAGCCTTCAAATATGGATTGAAGCTTAACATCAAGAAAGCAAAGATTCTCACCACTGGTCCAATTGGCAGCATCATGATAGGCAGTGAAGAGATTGAGATTTTGAACAGCTTCCATTTGCTTGCCTCCACAATCAACACTCTTGGTACCAGCAGCCAAGAAATCAAAAGATGAACTGCATTGGGAAAGTCTGCTGTCAGAGACATTTCCAAAGTACTGAAGAGCAATGATGTCAGTCTGGAAACTAAGGTGCCCCTGATCCAGGCCATGATCTTCTCAATTAAGTGCTATGCATCAGAAAGCTGGACAATGACTAGGGACCATAGAAGAAGAATTGATGCCTTTGAGTTGTGGTGCTGGATAAGAGTGTTTCATGTACCATGGACTGCTAAAAGGAAAAACAGGTTCATCCTGGAGATGGTAAAATCAGGCTTCTCCTTAGAGGCAAGGATTATGAACTTTTGGGCATATTTCAAGGACAAACCAGTCCTTAGAGAAGGATATCATGCTTCAGAGTGCAAAGGGACAGTGCAAGAGAAGAAGACCTTCAATAAGATGGATTGAGTCAGTGATTGGGGTTAAGAGGATAGGTGTGTCAGAGACAATAAAGTTGGCTCAGGATAGAGCAGGGTTCAGAGCTTTTGTACAAAGGGTTGTCATGAGTCACAGGCTACTCGACAGCACATAATAACAACAACAACATACCAATCACAGGGTTTACTCCCTTCCCACTTAGTTGAAAGCTAGAGAGATTTTTGCAGTTACATTCACTGCTGAATTGTAGTAGCCAAAGGAAAGAATGCACCTTCACTCACAAACCCATGCTATACAGAGCTACAGAATGTTTTGTACATCAAGGCTGTAGAGAAATATTTGAATTCAAGTCACCAGTCTTCTGCAAATGATGGAAATTTATCAAGTGATGTAAATGTTGCTGTGCCTCATTTGACTCATAATTAGATTATGCTGACATTTTAATGTGCTTGCAGAGGACGTCTTAATAAAGATGTGTTCTTGAAAAAATGTTGTGATTTTAAACAAATGCAGACAAGCATGAGATACTTGGGCCATGTTCAACAGGACATGACAGGTACAAGCTTATGAGACAAAAGCTAGAATCTCCTCTCGTCTTCCTGGGGACGTATAATTAGGGGGACCTGAAGGAGTACAGAGAAAGAACAGTTCTGTCCAACAGGCCAGGTGATGCCTCTGACACCAGAGCATCCAGCAGAGGGTCCAGAGCTGGCACCTCCAGACTAATCAGCCAGAGTTGACGAAATGTCAACGTGCGGCTAGAACACTGCTAGGCGCCCTGTAAGAGAAAAGTCGTGAGAAATAATCTCTGCTCCGGTGGCTTAGTGGTAAGGAATTGTGCTGCCAACCCAAAGGCACATGGTTAGAATCCACCAGCTGCTCTGCCGGAGAAAGGTGAGGAATCACGTCCTGCGTGATTTACTGCCTCTGAAAACCTGATGGAGAGTGAGCTACAGGTGGTTCTCAATACAATGATACACAGTAACAACAGTAACAGCCAAAGAAGCTTATAAGGAAAATAGGGGCATGAGCAAACAAAAATCGGAAAAAATAACTGATGAACAGCACTACCTCATTCAACGCAGCAAATATTGTTGGAATTTTAAAGTGTAAAATTGGACAGTGGCACAGGAGAGATAGGTCAGGGCTCAGATTTGTGGTTCATAGTCACTACAAGTCACCCTGGACTCAATGGCACCTAACAACCACCATAATTTCTCAGAGTCCCTGAGTGGTCGAAAGGGTTAATGCACTGAACCATTCACCATACAGTGGGTAGTTTGAGTGCAGCCAGAGGCACCTTAGAAGAAAGGCCTGGCAGTTTGCTTATGAAAAATCAGCCACTGAGAATCCCAGAGAGCACAGTTCTGCTCTGGACATATGCATGGAGCCGTCATAGTCGGCTCAAGGGCAATTGTTTCTCGAACTCGATGTGCAAAATTATTGCTTTAAAGAATGTTATGTCTGAACTTTTTTCAGTCATCAGATTCTCTTTACTAAAACATTAGACTGCTCAAGAACTTTGAAGGACCTCTGCTGGCCTAGTGGTAAGGAGTTGCACTGCCATCCCAAAGGCAGACAGTTCAAATCCACCAGTTGCTTTGCAAAAGAATGATAAGCAGTCTCCTGACATGCAGTTTACAGCCTTTAAAAACTCACTGGAGGGTGAGCTGTAAGTCAGTTCTGATTCCACAGCACACAACAATGACAAAGAACTCTAAGTCAAACAAACATTTCTTACTAAAATAGCCACACAATTAATTCAAACTTTCATAAAAGTAAAACCATTTGAAAAAGAAAGTTTGACCAATTTGGGTTATGATGTTAATTATTTGAACACTGACTCTATGTCATCTTCAGAATCCCCAGAAAAGAGTAATTACCTCCATCTCTGTGCACGACTATTTACACAAAGGCCTCTTTTCTCATCGTGTAGATGGCCTCTGTCGATGTTGTCCTTCTTGCTGTCTCCTTTACTCATAACCTTTAAAGCCTACAGGCAAAGGGAAAACCTACCTTTGTGCAGTGGGACAAGCTGTACTATTTTTTAATTTCTCTCTTCTTTGTTCTCTCCTTGATAATTTCATGAAGACTTGAACTTTCTCAGCAATCACAAGAGAAAGGATTTACACTTTCTTGGCTTTTATATAATCATTTTCAAGTTGGACTGATGCACACTTTTGGTCTGCAAGCTTTTCAAAGGTTTCCATAGGCCTTCACTGCTCTTCTCTCTTCCATTACCATTCTTTATGATTGTGTCATTATTTTACCTATGTATTTCCAATGTTATAAGAAGCTTCTTTTAATAGTGTAGTTACACTGAGCTATCCAGGGTGGCTATGTAGCCCAGTTCTCATGCAACAGTCAGTGTCTCTGTTGTCCCGAAGAAATTAGAAATCATATCCCTGACTCTCCGAAGAGCATCTTCATTTTGATGTTGTGTGGGTTGTTGTTTTTTTCTTTGCCACACAAACTTACTAATGATGATAGAATGAGAATTGATACCTTTGAGCTATGATGCTTGAGAAGAGTGTTGAATATACCATGGACAGCTAGGAGAACAAACAGATTTGTCCTGGATAGGATGAAACCGGGCTGCTCCTTGAAGGCAAGGATTCTGAAGCTTTATCTGACATGCATTGGGCATTTTGCAAGACTGGTCCTTGGAGTGAGATGTCATGCTTGGGAAGGTGGAAGGACAGCGCAAGAGAAGAAGACCCTCAAAGAGATAAATCTGTTGAATGATTGGGGTAATGGGAGTAAGTGTGTCAGAGGCAGTGAGATTGGTACAGGATAGAGCAGGGTTTAGGGCTCTTGTACATAGGGTCACTATGAGTCACAGGTGACTCAACTGCACATAACAACAACACCACCACCACAATCTATAAAGGAGTTTTCTTACTGACTAAGAGAAGCTATCTATATCTAAATGCAGAGACTGCAAATACAATTTTAATGACTACTCAGATTAGTAATTTTTTCAAGATTATTTACAAGACTGATTCAAATTCTACAATAGGGAACCAACTTATGCCCATACTCCTCAATTGAAGTTAAGACTTATATGGTGACTTGCCTTGGTAGCCAAACTCCCAGGAAATTTTCCCATCTCCAGAAAATTACATGTATGTACAAGTCCAGAGAGTGTTAAACTAAGTAGAACAAGCAGGTGATAATTTTCATACATTTAAACCCTCTGACATGGAATTCTCCCAAATCACCAAGAGTGCTAAGTCTAATTCAGTATATCAATAATCGTGAGACTGAAAGGCAGTTAATATGAATTGTCTTCCAGCCTTTGATAGAGATCGTTGTTATCAGATGACACCAAGCACTTCCAACCTCTTAGGACCCTCTGCACAGTGGGACACAGGACTGCCCACTCCTGTACCAGCCTCACCATCATTGCTGTATTTGAGCCCATAGGTATAGCCACATCAATCCATCATCTCAGTGAGCACGGTCCTCTTTTACAGTAACCCTCAACTTCGCCAGGCATGCTGTCCTTCACCAAGGACTGATCCATTCACAAAACATGTCCAAAATAAATGAGACAGTCTTACTATCCTTGTTTCTAAACTACATTCTGGCTGACCTTCTTCCAAGATAGATTCCTTGTTCTCCTGGAAGTCTATGACAGATTTCACCTTCTTTGTTAACACAGTCATTTAAGTGCATCGCTTCTTTGGCCTTCCTTATTCATTGTCCAGCTTTTGTATATCCAGCTTCCAAGATCACAGCAACACAAAACCACCACAGTCTGACAAACTGACAAACAAGTGGTGGTTGGAAATATTACACTTCCGTAATGACAGATGGCTTCTTTTTTGTTGCCAGGCAAGGCACTTAAAAGAGCTTCTCAAAGAATCTGCATATTACTCACTTTGGTTTTTCATAAAAGAAAAACTTGATGATTCTAATCCTGTAGCTTCACTTTTCTTTAGACCAGATGTGTTCTAAAGGCTTGTCTCGTCATCCCACCTCCCAAGGGCTATTTCTTGGGATTATTACCCACTGACAGCTTTGGAGACTGTAACAGATGATAAAAGCAAGAAGAGATGTAGAATAAAAAGCTTTATTCCCTGAAATTCTTCCCTCCTCGTTCTGTCCTGGGTGTGAACCTAAGTTGAATTATGACTGAAGTTGTCTAAACTTTTTTTCCTTCACATTGAACCTTGGTTATTATAAATAAGCAATTTATGGGGTACAACATGTCCACACTCCTTCACAGTAAGACATTACTCAAACGTAGAGTCATAAAAGTGTCAGGGATCCGTACGGTGGAAGGTACCTTATGGTACAACCTCTTTAGAACAGAAAAGCCTCTGGAATGTCTTTAAAAGAACTCACATGATCAATTTTCCTTTCATGAAATCAGGAGGCATAAACCCATAATAAGCAATGAGCATGGCAACAAAGGTAGTAATCAAAAGAAGCCACAGGCCAGTAAAGCAGCAAGAAGAGAAACTAGTTTATCATTCATTACCAGAAATGAAATGGTTGCTTGCAGCTGATCTGAGACAGACAGTGATGCTTCATATACCACTTTTAGCATGTTCTTCGGTGGCTCATTGTTTGTCACTATATTCTTTAATTCTCTAGAACTAGGAAGCAGACATAGCTCATGGTTGGTCATGAGTTGTTGGTATGTCTAAGCTACTATTTTCTCTGCTGTTCTTACCTTGTTTATTATTGAACATGACTTGTAGTTGGCACTGTTTCTGATACTAACAGCAGAGCAGCCGTTTGGAACTATGGGTTGTTTAAAAATATTTTCTACTGCAGCACAGCACTTGAGGCTGTCCATGGGGACAGGAATGGAAGCTGTGTTCACAAGGTAGTGACAAGATTCATTATGTCTCAGAACCAGAGCTTTGAACCTGTGCAAGACTGCCTTGAACCTTCCTGTCTCCTATGTAATTGAACAGTCCTGCTGGAAGTATCTATAGGTTTAAGGGGCATTTTAATACATTCATGAAGGCTGTAGCTGCAGTCAGCTATTATGTGATCATAAAAGGCCACATTTCCTTCCTAGGAAATATCTTCACATCTCAACATTGTGTCTCGTCTTCTCAGACAGTGCTAATTTCCAATGGTCTTAATTAAAGAACCACCCACAAATATTGCCTGGAGCACTATATTATTTTAGTGAAATATTACAACGACATGATATGTAAATGCTAAGACAATTTTACCAATGGCTTTAGTGTTAGACTCATAAAAGAGTAGAAAGAAGTTAAGAACATATTGTCTTAAATATCAAGTGAACAATGAAGGTTAATTCTTGGTACCTTTTATACATGGAAAAATCAATACTACTTTAAAGTGATTCACGTTCCAATTTGATCTATGAAAAAAAGTTGCCTTTCAGCTAGAGTTTCTATTACATTATGCATTATTTTGTAGTTATATTGATAAAGGAGGTCATGAAAGCTAGTTAATTGGTGTTTGCCATTGACTGCCAAGAAAACAGATTCATCCT
>NW_006399772.1:4413396-4452615 GCF_000299155.1 Elephantulus edwardii
GGATTGATTCAGTGACTGGGGTAATCGGGATGGGTGTGTCAGAGGCAATAAGATTGGCACAGGATAGAGCAGGGTTTAGGGCTGTTGTACATAGGATCGCTATGAGTCGCAAATGACTCGACGGCACATAACAACAACATAGCTTTTACTTAAGTATAGAATTTCTAACTTCAAAAACGGTATCTTCAGATAACTTTGCAAATAGCACACCTGTTTTTAACTGGTTCTTTTTAAAAGAGGATCTTACTATGATATGAACTAAATAACAGATAATGAATTATAAGTTATGCTACAGCATACATTTCCCCCATGATTTTAGAAATTAATCTAATCCCATAGTTTAGAAAATACATTTCATTTGGTAGTTTACATTTTAATGCTTCTGAAATTAGAAGATGGTGGAGTGGGGATTGGGAGAAAAAGACTTTAAAGTCAGTCCTTGATTGAAAGTTATTTAGAATGTCAAAGTATTTTGTTGGTTGCACAAGTTGACAATGTAACCCACAGCGCTTTCATGAATAAATATGAGACCATCAGGGCTGCCATAAACTGAATTTAATTGCTAGATGGCAAGTAGTCCGAGTGAGTTTATGATAATATAAAATGTCAGTTTCGCAACTAATGGAAGTGTTTAGAAAATACGGTCTTCCATGCCTGATACAGGTCTTCCTTTTTGATGAAAGAGGTTTTTCTCAACTGATAATCCCCAGTAGTCATATTAAAAATTGAGGTTTTTCAAAACAGAACAATTCTGATGGAAAACGAATTTGCCTTTACTGTTAAAACATAGATCACCTGCCAAGTAGAATCATCGGCCCTGGCTGGGAGGCCGGGCTGTGTGGGGGCAGTGGCAGGATTGGTCCCACTGCAGAGACTGCAGATATATTCCTCATCATCACCCTCAAGAGGCTTTTGTGTCAAAACCAAAGCAAAACAACACAAAAAACCCACACAGAAAACAAAACCCAGAACCAAATACAACACAGAACAAAGCATTGCCCAGTCTCGCATCATGTCTGTGATGGGTGGTATGTTTGAATCTGTTGAATAGTATTTTGTTGTTTAGCATCATTGAGTCAGAGTCAGAACCAACTCACAGCTGATCATCCAGGAGGTTTTCAGAGACAGACTGCCATGATGCAGTTGGTAAATTAGAACCACACGCCTTTGGGTTGATAGCTCAGCTCCTTACCACTAGGCCACGAGAGCTCCCTATCGAATAGTATAAAGTTCTTTATTGAGGGGGAAAGAGGAGAGGAAGATTAATGAGAATATAATCAGAATTTGATCTTATTCTAATTTTTAAAGTTTAATAAATTAAGAGTCATCTTTATAGTACTCCTTGCTATTGCTATTGCTGTTCTGTGCCATCACGTCAATTCCAACTCCAAGACCCTTTATAAGACAGAGTAGATCTGCCCCTTGGGTTTCCTATGCTTCAGTTTTTGTGGGACTAGATCACCAGGTCTTTCTCCAATGGAACCTATGGCTAGGTTTGAACTGTAAACCTTTTGGTTAATAGCTAAACATATGGTCATTGTGCCACCAGGCTACTTTTTCTATTTCACGTACCAAGATACTATAAAATTATCACCTAACACATGCAAAATAGGAGAGCTATGCTTTCGTTTTTTCCTGACCTCTGTTTTTTAAACCTGAGTTTCTTAGGTTCCCCAGTCTACAAATGCTCTGGTTAACCATACAATATTAATAATGTAAATTTTCCTCCAGGCTGAAAATACTTTATATATATTAAAGTCTTAAGAGTTGTGTAAATATACAAATTGTGAATTTATATTTTAGAGAAGTTTAGTAGCTTTTAATTGCTTTCTGTGTGGAATTACTTACATTACTCAAAACAAAATAGTGTGATTAACTTACTTTTAAGGTCTTCCTAGAGGGATAAATATTCCTCCACTTTCTTAGATAAGAGTATCTCTGTTTACAGTAGCATGAATCTTTTATCTTCTCAAATATTCCTTGACCAGAGATTTGTGTACATGTGTCTTTTGGTCCTTTCATATTAAAATCAATTGTGTGGTTGGGTCAAGAGTTGTACTGCCAACACAAAGGCAGGCAATTTGTAGCTACCAGCTACTGAGAAAGATGGGCAGTCTCCTCCTGTGTGACTTACAGCTTCTGAAAACCTGCTGGAGGTTCAGTTCTGACTGGGTTCCTACTCTACAGCAATGAGTTTGAAGATTGTTCTAGGTTTTGGTTTGGTTTGGGGTTTTGTTTCTTTTGGGTTGGTTGTTTTGGCATTTTGGGGTTTGTTTGTTGTTTTTTTTAATGTTGACAGAATATACAGGAAATAGAGAGAATATCTGAAGATGTTAGGGAAATAGTAAAAACAAAAACAACAAAACCCTTAATATTTGTCCTTGTCATTATTGTTATGTACCATAAAGTTGGATTCAACCTATAGCTGATGATCCAGCAAGTTTTCAGAGGCAGAAAATTGCATGGGAGGAAATTATCCATCTTTCTCCCAGAGCAGCTGGATTCGAACTGCATGCCTTTGGATTTGCAGTGCAGCTCCTTACTTCTAGGCCACTAGAGCTCCTTTAGTTATTAATAAAATAAAGTGAGGTTTAACAGAATGGATACTTTCATGCTAACCAAGTTGAAAATGAAAGGGAAGTCTAGATTTAATATTATAGAAATATTTTTCTAAAAAGAGTCTTAAACAATTTCTAAACTTTATTCCTGTCATGTATAAAGTGAAGGGTTTGGGGAGGGTACTTCCAACATTGGTGGCACTCTACTAATTCTTCTCTGACATTAAGTGTGGATTGGAAGTCATAATGAAAATCAAGATACAATTTAATTATGCCATTTTCTACATGTTCACAGATTTCAAAGATGTGAGAGTCTGAATTTCTGTAGCATGTCCATGTGGGTAGGAATGGAAGCATGTAAGCTGAACTCTCATTTGCTTCTGATAATTTTTAAATTCATGAAAATATGTACTAATATCCAAAAATTTCCAGGAGGTAGTATATAAATAGGTTTTGGTCTCATTACTCAACAACAAAATGGTAGCAATTTATATACTTGGAAGGCATTTAATGCACATGTTATGAGTTTTTATCTTTTTATGTACACTACAGTTTACGTCATAATCCTCATAAATTATCTCTATTGCTAAACAAGCCAATTTAACTGCTTGATACATGTATCTATTGATATATTATGTTGATTTAAGTTCAATTAACCAAATATAAGAAAGCGTAAAATATTTTAACTGATAAATATAGATAAGCAACAATCAGTGATTGACATTTCCACTTTTCATTTCAGTATTCTATGTCACAATCTTATATGATTTTTAAAAGATTTATATTTACTGTATATATTTTTTTAATCTAGATTAAATTTCTTTCGCATTGAGAATTCTTATGATAACAATTCAAACTTAACAACCTTGGGAATTGGTGACTTTTTTCCCCAATTAGGGTTAAAATAGTTGATATTTTTCTGTCTTGGGTGCATGTCAAAGAGATACACTTCCATATACACATATGCACATAAGGTAGTGTAAATCTGTTCCCTAACAAGAGAACTGTTTAAAAGGGATATATGACTAGGTTACCATCATGACAGGAGTCCAGAACGAAGGCTACATAGTGGAGTGGACTTGGGGGAAGGGACCGTATAACAATGAAAGAATTTTTCTTTTTCTTTTCAAAGAGAAGAGCAAACTGGGGGGGAGGGTGGGCAGGGAGAAAAGTGCAATAATGAAGGAATGGAAATCCAAACTCTCTGTAAACGTCCATTAAAATTAATAATAATGATAATGTAAAAAAAATTTATTCCCTAACTTCCATGAATTTTACAGAGGAAAAAACTATAAACATTTAACAAGATCACAGAATGGGGGAGGTGGAGTCATGGTAGCAGCACCAGACAAGCCAAAGATGGGTTTTCAAATGTCATAAATGAATTGCAATTTTAATTCCCGGTTTTCCCATCCAGAACAAGTGCCACCCAGGACCAGTTTTCGAATGGATTCCTCTGGCAAGTATTCTCGCTACTCACAGTTCTGTGACCAAAACGTCTTCCATCTTGTGCCACAAATCATTCTTCTGAGTAGTCTCAGTTTATTAGAATACAATCACTGCATTAATTTTCTCTACCTACATACCCATTTCCTTAAATTAGAGATCCAGTCTCATACAGTGGGTCTAAATAAACATCAAGAAAAAAACAAAAGAAAAAAAATAGTCATACTTGTGATTTTATCCATTATAAAATGCTTCATAAAAAGACTAAACTTAAAGCTATTTAAGAGAGAATGATCAGACTTTTCTGTATGGTCCAATATGACAGCCACTAGTCACATATTCTCTTGGGCACTTGAAATGTGACTTTCCTTAAATTGAGACAGTCTCTAAGTGTGAAACCTACAACAAATTCAAAAACATTTATACTAACTAGAAAAGAATATCTAATATCTCATTAATTGTTTTGTACTTATTAATGCTAAAAGAATGTTTTAGACATGTTAGACAAAATGTATTAAAGTCATTTAACATGTTGTTTTAAAAAACTTGTGAGTACTGGAAGATTTTCATTTATGTATCTTTCATTTTATATGCATTGAACAAAATCAGCCTGATAAATAAAAAAGTTGTAGGCAAGCTATCCCAACAGATTTGTGATTGAATAATTTTTAATGAGTATATATAACTCATTAAAAATGTTACAAATAAGAATGAAATTCTTTTCACTTCAATTAAATCTATGTCAACCTGAGGTTTTTTGAGGCCATGACAATCACAAAATACTACATTTCAATATTTTCATTATGTTATAATAGAATATCACGGTTTTCTATTTAGCAGCTTTTAATGATGGCCTACTGGTTTACTAAAAAGTGTAAAAAAAAAATTTACCCCAACCATCCTAAAATTACTTAACTTTTGTTTCCAGCAGAAATATTTAATATTAGTGAGGGAATAAAGGAGGGAAGGAAGGGTTCTCTTTTATTTCTTTACTCTCAGAGAATTTAGTAATGGAAATACTCTAGCTAGCTATTTAGACTATTGAATTGAAAGCCAAACACAGAAACAATTGCAGAAGAGAGTGTTTTATAACAATAGCACTATTTCAGAGCTATGAGCTCACAGCACACATCTCTTGAGTGTTTCCATGATGACAGCTCATTATCCATCTCAGCATGTTCTAACACCCTGGAGAATATATGTGTTTGAGATCATCTCATTTTGTAAGTTTCCATGTCATATTTTTTCTGGGATATGCAGAAAATATGGAAGCTATTCCTTAGTATTTTGTCCTCATATAATGTCTAATTTATTTGTTTAGCTTGGTCTTAAATCTTTTAAAGCGTAATTGTGCTTATGTATTGAGTGTAAAATCCTTATGTCTTTTAAGAACACCTGAGAGAATAGCCCACTGCCATCAAGCTGATTTTGATTCATAGTGATCTTCTGTGTGGTTTGTAAGGCTACAGTATATACAGATGGAGACTGCCTGGCTTTCTCTCTTGGAACAGCTGGTGGATTTGAACTGTTTACCTTTCAGTTAGCTGTCCAACATGAAATGTACCATACCACCAGGGCTCCTCAGAGAGAAACAGGGCATTGTAATTAGAGCTGCAAAATTACAGTAGGGATTAAGTCGTGTTTCTAAAGCTCAGTTAATTGGCCACAGGAAGCACATGTCTTTAAAAAAAATTTAAAAATCTCAGATTCTGAGCATATTTGTTTAAAAACAAAAGTAGAAAGAAGAGAATAACCACCCAGTAGAAGGGTAAGATTTAAAAAGACATACTTTCACCTCTAAAAAATTTACATTACTCAAGAGCAAATTCTAATATACTCTGAGCATATTATCTTATTATAAAATCTAGATTTTCAAGAAAATAACAAATTACAAATGTTTTCATAAATGTCCTTACAAGCTACTAAAATATTTTAGAAAATCATGATTAAATCCAAAGAAAATACATCTGCTTTATTTCTTTTATTTACAAAATGTCCTTAATCAATTACTACCATGATTTTTACTCAGATAAATATATTCATTATAATTATATGTTATATCATTTTAGCTACTTCATATCCATAGAAGAAAGTGTAGTTAACAGTCCTATGTATTTGTGAAACTAAGTGACAATCAGTTAGAGTGATTTATTTGATCTAAGAGACTGGTGAGTACTTACCTTAAAAAATACAATCAAACATTTATTTAGCAACTGTAGGCTATGAATCGTGGAATATTGTAGATACAGAAAGATAAATATGTCATCAACAAGGGAAAATGTTAGTGAGAGACTAAGGGATCTGTTGCCAGGATCTTTGGATGGACAGCTCTTCCCAAAAGCAGGGGAAACGGGAGCATGAAGTATCCAAGACACCAGGAGTAAGCATCACTTCCAGAACAAAACCATTCTTTGTTTAATTAGGACCTAAGGAAATCAGAGCTATAAAAGATTCCTCAGTGGAATCTAATTCTGCAGATAAATCAGTTGGAGTGAGTAAAGAGAAAAATCTCATTTCATTTGGCAGTTAGAATGTCATCGACACCCTTGAAGAGTTGAATTCATGTTGAAAAAGTAGAAACCAAACTAGCAGGTCCTAAGGAGTGAGTCAGAGATGAGAGTGTCAAGACTCCACTACAGACTTCCCTTCTGTGATCAATAGAACTGTTCTCTAGTGAGAGATGGAGGGAGAGAGCAAGGTGCATATTTAGAATAGGGAAATCTGAGCTTACGTGAGGGCGGAGGAAGAGAATGAAATTCAGAATCATGCATTTCTATTATGGCTGAAATGTGTCTAAGCATATTTGATTGTCAAATAACAAGATTGAAAAAGTAAGGAATGAGATATTTCTCTTTTTTTCCCTATGATCCCTGCTCCTCCAACCCTTAACCCTGCAGCCCATCCCAGAAATGGGATTCTTACACAACAAAATATGTTGGCTATTTATGTGGTAACATTAGATTCTAGTAATAGAAACTATTTACTTCCTGTTATACTCAGTTCTGTACCTGGAATGGTTAGAAATCAAGAAGAGAGGACATGCTTACTAGCCTTTGATTTCTGATTCCTTCCTCATACTGCCTTTTCTAGGTTGCTTTATATGGAAAAGCCAAAAAACGAATTCTCTTTGTAACAGGAAAATTAAGTAAATGCATTCTCTGTGCCAAACCATGATAATAAGCCATGGTACTTATGTTTTAATTAAAACATGGAAGGGGATTCAAGTACCAAAATTTAATCAACATGTTTACAGCAGCATCCCCTGTGCCAAATTAATCCATAAAAATGTCACTCTTTGCATTTGTGAAGCTCGATTCCATTCATAAAATTAATCAGTTGTGTACAGACACCCAACCTCTTCCTAATACTGTACAGAAAGCTGAGTCTTTCAAAATCCACACTAAGGATACAGATAGCATGTGGAACCTCATGGATTCTGAGACTGAACTAGCAATTGGCTTGTCGAATTCAGCTTTTCTTAATCTGAAGGAGATTGTTCTGATACCTGGTGATAGTCACCACTGACTACGCCTTTGTAGTAATTTGTGAGAGCCCTCAATATATCAGAACCTGTCAGTTTAATTCTGTAGCTTGCAAGAGTGGTCCTGTGAACCTGGAAGCATTTTCTAATATGCTCTGTTTATAATAAGGAGTCTGAGAAGCTGGATACTCCACCAACTCCTAAGAACAGTTTCATTCTAGTTGGCTGGTGCACACCATTGTCCAGAGAGCGCTCTGTCCTGCCTTAGTGTATACCTCCCATCCATTGCGTTCTCCTTACTAGCACCAACCAGCTCTGAGAGTACCCTCTAACCATTGTACAGCAGATGCTGAGATAAAAAAGGAAGGAGAAAAAGATGACTTTTAAAAAGAAAAAAAAGAGCAAAGGACTTCAGTGGGATGTGTTTGACTGACACACAAGGTGACTTGGGTCACACTCAGTGTTCCCCAGGTCTCTTTAAACAACCTTCTGGTACCATTCACAAAGCAACAGTAGCAAAGGGTTGGTGATAGTTAACTTCTGTTTCAGTGGAGTATAGAGGTGGCCTTTGCATTTCTTTGTTTTCTAGGCTTGCATTAACAAGAGAGGAGAGCAAGTGTGATAGAGTAATTGGACTATGCAACTGGGTCAGAAAAGTCACCAGGGCAAGCATCAGGACATCATACTCTTCCAAGAAAGCTAACAGAGCAAGGAGGGAAAAGAGTGATGTCTCCCAGCTTTGGGCCTATAATTTTCGTAATTTTGTAAAGTCAGACTCTAAGGAAAGGAAAACAAAACTGAAGAAAAATTCTTTTTCTAAGGCTCTTATTTTCTCTTTAAAAATAAAAAAGCCCCACTGCCTCAAGGCATAATCTATCATTTAAACTTTTTTCCACTTGACTATTTCTCTCAAGTTTCCATACCCTGCAGCTTCTGAGTTTGTGTTCAAAATTAACAAAGAAATAAAAAATAAATCATGCCTGCTGGCACATTCCTCTAATGGGCCTCCCTTTACCTCCCTGGTTGCTCATGCAACATGCAGCTGGCCATCTCTACCCAGCAGAAGGGGAGTGAAATGTTTGTCACATAGGACCCTGTGCTCGAATTCAACTCATAGAGCTACAGTCGGGGGTTTGAAATTGCCACCAAAATGTATGTAAGGAGAAGAGGAAGGAGGATGAGTGGCCTGTTCACATCTTTGTTGTTGTTGTTGTTGTTGTTTGTTTGTTTTTTAGTTAACTGGCTAGAATGTAGATTTTTTTTTTCTCCAGAAATTTAAAAACAAAACAAAATGGCACCTTGAGTCACATATTAAGGAAAAGCATTTCTAAACCCCTAGGAATTATGACATACTCTGATAGAAGACAGCTTCCTCCTGTGCCCTGACACATCTCAAAATGCCGTTACTGGGAGTGTCATAGTTTCAGCATTTCCTTAGAGGGAGAGTTCTACTTAACAAATAAATAGATTGCACAGTCAACACCTTTGAGAACTCCTCATGCAATATGGATGGGTGCTGAATTCACTGGAGGAACAGTTTCCAATTCTGCATACTCCCCAGCCATGCAAAAGTAAGGAATGCAAGAGTAGACGGAAGGTTCTGGCTAAGCATGTTTGCTAGCTCTGTCACTCTGTGAATAAAAAAATGCACCTTGTTCTGTTTGCATTTCTTTTTAGTTTATATAATGAAGAGTTTTCCCAAATTTAAAACCACCTAAAGAAAAGATTCTCACCAGCTGTTGTATGAAACAACTCTGAGAGGCTCAAGCAGTGATGGGGCATGCCCTGCCCTTGTTCTGTCTCCCTGAGCTTTCCTTGCTCCAGGAAGAGGACTATGGATGCCTGTTATGTCTTTGCAGGAATGCTCTACCTACCTCTAGACTCCCAGGGGCTTATTTCTTATATACAGTTACCAACTTCAGAAGAAGCTAGGTTCAAGAACCAGTTGTATCTGCAGGGAAAAGTTTTCCTCTTTCCTTTACCACCCAACTCCAATTAGCTACTTAAAGCAACCTGGTTCTCCTAAGTTTTGCCATCTTTAAAAATATGACTGATTATGCAATTCATAAAGGATGACTAAACAATGTAGAGGTTTCATTGATTAGTCTTCTTATTGGAGAATTTTATATTATTTGTTCAACAAAACCATCTGATTATAAAGGTCATGAAGTGTTGCCCAATATATGCCTATAGATACCTGGATACTCTTGTCCCCAATTCAGCCTTTTGTGAAAACGCAACAGACACACAAAGATCATTTGCTCACACTGCAGAAGTAAATGAATTGAATTTCATACATTATAAGGGATGCCCAGCCCAGGGTAGAGGGGAGCAAGGTCAGGCCAGCATCATTGTGCTTTGCACATTGTCTCACTCCAGCAGACCCACTTATTGAAGAGCCTAAGAAGTAGGCACTTGGCCATCCTTCAAACTCTCTTCCTGTACTCCTGCTCCATATCCAGGTGGCTTAGACATGGTTAAATCTCATGAGGATTCCTCTCTGAACTATCATCCTAATAACCAAAATCATCCTCATTAAGTAGGAAGAAGTTTACTTAATACTGGCTCTGTCAGTTCTAATGCTTTCTTTGACGTCATCTTAATGGTCATCTATAGACCATTAAGTATTTCTTAGGCTCAAGTATGCTTTTTCCAGATGAATGCAGAGAACTTTCCCTGTTCTAACTCATCATAAGGTGTGTTTGTGACATTAGCAGTGAGTTTACTTGTGTCTTGTGCATTATGAAATGGTCGGAGCTAAGTATTCATCTGAAATGCAGGCAAATTTCTACCTATAAGTTATGAAAAATGAAAATTTGTCTGAAAATACAAACTCCATTGAAACCTGAATAGAGAAAAATTTAAATCCTGTATTTTCTTCTTTTTATAATTTAAACAAGAAAACTGTCACCAGTCATAATGTATAAATGTTCTCTTTCTCTTCTCTTCTCTCTCTCTCTCTCTCTCTCTCTCTCTCACACACACACACACACACACTGTGCCTCTTAACTCACACATACACTTAACTGAATGCCTCAAATCCTAAATAGATGTTTGTCAATTCCCAGGTAGTACTTGGCTAAGTAGTTCCAAGGTTTCGCCTCTTGTTCTCTTATGCTTCTAAAATAGTTGTCAATCAGCATAGTCATCACCAAAGTGACAGCAAAGCTTATAAGGACAATCCAAAAACAAGGAATTGTAAACACCTTGATTCTGATCACACAGGGTATTCCACTCAGAAGACTCAGGCGTGCTATTGGCATGTGATGAAGCCCCAGAGGTGTCCCTGACTGGTCACTGTAATCCACTGTTCTCAGGACCACCTAATTCTGGGACATTTGTTATTTTTTTTTTTTTTTGCTTTCCTCTGTCTTACTCTCCTCTATTCTCTCCACCGCCTCTAACAGCACTCTCATTAATCATGTCCACAAAATTAATTTGTCATTGGTGCGTTCAATTCCTCAGGGATTGGGGAGAAAACAGGATGAATTACTCAATGGGATCTCCTTTATGTCAGGTCCAGATTATAAGGAGTTGGATGTTCACCTTCGGAGGATGGAGTCTGGATTTGGCTTCAGAATCCTCGGGGGAGACGAGCCTGGACAGCCTGTAAGTTAGACCCCCTTTTATTCCTACACTTTGGGTTATATGGTGAGTGAGAACATCAGGGGAGGGTAGCATTCAATGTGACATCTGAAACAATATCTTTTAGAACTCATAATATGAAAAAACTTTGGATGTATTTATTTGCTATTTTCCTTAAAAAAACAAAAAAACAAGACTCACTGCATGCTAGTGTTTCCAGGGTCAATGCTTCATCATAAATTAGTGCACACTACATAAAGAGACATTATTATGTTTTTTTAAAAAAAAAAAAAAAACGCAAAAGAGTCCTCTTGAGTATTTCAAGGATCAGGTGTATTAGGCTCCTATTCTATCAGGGTAGCTCCTGGGTAGAGGTAGAAGAGAAACTTCATGTAAAGAGATGTCTTGTAAGAACAAGATTATGTATACTTTCAACCAACACGGAAAAGGAGAGAGTATGAGCGCATCCAAGAGTGAAATCAAGATAAATGCCACATACTCTCAGCCGCCTTTAAATTAAGAAATTACTGTGAGAAGTTGTTCATGGCACCAGCCTCTTCCAGCGCTGTTGGAGGAGTTTGAATAGGGCTCTGGGGAATTTTTTAAAATATAATTATTACATATCAGAATGAAAGTATAAAACAGCAATATCCATTAACATACAAAAGCCACACCAACACTAGGTATGTGAGCATTTGTTAAAATATCAGTTATAAAACATTCACTGTAAAAGGCATTGCTTAAATCATACCCAGCGGACTAGCCAGATCCATGAAAGAATTGAGTCAGTGAAGAACTCAAGTTGTGAATTCAGACACTTCCACCCCAACCTGGCACATGGTAAGACAATGCTTAAACTCTAAGCCCGTTTCCTCATTTGCAAAATGTGAATAATAGTAATTCTCCTTCACAGACCTGCATTAGGAATAAAGAAGATAACAGGACTAAAGTGCTTAATCCTGTACCTGACTTTAGTTGTTGATAAATATTTGTCATCAACTTTGTTTGCCTTATTGGGGGAACCAGAAAATAAAACTAGAATCACTGATGGGCTGAAATCTTCAAGAGGAGAAAGAAAAATTGTTCGGATTTTGTTGTCTTGTTTTTTTCATTCCTTAAATGAAAGGAATCTTTAATACAGACCTGCCCCAAAGTGAGACAAACCACTCTGGTAGGCAGTGAGGTAATCAAGCAGAGTCTATGGGAATCTGACAGATATTCCACGAAGGCTCTTCTCTCAGGAAGAAAGGATCTGGAACAGGGAATCCATCGAGCCCATTAGGACAAAAAAAAAACCCAGTCAGCTGAGTTTAGGAGTTCAAGGATAATGACACTCCTAGGAGGGGAGAAAGAGTCCTTTTT
Organism: Elephantulus edwardii; assembly: GCF_000299155.1. Lineage (NCBI taxonomy): Eukaryota > Metazoa > Chordata > Mammalia > Macroscelidea > Macroscelididae > Elephantulus > Elephantulus edwardii. The sequence goes on from NW_006399772.1 coordinate 4,425,829, forward strand.
TTAATTTCTGAAGATAAAATTTGGCAACAGTCAACCAGAATGGCACTGACTGGCCCAGGCTGCCCAGCAGATGTGAAAGAACACTTGCCAAGCAAAGTTGACTGAATTTTCCTCAGGCTGAGGTAACATAGAGCACTCAAGTAACTTCAGGGTTATATATATTTGAAGAATAAGTTAAGGATTTTATGTCACATGTAGAAGAAAATCTTGGTTTCGTTTTTCTCTCTTTCACCAAATAGGTTTCTGTCTCTTCCCTCAGCCAGCCAATTTGAAGTTATTACGTATCCTCAGGCCTCCTAATTAGCCCTGTAGCCTAGTGTATCTCAGAAAGCCATTCTTGATAAATGTGTGTATAAAAATAATATTGGATGCCTTTATATACGTAAACATTTTATACATTGATTTACTTTCCAATATGTTCTGGCCTTCACAGGGCATTGTCTGATTTGGCCTCCTTCAGAATCGTTCATGTCTGCCTCTTTTGTTTAAATAGCAGGGGTTTAAAATCCTTAGTAGAAAGGTGGTCTTCTCTTTTTTCATTCTCCTTGAGAGCCCCATAAATGGAAAGTACCGTAGATGCTTGATAGATACCAAATTAATGAAATGAGACAGTAACTAAAATGAAATAGCACTTTGGTGCAATCTTAACAGCATTTTACAGCATAACATTTCTGCAAGATGATTAAGGGTGAATCTGTAAGGCGCCATAGCACTTAGACTAACATAATACATCAGACTTGCCAACTATAAGGGTCTCCAGCAGAAATTTGAGGTCTTAGTTCCAGAATGATCTGAATCACATGGGTTTTTTTCCACTGGGCGAAAAAGGCATCATGTTTGGAATAGTAGTGGGTCAGCAAAGGAAAGGAAGACCCTCAACAAGGTGGATTAACACAATAACTGTAACAATGGGCTCAGGCATGGCAGAGATTATGAAGACGATGCAGAATAAAGGAAGATTTTGATGCGTTTTTCATAGGGTTGCTATGAGTCAGAGTTAAGTTGAGTTGTGTTGTGTTGTCAATTCAAAGGCACATGGTTTGAATCTCTCAGCTCCCTCATAAAATAAAGATGGACATGCTTCTCCTGTGTGATTTACTGCCTCTAAAAACCTGCTGGAGGGTCAGCTGTGAGTCCCTTCTGACTCCATGGTACATAACAACAATAATCTGTGAGCTCCTTGAAGGCCATCACCATTTCTGATGGCGTTTGTCTTTTGAGCCTGTTAGATGGAGTTGAAGAGAGTACTTTTTGTCAAAGCAAAACCGTCTCTTTATTATCTCAAGAAAAAAATAACAGGTGTAGAATTGACATCTTCTATGGCCACTAAATCCCACACAGGCACTGTAGAATTTCAGTGGCCTCATCCTAGAAACAGAAAGCTCTCCTGGCTGCACTGTGGCATGTTTCCTTGAGCTTCCACGGTGTGTTACATTTGTTAATTACTGCCTAATCTCACATTTAAAAAAAAAATCCAATTTCCATTTTCTCTTACAAAAGCAAGAAAGTCTAGCAACATGGAATTGACCTTCTGTAATGGTATCAACTGGCCAGAGATAAGTCATAGCCCTTTCAGACTAAATATGGCCACCTCCCATTATTAAGTCTCCCAAACCCCTTATGCCTGTGTTACTCATTTAAGTTACTTCCTTTGTTATAGACCCCTCTCATCCTAGAGGATTCAGCAGAAAGCTGGAAAATGAGCATTTTGCACCAAAAGACCATACAACTAAAGTCAGATTATGGTCTTTATAGGTGCTGAGAACTGAAAATAATTCTGCTCTATTCCCCTATGTTGAAGTAAAGATAAAAGAGGATTAAACTAGTAAAATTGTGTGTGTGTGTGTGTGTGTGTGTGTGTGTGTAAGGAAAAAAGTCCCAATTCTTCCTATGATACTTTCTTCAATACAGTCTTTAAAATATGATATTCTTACTTTGCCAGACCCCTATATTTGTGCTTGATCTGCTCAGGAGGTAAACCAGCACCACATTCTGTAAATGATAGAGTTATATTTTGTTCTTCACAAAATAGAAAGTATTGCATGATTAACTCACAAAGAGGCTTGACTGGCTCAGGAATGGAGAGGTCTTGCAATATTTTATCAAAAGAATATGTTTATTGTGAAAAATGAAGCTCAAGTGTTTAAGTGCAGCCCTGGTTACCACTCAGCATCCAGAGAGCTTAGGTCTCCCCAAGCCTTCCAAACAGTAACTTTGAATTCCTGGATCTGTTCTCCCCTCCAGAGGGCAGGCATCAAGTATTTATTATAAACCTTCTTAGATTACATGGCTTGCTGGTTATGCTTATTGTGTTTATTTAGATTTACTCTGGCTTATTCCTTCATGTAAATGATTTAAGACACACCTTGCTCCAAATTACAATTTTGACATTTAAGCCATAAAGTAGAAGCCCAGATTTCCCTGACACAAATAAAACTAGAAAACACTGATCTTGAAAATCAGAATAATATACTCATGTAGCAAAAAAAAATAAGGGGGGGTCTACAATGAAGATCTCCCATAAGGCTTTCCTTCCAACTTTTCTACATGTTAAGTCCAGAGATAATAAGCAAATAAAATGTGCTAGGTTCTCTTAATAGCTGACATCCTTCAAAGGGAGAGGTGTATAAAATGGCTTGGCTCCCAACTGCAGGAAGTCTCGTAGGTTACATCAAACAATATTCTACATCCATATATTCAGAATGATATTATTCTCTCATGGTACACATTAAACACAACATGAGCTTCAATAAATAATGACCAGCAGGACTCCAGCTCAAACAAGGCCTCTGAGAGCATCCCCTAATTCATTTTAAGAAACAAGTATAACCCCAAAACAAACCAAACAAAGCTACCACAAGAAATGAAGCTAAATACAGATCTTACTTATTAATATAGATGCAAAAGTCCTCTACAAAATACTAAGTCAAAGAATCCAGTGGTTTTAAAAAAAATTATTCACTGTGAACCAAGTGAGAGTTATACTTGGAATTCAGGGATGGTTTAATAGTAGAAAATTAATAGATGTAGGACAGTGCATTATAGATAGAAAAAAAGGAAAAGAACCGCATGATCATCACTATGTGTGCAGAAAAATCATTTGGTGGAATCCAACATCTTTTCCTGATGAAAACCCTAAACATATTACAATATTGGAACAGACAGAAAAGATGAAACTGTAACAGCCAACATTACACTTCATAGTGAAAAACTAAGAGCTTCCATCTTGAAATCCATGTAAAAACTGAATGGTGGATATTGGGGAGACAATTTTTGACCCTACTAACTTCACAAGGAGGAAGAATCTTCATTAAGAGCGTCAATGCACAAAACCAAACCGTATAAGATCAAATATGCCCTGGAATCTCTATACTACTGTCTGACAATTTTAACATCAACTACCCTTCCCACAGCTCTCACTGCTTTTTCTTTAGATTTTGATAATTTACTCCAGTGGCCACGCAAAATTTACAATATGAGTCTATAGGAAAGTAATAGCTTACTTATAATTTAGATTTCAGAACACTCCACATACAGCTTTTCAGTCAAAACAACCTCTTCTCAGCCATGCTAAAGGCATACCTCTCTTTGATTCTTAGTCTGTTGATCTTGGCTTCTGCTCTCCTCTGGCAAGTGTTACAAAGCCCTTGCAGCTCTATTAATTATGTGCCTTCTCGGCTCTACCAGGTATCCTAGGCCCGAAGGCACTTGTCTCTGTCTCTGTGGGTTAATAGAACCAGCCCCTCCCAACCCCACTGGGCAAGTTTCCTAAAGCAAGAAAATAAATAAAAGGTATCTGAATTGGAAAAGCAGTAAAATGACCCATATTTGATGATGATATGAACTTTAAAAAGAATTCTAACTCATTGCCATCGAGTCAGGACCAAATCATTGCTGACCCTCCACTATTATTAGCCTTCAGAAAGCTTCTTGTTAAAGGAAAAGGAGCCATTCAGAAAAGGAGAGTGAAAATGGTTGCACAAAAAAAAAGTAATACAATCACTGTCACTAAATGCCACTAGGAACAATTCAATTGGTGTATATTTTACTACCTGTATTTTCAAGAATAACAAAATAATTATTTAAAAGGACATTTTTCCTGCAAGAAGATATATTGTTCACAGTAAAATAACAATAGAAATAGAAAGAAATGAAAAATTGCCAGAACAGAACCAAAATGGGGTTCTCAGCTGTGAGCTGAAAACAGATATGAAGACATCAAGATGGAAAGATGTGGTAAACATGACAGTAGATAAAGGCCTGTCTGTAGAAAACTGTTCAAAGAAAAGGAGAGATAATGATAGATATGCTTCTTGGCACAGGAGTCTGGTGCAATGTTGTGGAGGAGTTTTAGAAGGAAAGAGGCTGAAATCTTCTTGCCACATTGTCAAGTTGTCCCAAGCTATAATTACTTCAGCACAGAGCTACTGAGATCGGACCAGCAATAGGTAGTGCAAAACGAATTCAAGGAATTGTCGGTCCTAGAAAGGTAGAGTTCCTTTTCTTTATTTCCTATTTGTCTCTTTTTTTTTATGTTAGTGCTAGAGTTTTCCCCTCCCATGCTGGTGTAGCAACCACAGGAGTGTGAATTGCAGTTATTTCATATCAAGTATTATTTTGGTTTTTGTCCCTGCCATCTGTGAGATTAAAAGGAGCTTTTTAGTTATTTTACTGCATTTGGGATTTATATAGGGTGGTTGGAAAGATAAGAACATAGGTCTGTTATTCACAGGAGGAAATTATTTCTTGATCTGTTTAGCCACCAAACTTCATGTTCAGTTCAATGGGAAATAAGTGACCACAGGTCTCTAAAATGAATACATTTGAGAGAGAAATTAGAGGGTCATGCCAGGTTAAAGACCTCACTGAGGCCAGAGGTAGGTGATGCTGTTGTTGTTATATGACATCTGGTGGACTAAGACTTATAGCAATTTTAAACACAATAGATCTGAACCTTGCCCTATCCTGCATCATCCTCATGATCGCTGTCATGGTCAAATGCATTGTTACAGTCACGGGTCTTCTCTTTTCTGACCCTCTTCCTCTCCTAGCATGCTGTCTTTTCCCATAGATTGACCCCTCCTGACAACATACCCAAAGTGTATGAGATGAAATGTCACCATCTTTGCTTCTAATAAGCAACCCGTCTGCACCTCCTCCAAGACAGGATATGAAGAAACAAAAATAGTAATGACTGAGAAGTTTGCTGGCCAATGTGGCCAAGGGATCAGCAAGGTAAGGAAAATGTGACCTGAAGCCTGGTGCAGCATGGGCCTTTCATAAAAGGAGGCGGTTTGCTCAGTGGAGCTGGAAATTGATCAATGTGACAAGTCAAGGAGACCAGGCCAGGGACGAGAGGACTTCTACAGCAGACATCAAACGTGACCAGTCATACCATAGAGTCTGGCAGTCAAGCCACATGGAATCACTCAAAGTGTGCTGCACAGACCAGCAACATCAAATAACTCCTGGAAGCCTGTTAAAATTCAGATCCTCAGGGCTTGCCACACCTACCCAAATGGAAATGGATCCAGAACCCTGTGATCTCAACCAAGGGATTCTTACACAGCTAGAGTTTGAAAGTGACTAATCTGGAGGCTCAGTAATCACGAGGCACTTTCTGGAGAGTTAAGAAGGAAAAAGGGTTTTGTCAGTCCATACAGTTAAGGAACTCTAGTGGCCTAGTGGAAAGAAGCTGTGCTGCAATACTAAAGGCATGTGGTTTGAATCCACCAGCTGCTCAGCAGGAGAAAGATGAGCCATCTCCCCCAATATGATTGCCTCTGAATCGACAGTACACAGCAACAACTGTTGGGATAGCCAAAGGGGAACGAATGTAGTGTATGAGTGCATAATATATTCTAATTAGAGCAAAGAATGTCAATTTTATCCTAAATGAAGGAACACAGCGCTGGCTCTGTGTCAGTCATGCGATACCATGCAGGAAGGTGCAAAATGGATAGATGGCCAAAAGCTAATGATCATCAGCTGCAGGAGATCAGAAGGCAATGATAGTGCGAGGGTCAGCCGCTTCCCAGGGAATGCAGGAGGTCCTGATGAATGGCCCGAATAAAACTAATATAACAGTAATGGGAAGCTTCACCAGGCACAGCTCAATTAAGGTTTGCTTAATAGCTTTGTCAACCTATTTTAAAAACAGGCAGTGTATAGATTATATAATACAATTACGTAATGATTCTGTTGTTGTTGTCGTCATCTGGTAGCATCAAGACAGTTTTAACTCATGGTGACTTCATGTGTTACAGAGAAGAACTGTTCATGGGGTTTCTAATCTTTACAGAGACAGATCTTCTATGGTTGGATTTGAACCTGCTTTTGATTACTGACTGAGTGCAGACTGCTTGTGCCAGCCAGGAGCCTAATTATACGTGCATAATTGGACAAGGATTAGGGAGGATAGAAGGAGAATTGATGCCTTTGAGCTTTTTGATGTTGGAGAAGAGTATTGAGGGTACCATGGACTGCTAAGAAAACAAACAGATTTATCCTAGAGAGGGTTAAACCGAGCTGCTCCTTGGAAGCAAGGATTCTGAAGCTTCATCTGACATACTTTGGTCTGTTGTAAGGAGAGACTGGTCCTTGGAGAAGGACATCATCCTTGGGAGGGTGGAGGGCAGGCGCAGGAGGGGAAGGCCCTCTGGGAGATGGGTTGATTCAGTGATTGGGGTAATCGGGATGAATGTGTCTGAGACAATGAGATTGGCACAGGACAGAGCAGAGTTTAGGGATGGTGTACATAGGGTCGCTATGAGTTGCAAGCAATTCGACGGCACTTAACAACAACAATTGCTCGACAACACCTAACAATTTTCCTAGAAAAAACCTAAAATTTTACTATTATAACTTTAAACCTCCAAAAGTAGTTTACTAACCATAAGATTGTGGCTTTTAGACACTCTTCTTACAGTTGAAACAATTCAGGAGCCTATTCATCAGAACAGTCAATTATATGAGCTCAAAGGGGCAGCATTTACCCAAAAGCAAGATTAAAGAGGCAGGAAGGGGCAGAAAAACTGGACTGATGGAAACAGGATACCCAAGGTGGAAACAGAGAGAGTGCTGGCACCTTGTGGAGATTGCAGTCAGTGTGACAGCACAGTATCTGTATCAATCACTATTGGAAACTGATTTTCTATGCAAACATTCACCCAATCCACAAGAAAATGTTTACAAACATGTCACAGGTGTCTGGCAAACTTCAACCTTTGATTGTCGCCTTCTCAACAAAGCTTACTCTAACATACCAACAACCACCCCACTTGCTCTATTTTTTTTTCTATAACATGTGAACTCAATATATCTTGTGCATTTATTACCCTTATTATTGTCTGATCACTGGAATGGAAACCACTGGAGCAAAGACCTTTGACTGTCGCTTATCAACAGACACCTGGAAGAACCTCTTGGGCTCACTGACATTTGTTGAATAAATGTGTTATCACACCACTAGTGCAGAAAAGTGCTTTACTAATGTCCTTTTTAATGAATGATGCTAAACTCACACAGAGGATAGATGAGAGAGAGCCTTCCTATTTTCTACAGTTAGTGATGAACTGGATTTTCCTACGTGATATTCCATTTTTACTGTTTTCGATGGAGTCCAATCACAACTATAACACTTTCAGTTGTACTTGTTATTTTATGGTTTGCTTTCAGCAGTTAGAGTCAAAAGTATATGTTAAAGTAGCTAATTAGCCAGCCAAGAAGTTCACAGGCCATTTTGGTCCACTCTAACTGCCTGTAAACTCTCACTAAAGTTTACAGGAAGTCAAAAGATGACACTTTTTATTTCCTCCACTAACCTAGCCAAGCACAACTTTTCATGGGGCAATGGAGAAATATAAACATTCATTTTCACTGACTTCACACAAAGTGCTTGCCAAATCTTTGAAACACTCCAAGTGGGTTGAGCCTTTTGAAGAATATATTGGAACAGCGTTAGAAAGAAACTCATATATTCGGATTGGCATGACAATAAGGAAAAGTCAGAGTGTCTGGTGTGGCCCCGACAGTAGGATGCAGTGAGTTGCGGGAAATAACCACACCAGGCAGCAAACCTAAGGCAGGAGATTTGAGGTCTTTCCTGTGAGAGCAATAATAAGTAGAGCACAATAATTCTGCTGCGAAGCACATTTCCCCCCATGCCACCATCAGGGACATAGCAGCTTTGTGTGGATGATTTTCATTCTTAGGGATAAAGACTTCTGTGAAGTGGTCCAACATTGTGAAGTCATCAGGGGGAAGAAAGGACTCCTCTTTGCATTTATTTGAGGAATAGAAGTGTGGAACATTGAGGTCCGAGCAGTGTGTTTGGCAAGGGTGCAGGGAACATTTTGCAGTTAAGTCTTTAGATATATAAGCCTGAGGGTCAGGATGGAGCAATTCTACAAGATATCGGGAGTCTACAGATCTGGGATTGGAAAAAAGAAAATGGTCATGCCTGCAAGAATTCAGTCAATGGACAGAGAATCCAAAATAAATCTAAAATACTGTTCCCATACTAGGAGTTTGATGGTACCACAGCCATTAGATGCTGTGTGTTCAAATTTCTGGCAAAAGCAAAAGAAGATCTGTCATCCACCTGTTGCAAAAAAATTGTAGCTTAAACCACAAAAACTCAAGTAATAGTACTATTGTCTCTCCTCTCAGGTGGAGAAATATCTTTCTAATGGCCACTAAATTGAATGGTTTTTAATTTAAAGTGGGAAGCTGTGTGACATGGCTTCCTCACAATTTGAAGTGCAAGAAGCTAGAACAATTGTCCAAGTTCCTAGGGTGCTGTGCATTGCAGCCATCTAAATAGCAGAAGCATTTTAAGGGACTGCAGAGATGGGACTATCCATAGCAGAGGACAGCGCTCTCAGGATGAATTCCAAAGAATGACGCAAAGATTAAGATTGGATTTTTGATTGAACTAAGCCATCCCTGGGTTTTGTTCCACTTTCCTCATTTTTGCCTTACTTCTGACCTTTCAAAAACTTTGATTCCATTATCAGCACTCAATGAAAAGGACAGCTCTCTCCACCCTTCAGTATGTCAGCATTTGTTGTATACCAAGAATGGCGTTAAATGTTTTACAAGGGCTGATGTAATATTTTCCCAACAACCTTATGGAGAGATTTTACTATTATACCCCATCCTTTTGCAAATGAAGCAGCTGAGACTCAGGAAAGTTAAGAAGCCTGACACACACAATGCCACACAATTAAGAGAAGGTGTTGCTATTCCATTTCAGACCTGATTCTATTCAGAGCCCACATCTGTGTAATAAGTATGAAATTATATTTTGGGTTGGGGTTTCCGATAACTTGCCAGGAGGCAATTACCTCCCAAATCTCATTGCAACCAACATCAGGTTTCACACTTTACTTTCCCTGGAAGAATTGTAAGGGCATCCTGTCTTATCCAACATCTCAGTTTTCATTCATCAAGTACATGCTCAAGTTTGTGGGAATAAAACTTCCCATCAGATTGAAGGGCAAAGAGATGAGAGAAGTTTGGAAATGTGAATGTTCTTTGCTTCTCGTTTCTTCTGTAGATTTTGATTGGAGCAGTCATTGCCATGGGCTCTGCTGACAGAGACGGCCGCCTTCACCCAGGAGATGAGCTTGTCTATGTCGATGGGATTCCAGTGGCTGGCAAGACCCACCGCTACGTCATCGACCTTATGCACCACGCAGCACGAAATGGGCAGGTTAGCCTCACTGTGAGAAGAAAGGTGCTATGTGGAGGTATGTACCTTTAACCAGCTACACAGTCAGGGGTTAGGAGCTAAGATGCTTTGGTAAGACTTGAGGACCCTTGAAACAAATTTTAAGTCAATTTGTGTGTGTGTGTGTGTGTGTGTGTGTGTGTGTGTATGAGAGAGGCTATGTTCAGGAAATAAAATGATCTGCAAATAAATCAGCAAGCATCTGAAGAGTTCCACAGAAGGTTTTTCCTTTGATACCAGGGTAAACAGGCTAGAAAAAAGCAAGTGTAGAAAAGTGAGGTAAGTGGCTGACATCATTACATAATATTTTCTAAGACATAATATTTTCTAAGAAAAATTCTTAAAGGAAGATGGTCCATTAGCTCAGGCTAATGGCAAGCCAAAGTTCAGGATCTCGGAAGGAGAAAAGATTCACCAAAGTTGTGATTGACAAACATTTTCTTTCTGATAGATCAGTAGGGACACACACTTGGGTTAATGATTGATTGTCAGAGGTTAAAAAGTGGAAATTTGGAGGGTCTGTGGCTGGCCTTTCCATAGGCAAATACATGGGAGTCTTAGAATCTTGCATAATACCTTTGGGGCAGGGGATGATTATTTGCAGAAAACTGTTCTCCAAAACCCTTGGGGTAGAGGAATTTCTTTAACTCCCTTTGTTTTCCGGTATCACAGAGTTCAGGCTAAATTCTGCATTCTCAATAAGAGTGGGGAGAGTAACATAAACATGCAAAATGTACATTTTTAGAAGTGCAGATTTTCACACCACAATTACAAAAACCCAGCTAGCATTTGAGGCCTACATTTTAAATGTAGTCATTAAAAATTTCTAGCAAAGCCTGGGGCTGATTTCAAAGACAAGCTCTTTGCTCTTTGGTACATGTTAGGCATAAGAAGAACATTATAGTAGTGAAAAATAATGTCTTTTCAAAATACTCCTTATTGTGTTTACAAACTAAGAACCACAGTTATGTGGAGGCCTTAATAAGGCAGCCAGGATGGAAAATTAGTTTTTATTACAGAGCTAGATAAAGGTAAAAAATGAAATTGGCACCTGATGTAGAAAAGCACAGCTGTACTTCACTCTGAGAAAACACAATTCATAGAACTCCAGAGTGATGAGAGAGATGAATTAGGCACTATTCCCTTCACAGCCATTTGCTTCGCTTCATAAAAGAATCCACCAAAGACATCCTTCTGAAAGTCACCCCTCGTATTCATAATTCATTCAGCTCTCTTCACCGTCTCAACCCCTCCTGCCAAGAAAGATTGATATGGTTAAGGAATGTGTCTGTTACAAGCATTACACTATTTTTTTATGATTTAAGGGTTTAGTAATGTTGGCATTCTAGTCACTCTTCACAGCTGTGTATGCTTTGCCCTACGAATCACAAAGACCAGCGAGGGTAAAGGTGTTCTGCTCTCTCCTTTTGTCTCAGTGAAATCTCTTCATATAGAATCATTAATGATAGAACTAGGGATCTTAGCAACATGAGCTCCTGAGTGTTACAGATGAGGAATCTGAATCCCAGAGGTTCAGTAGCTTGGCCAAACCCAGTAACCCAATGCATTGCTATCAAATCGATTCAGACTCATATCAATCCTACATGATAGGGTTGAACTTCTTCATAGTGTTTCCAAGGTTACAAATCTGTGAGATCATAGATGGCCATGTCTTTCTTCCTGGAGCACCTGGTGAGTTTGAATCTCTAACCTTTTGGGGAAGAAGAAAGGGAGGATATCTGTTCTTTGTTTGTTTTTTTTAAAATTTTTTTAAATGCAATGTATTTTTTACAGCATATTCTTCTCATTTAAATTTTTTCCCATTCATTCATTGTTGCACATGTTCTCCTTGCCCAGCCCTCACCCCCAGTTTGCTTTTCTCTTTGAAAAGAAAAAAAAATTTTCATTGCTATACAATCCCCCACCCCCAAGTCCACAGTCCACTTTACTAAGCATTTTTTTTTCTGGAACCTTGTCATGAAAATAATACCTAATCAGACAACATAGAGAAAGCTCTGTTGGCCTGGTGAACAGAAAGTTATGCTACCAAGCCCAAGGTGGGTGATTTTAATCTGCAGCCCTCAGGCCTGGTTAACTTGGGGGTTTTATTCAAACATTCTTCTAGGTAGTGATAGTATAGCACTGGTCTGTACATTGTTGTACAGAGGTAATTCATGGTTGCTGTGATGCTAAACACTGTGACACTGATGTGCCAAATGTGATAATGGTTACCCATGGTGGACAGTGTTTGGTGGAGCTTCCCAATTAAAACAAGCTTGGAAGCAGGAGTGGCATCCACTTCCGAAATGGCTTGCCTCCAGAAGCTATGAACAGTACTCAGGTCTTTCATTCATGGGGTTGCTATGAGTTGTCTACAACTCGACGGCACCTAACAACAACATATTCCTTTTAAACAGTTCTCTCCCTCATATGTTTCAATGAAGTATACATTATTTATCCCCTCTTCTTAGGTTCACCCCAACCCGGATGTCAGTCCCATTTTATAACAGCGGCATATGCAGTATTTGTCCTTTTTTGGCTGAGATACTTCACTCAGCATAATGTCCTCCAGGATTGCCCATTTTGTATAATAGTTCATGGATTCCTTGTTTTTCAGTGCAGCATAGTATTCCATTGTGTGATGAATCGCTAACCTTTTGATCAACAATCTAACACTTAGAGCACTGAGCTATCTCTAGTCTTAAAGTCAAAATACTTGCAAATACAGGATTACCATCCTCTCATCATTACTTATTTCTTTACATCATTTTTTTACCTCTCCCCATTCAAAGGACCTTTGGTGCACTAGTCCATAGGGAGTTTCACTATTAATCCAAAGACAATATCTGCCTGGCAGTTCAAATTTATCAATGACTCCTTAGGAGAAAGATGGACAGTCTCCTCCCAAGTGATTTACAGCCTCAAAAAACCAGAGAGCTCCTTAGAAGCAAAGATAGTGCAACTCCATCTCGTACATTTTGGGCATGTTGTTAGGAGGGATGAGTCCTTGGAGAAGGTTGTCATGCTTGGAAAGTTGAGGATCAGTGTAAGAGAGTAAAGCCCCCAGCAAGACGGATTGACACAGTGACCGTAACAACAGGCTCATGTGTGTCAGAGCTGGTGAAAAATGGCACAGGATAGGACAAAATTTCAGATCTGCTGTTCATAGGGTCGCTATGTATTATAGTTGACTCAGTGGCACATGAAAATAACAGCAGCAACAAAAAAACCACTGGATGGTCAGTGATGAGTCCATTCCAAGTTGATGGCAATGAGTTTGAGTTTTTATTTCTCTCTGCCTGGATGGCTCTAACAATTTGTGCTTCTCTGCTCACCCAGATATTAGCAGTTTGAATCCATCCAGCAGTTCTACAGGACAAAGTCCTAGTGATCCTCTTCTGAGAGATTATGGCCAGTACCAATCTCTTAACTTGTGATTCATTAGATTGTAATGGCCACTCCAAACTCTGTGGAGCATAGTTCTGCTCTGACATGTAGAATTTCCAACAACAGGAATAGCCTTCAGGGCAATGTTCTGCCCACGAAATGCCCCTCAAAAGAATAATCCACACGTTTGTAAATACAAGTAAGCACTTTATTCCAGAGTTTCCAGAAGTAGAAGCTTTCTCCCTCTGTAGGAAGGTAGCGAGGGAAAAAAGCCCCGAGTCCCCCCTCCCAATTGCTTTTATGGCTCTCCTGGGTGCCCCTGTTGGGGCAGGGAGATTGAGATCATGGTTGGTGGGTCGGAGGATCTGTCATATGGGTCGGCTTTTGACGGGCTGGCTTCTTTGCCCGCCTTTACTCTTTCTGTGTCACGTAGACACTAGTTAATTCTTTACTTCGCAAGGACAGGTAAGACTTTACCTGGGGCATTCGTGTTTGCCTTAAGCTAAGAATTTTTATGGCCCGCTTCTGCTTCTGGCATTAATGGTGGTTTATAAAAGTAGGGTTTATGCTGTCCCTTCAGGCAACAGACTAGGTTATTCCTTTAAGCCCCACTACCACCATTACTATGGTCCCACTCCAACTCTGTGGTACACAACAACTACCACCACTAGGGAGCTCTGGTGGCCTAGTGGTAAGAAGCTACAATGCAATGCCAAAGGCACACAGTTCAAATCTACCAGCTGCTCCATGGGAGAACAACGGGCAATCGCCTCTCATGGGATTTAATGCCTCTGAAAACCTGTTCAGGGGTCATCTATGAGCCGGTTCTGACTCGACAGTGAAGAACAACCACCACCTCTGAGGGTTTACTGTTCCCTTTATATGAGGTGTACTCTGTATGTGCTGTGATAAAATGTGGATCAAAGAAAAAGGGGTGTTGTTTGCTCCTCACTTCTGTGAATGACCCAAGAAGATGAGACTTATTGGTCAAACTAAAAACCTTTTTCTTTCTGAGTTCTCTAGAAGCTAGACTCTAAGCAAGGGCAATCATTTAAAAAGGCAAGTCAGAAGATGACTAGACTCGTCAGCATTCACCAGTAGAAACTATATATCTTGTATATTATAGAGGTTTTGCTAAGAGATGCCATTCATCTTCAGGAATTCATGGCATAGCACTTGACCTGAAGAAGTAAAACACCTTGAATTATGCCTTACCCTTGGGCAAAATGCCAGGAGAAGACAGTGCTTGCTTGGTTAACATTTAACTGTCTTTCCCGCTCTGCAGTGATTTTTAATAAAAAGTTTGCTGTGCTGTATGTTCTGTAACCTGAAGATAAATTAAAAAGATACCTAATTTATAAGGAAATCTATGGCAGAGTGCAAAACCAATGCATCGACATAATTTCATGCTCCCCTTGCTACCAGCTGATTATTTCAAATTAAATTTTGTTCTGATCAACCCAAGCTGTTAGAGTGTATTCCAAATGCTACAGAAAAAAAAAATTCTTACAATTTGTGGAGCCTGACTTTCGTAAAGAAGCTCTTTGCTGGAGTTCTTACCAACTTCACTCAGGCTTTCGAGTGGGATTCAAGTGCATTTCATTTTTTAAACTCTTCTGCTGCAGATTGCTCAGTCACACCAGGAGGGTTTCCAAGTTACTTCAACCCACTCTTCCTTGAAAGCTTCATCCGCATTGAAAACTATTAAGTTTAGCAAAGGATACTTTGATACCAAATTAAATGCCAAAAACCTAGATTGAAAAATTCTTTTTAAGAAACATGAGAAGACAAGCTGTTTTTACTATTCTTATTCAGATTTCCTATCTTAGTGACCTAGCACTGCTATCTCAGAAATACCACAAGTGGATGGCTTTAACAAGCAAATTTATTTTCATACCGTCTAGGGGGCTATTGTTGTTCTGTGCCATCAAGTTGGAACCAGCCTGCAGTTGACCCTCCAGCAGATTTTCAGAGGCAGTCAATCACTGGAGAGGAGATTGCCCTCCTTCTCCCATAGCAGCTGGTGGATTCAAACCATGTGCCTTTCAAATTGCAGTGTAGCTTCTTAACCCTAGGCTACCAGAAATATAAGGCAAAATTCAGGACACTAACTTTGAAAGTAGTTTTCTGCCTCTGCTAGCTCTGGTTGAAAGTAGGACCTTGTCTTCATTAAGCGTCTGTCAGCCTGGTGTTCCTTGGAAAGCTGCATGTGTCATAACATCAATTTTTCCTCTGAATCCAGGAGGTTCTCAGCACAGGGACCTCAGGTACGAAGGACACGCTCCACACCTCTTTCTTCTTTCTTGGTGATGGTCCAGTTCTTCTGTTCTCTGCTAACTTATTTAACAAGAGGGAGCTCTGGTGACCTCATGGTAAGGAGGTTTGCTGCCAAGCAAAAAACATGCAGTTCAAGCTTACAAGCCACTCTGCACAAGAAAGATGGACAATCTCCTCTTGTGGAATTTACTGCCTCTGAAAATGCTACAATATAACCATATCTCAAAAGATATTGACTCAAAAGGCAATCTAATCATCTAAATTATATCCTATCTCATTAACATAAATCCCACTAATTCTGCATAATTAGGATTTATGGCACATAGGATGATTATATAGGGATTTCTGGTGGCCTAGTGGCAAGAAGCTGCACTTCAATCCCAAAGGCACGCAGTTCGGGGCCACCAGCCACTCAGCGGGAGAAGGAAGGACAATTGCCTCCTGTGCAATTAACTGTCTCTGAAAACCAGCCAGAAGGTCAGCTATGGGCCTGTTCCAACTCAGCAGCACACAACAACAGAATGATTACATTGGATCACAAAATGGAAGGTAATTACATAATACTCAATATGTTGGTGTAACCAAGTTGGCACATGCTTTAGGGCTGCCCAATTCAGTCTATAAATGGTTCTACTCCTTAGAGTGATAAAAGACAACTATGAACTATCATGGCGGTGGAGATATGTTTTCAGGGATGTTGTTATCATTATTATGCTTTCCTACACAAACATGGAGTCCCTAAGTCGTGCAAATGGTTAACATATTCATCTGCCAAGGAAAAGGTCATGGTTGAAGGTATACCTGTACCTTGGGGGTGGGAATGAATCAGATAAATCAGTCTTTGAAGCTCAATGGAGCACAGTTCCACTCTAACCACATGGAGTCACCAGGAGTCAGAATGAACTCTATGGCAACTACTTGGTTAAAGGAGGTGAAACCAAACTTTTTAAATTTTTTTTATTATTAATTTCAGTGAAAATTTACAGAAACTTTCGATTTCCATTCATTCATTGTTGCACATTTTTCCCTGCCCACCTCTCCCCGCCCCAGTACACTATTCTGTTTGAAAAGTAAAAGAAAAATTATTTCATTGTTTGACAATCCCTCCCCCCAGGTCCACTCCACTATGCAGCCCTCATTCTGGACTCCTGTTATGACAATAACACCTAATCACATATCCCTTTTAAACAGTTTTATTTCAATGCAGTATACATTATTGAACCCATCTTTCTCAGTCTCCCCGCAACCCTGAGGTCAGTCCTGTTTTACAACAGTGGCACCGTGCATTATTTGTCCTTTTGTGACTGAGATATTTCAGTCAGCATAATGTCCTCCAGGGTCATCCATTTTGAATAATATTGCATGAGTTCCTTGTTTTACAATGCAGCATAGTATTCCATTGTGTGAATATTCCACAGCTTCTCTATTCATTCGTTTGTTGATGGGCACTTAGATTATTTCCAACTCTTTGCTATTG
This sequence comes from Elephantulus edwardii, assembly GCF_000299155.1. Lineage (NCBI taxonomy): Eukaryota > Metazoa > Chordata > Mammalia > Macroscelidea > Macroscelididae > Elephantulus > Elephantulus edwardii. The sequence goes on from NW_006399772.1 coordinate 4,442,703, forward strand.
GAAACAAAGCCACAATAAACATGGGTGTGCATATATCTGCTCAGGTGGAAGTTATGGTATCTTTGGGGTATATTCCCAGTAGTGGAATTGCTGGGTCAAATGGTATCTCTATTTGCAACTTTTTGAGAAAGCGCCATACTGCCTCCCACAGTGATTGCACCATTTTTCACTTCCACCAACAGTGAATAAGGGTTCCACTTTCTCCACAACCTCACTAGCATTTGTTGCTTGCTGTTCTGTTAAATTTTACTATTCTGACTGGGGTGAGATGCTATCTCATGTTGGTTTTGATTTGCATCTCTCTTAGAGGTAGGGATTTTGAATATTTCTTCATGTGCTTGTTGGCCATCTGAATGTCTTCTTTAGTGAAGTGTCTGTTCGTATCCTGTGCCCATTTTTCAATTGGATTATTTACATTTATTTTGTTGTACGAACACCAAGCTTTTGATGAGGGGGTCTAACACTGAAAGCAAGTGAGCAATCAGTATCTGAAGCCATGGAAGATTAGCAGGAAAAGGGACACTGTTGCTAACTTCTTGAATAGAAGTACATGATGGAGGGGTGAGGAGAATTCATAGCCCATCCTTTGGCCTTATCCTTGCCTATGCTTGTACAATGGCCCTGCCCTACCTTAGAAGAGAGTCCCAGGAAAGCAGCCATATAAGAGCAAGTCAAAAGAAATGTCACCTCTCACCAGCAGAGACTGATGGAGCTTGATAGTCAGCTAGTATACTTTTTATATTTAAGAAAATAAATATGCCCATTATTAAAGATACAGATTATTTACACTGAGAAAAATTAGCATAGCATAACATAAAAACTGTATCAAATATTAAATACAAAGTACTTACATAATAAAACAGGGAGTTCTGGTGGCCTAGTGGTAAGAAGCTGTAATTCCAAAGCCACGTAGTTAGAGCCCACAGCTGTTCCACAGGGTGGGCAATCTCCTCCCATAGAATCAACTGCCTCTGAAAACCTACTGGAGGGTCAGCTATGGGTCAGTTCCAACTCAACCACACACAACAACAACATATGCTGCAACAGAAAGACAAAATTTCCAAGTAAACAAACTATAAAGCCAAGTCCTTCAGTTGATTTCAACTCAAGCAGTCCTTCAAAAGAGGCGATAAATCTTTATGGAGGACACTATCTTCATCTTTGTTTTGGTGAGTTGGAACTGCCGACTTCTTAGTTAGCAGTCCAATGCTTAACCTTCTATGCCACCAGGACTCTTTAATTAAGCAAAAATAAACAAAAAAGTTGCCATCAAGTCAATTCCAAATCATCCCAACCCCATGCATTTCAGAGTTGAATGGTAAATCCATAGCGTTTTCAATGATTAGTGATCTTTCCTGCATGATGCTTCTGTGTATCTTCGAGTCCCTAATCAGTAGCTGCATATTTCGTTTTTATACTATCCAGGGACTCCCTTAAAAATGAGAAAAATTGCTGAGTGAAGAAAGAAAATATGCAGAAATACAAGCAATTTTATTTACAAGATAGTAGCACAAGTTTTGCATCTTAAACTAGTTCTGAGAAAATATGTATTATCCATGGCTCCTTCTCCAGTATTCTTTTGGGATTTTTTCCCACTGATATTATGAGAATAGCTTTCCTCATATTTATACTGAAAAATGTAAATATTTATCTCTTTAGTAGTTTAGCTTTGAGACATTCAGCCTAATGACACATTATTTTGAATATATACCCTTTCTCAGAGATGTCTCTGGGGAATTTCCTTAAGTGTAAACCTGGAATTGATGTGCAAAAAAGCTTTATAAGTTAATCAAAGCGTATAGAGTCAGCCTTCAAGTTATCAGCATCTTTTCTGTAGCACCTAGTGGAAAGGCTAATTGCCAGCCAACTGCCAAGGATGGAGACAGTTGACTTGGCAACTTGTTGAAAACATTAGTCCGTGTTTAGGATGCTAGTACATGGTCACTTTTGGTATACTGTACGTTTTGTCAATTCCAGATACATAGCACTGTTGTTTATCTGCAAGTATAATGTCACCCATTTAAATAATTTCTCTGCCTTGATGAGTTCACAAAGTCAGATATCTATAGGCTGACCAGTTCCTCACTTCTGCAAGGCCATGGCCATGAGCTACACTTCTCCCTTGGGTATGTGAAGAGCCTTGTGCACATGCATGTAGGTACCTAGTTCACATGTCCAAGTTCTTTATGTATACAGACCCCACTGGCCACCCCTTGGCCATGCTTCAAGGGAGTATATGCCCATCTGCAGCACGACTGGCCATCTGAGAGATAAGACCCACACTTAACTTAGAAGCAGGCAAGTCTCACCTGGTCACTGGAGTCACAGCACCCAGAGTCTGGGCTACAAGGAAAATGACGTTTCTCACAGATTCTAACACTATAGGTTATTGCTGTTGTTTGCTGTCAAGTTGAAACTGACCCCTTGCTCCAGCAGGTTTTCAGAGACAATAAATGGCACAGGAAGGAATTGTCCATCCTTCTTCCATAGAGCATCTGGAGAATTTGGACCACATGTCTTTGAGATTTCAGTGCAGCCTCTTACCACAAGGCCACTAAAGCTCCATTCTATAGGTAGATAAGTAAATAAGCGAGTAAAGGAGGTTATTTGATGAAGATACTGAGGAGGAATGAGGTCTGGGCTTATTTGGAAAGTGCATACCTAACCAAAGGAGAAGCCATTTCCAAGTTCTAGCTCACTCTAGAAATTTTTTTCAAGAGAAGCTAGAGATCTATTTTTCTGTAAAATCTCCCTATTTCTAGACAGGCACAGGTATGTTTAACACTTGTGGACCTCTTTTCAGGTCAGCACTGTGAAGGAATAATGAAATCTGTAGGCCAGGTACAGATTTTGCATAGGAGTTGGCTGGCCTGCTCTCAACCACTCACTAATCTCTCACCACTGTTCGAGAACCCACCTCACTCTCACTTTCTAGTCAGCACAGTGGTGATTCCAGTAGACCAGGTGACACCGGTTAACTTTAAAAATTAGTGTACCAATGAGGGAGTTTTTCTTTTGCTTTTCAAGGAGAGGAGCAAACGGGGGCGGGGTGAAGGGTTTGTGCGGGGAGAAGAGTGCAACAATGAATGAATGGAATCCCAAAATCTCTGTAGATGTTCATTGAAATGAAAAATAAACAACCTAAATTAAAAAAAAAGAAGAAAAAAAAATGAGTCGTTTCACTTAAATAGATACTAAGTGACTGGGTTCTGGGCACTCATTTATGTGCAAGACAGAAGAATGAGTCAGGAATCCTGGAAGTTTGTGAATTTTTTTTAAAAAAGAAAATAAAATCTTAGCACTTGATACTTTTGTCACTTTATGACATTTTGCTGTATTATTCTAAGACAATGCTATTGATGCCCTATAAAAGAAAGAATTGTTGGAAGGAAGAACATCCCATTTCTCTCTAGAGAAATTTGGCTGAGCCAAATAGGAAAATTATGGGTCCATGCTTGTCCTCGAAGTCAATCATAGTTTCCATTTTCAATTGTCAGGGCCACAGGACAAGCCCAAAAAAGAACTTGGATGATACTCAATCTCTTGCATTTTAAATGTGTCATTTTTCTAAGGATAAAGAACTTTGTTTCAGAGGTTGAATGAAAGAGAAGTCTAAAAGCAATAGGAAGGTTTGTTACTAATGTACTTGGCTCTTTCCCTAACCAAGGACCACTGTGTGTTGACTCCATCATTGATTTCTTTCTTTCTAGAGCTTGTGGTATAGCCACTCCCAGCCACTTAGAGCAGACAGTTTTTCTTTGTTGCCACTTTACTGACAACTGGAGCTCTCAACCTCTAAAACATGACAGGAAGAAAATGAGATCTCTCTTGTCACTGTCTATGACGTTTAGTTACTGATTTGGTCCAATAACTCAGGGAGATTTTCAATTTAATGTAGCAGCATAATAATTGTTTGTTTTTCTTCTTCCTGACTATCTCTAATCACTTTATTTCCAACTTGCACAAGGACTGATAAAGGACCTGTGCTTCACCAAGACAATTACAGCTTGTCTTTGGACAATGTTTTCCATGGAGGTGAATACATTTTACAGGTGCAAGTTTGAAGTGGTTGAGAAAAGAGGGGAAACTGACATTTTCACTTGCTTTTTTAATGACCTCTCTATATATTTTTTCACAGATTAAAAAAAGCATCCATTTTAATTAAAATGTGATTAATTAAATCTTACAGAAAAATATCTGATTTATCAAATGGTAATAGCAGCAGCCTAGTCTTTGTTTTTTGGTAACTACAAATTTTACAATGAAGATAATCTTGTAATGTCATTTCTTTTTCATGTGGGCCTATGAATAAATGCTTCTTTGCATCTTAACATATCAGTGTAATAAAAAAAATATTTCATCGCTTCTTTTTCCTTTGACTTTTTCACTTCAGGATGGAATTAGATCTTATGTAGTTAGGAACTTTTGCTAATTATTTTGAACTTGCCAAATGAGACATCTCTCGGTGTTCTAAATATGAAATCATATCTAGAGACACAGCAAAGGAATCATTAGCTGTGATTACTTCCCACCTTATTACTCTTCTACCCCATAAACATCTTTTGAGTACTCTAATAGAATTTGAGGACAAATAAAACATTCCTGTTGCTAACGATAATATGTTAGTTGCCTGCTTCAATTCTTTCATTCAGAGTGTCTATACCAAGGTATTAAATTAAAATGGGAAAATTCTTTCTGAAAGAAACCAATTTTTCACTTTAAAACCTCACTTCTCTTGGCTGCCAACTTTCCAACCATTCTCCCCATAAATAGTCTTGCTTTCTCACAGAAGTAATAGTTTGGTTTATCTGCTCAATAATACTGATTTTAATAGGAATGATACAAAGACAAAAGCCTCTAACACACCCTAATTGCTGTTGCTGTTATTATTGTTGTGTGCCATCTAGTTAGAACCAAAACATAGCTAATCCTGCAGAGGTTTTCAGAGGCTGTGTGTGAATCACATAGGAGGAGTTTGTCCATCTTGCCACCATCAAGAAGCTTGGAGATTCAAACCACATGGCTTTGAGTTGGCAGCACAACTCCTTACCACTAGGCCACCAAAGCTGGCCTGATAGCATCATTGGGCTTGATGTTCTAGTGAGCTAACTCCTTTCCAAAAGTATGCTTCTAACCTGTACAAAGTAAAAGCACTCTTAAGCTAGCAGGATATAAAAAATAATATAGAATGACAGCCCTAGTAGGTAACTTTTCATGGATACCTCCAAGCTACTGGACACCACTTACAACCCATCTGAAGCGGCATTTCTCACACATGGCCTTGAAACCTGATCCAGACTACTCTACCTAATCCTATCCAACCGCTGAAAAAAGTATTCTTTAGTAGGATCTAAAGGTGTATCGTGTTTACAAGTCCCTTGCTCTTATGTATAGCACAATTTATAATTATGTCTGCTTATATTTTTATCTACGAACAATTATTTTGCAGCTAAGAAGTTCAATATCTAAATTTCATTTCATGGAAGGGAGGTGACAATCTAAAGAAGAAAAAGATATAAATAAGTGGCAGCAGTGAAGAAGTGGATGAGCATTTTACTGGATTTCCTAGGATGATTAGATTTGACCTAAGACCTAAGGGTGGACTTTCTAGCTAGGTTTGCTGTCCCTCAAATGTTCTCCAGGTCTAGGAGAAAATAGAAGCCCATAAACTAGTTGTGTGTCAATATCAATGTCAAGAACAGTGCCTAGTACATAGTAGGCATTCATGAAGACCTTTTATGAATAACTGAGCCCTTATGTACCATGTGTGTTCCAGGGGAGCCCTGTCCCGAGAACGGGAGGAGTCCAGGTTCCGTGTCAACCCACCACAGCTCTCCACGTAGTGACTACGCAACCTACACCAACAGCAACCACGCCGCCCCCAGCAGCAATGCCTCTCCCCCCGAGGGCTTCGCCTCGCACAGCCTACAGACCAGCGATGTGGTCATTCACCGCAAGGAGAACGAAGGCTTCGGCTTTGTCATCATCAGCTCCCTGAACAGGCCTGAGTCCGGATCCACGATAAGTAAGTGACCAGATCCCGTGCATTTGAATACGTGGTTTGCTTTCTCTTGTTCTAGAGGAATGGCTATTAGACAAGTGAATCAGGCTTGCTGTGGGTATCGTGTTTGGACTGAAAGCCTCAGGTTGTAGACAGAAAAAAGGCTTTCCTAGCGCCGATCGGCTTACTGTTGTTGACCATCTACTCAGGAAGAATGCACGGTCACAGTCAGCCTCCCCATGCCATTGCCACCTTCACCTGTCCCATGAAAGCTCTCCACTGATGTCTAACCAGGGGTGGGGCCAACAAAATAAAATAGAGTAAAACCTCTGTAAAAAAAAAATAAAAAATAAAAAATTTAAAAAATAAAATAGAGTAATGTGAAGTTGACAATCTTGGGGAAAGGGACTCTTTTTTTATATGTAAGTCAGGAAATGTTACTCCAAGGAAGTACTTTTTCATTGAGAGATACTCAACAAAATGAAACCAGACATACAAAGGACCTGGGGGAAGAGGGAACGTACATACTTCAGATAGAAATGGGCTCAACGTTCATTAAATACATCAACTGTCCATGTGACTGTGGTTTGGTGAGCAGAGGACAGTGTAGGAGACCGAGACACAGAATTCGGAAGGAGCCAGCCAGTACAAGGGTTCACAGGCCATGGTCAAGAGTTTGGATTGTAGTCTAAACCACGGTAATAAATTGAGGCTTTTAATGTAGGTCGGAAATCGGATTTACATTGTTAAACGTTGTGGAAAATTAAATTGGAGAGAAAGGAGTAAGAGCATAAGCTTAAGGCACTGTTACAAATCCCAGCTGCCACAAGGGCATTTCCCAGCTCTTGGTGATCTTTCAGAAGCAAGTCACCAAGCCTCCTTTCAGTTCTCCTCTGAGTTCTCGAACCTCCAACATTTTCGTTTGCAGCTGAGTATGTTAACTCCACCACACAGAGACACCATGACACTCACTGTTTAGGAGACCACTCTACTGGTGGCTTCTTCCAACGCCATTTAAGGAGGGGAAAAGTAGATGAATTAAACTTTTTAAACAGTTCTATGAGTCTACACAACAGGTAATAGTCAGAGGTCGTATTTATTTCTGTTCTATGGAGTCTCAGGCTTCCTTGGTCATTTTCCTTTCTGTCACACTGTTCCACAAGTCCCTTAACAGTAAGTGACAGTAAGACAGAAGTGTACTAGGAAAACTAGTTCAGGGATCTTATTGATTCAGTCCCCAAAACTGCAGGCAGCAGCACCACTATGGAGTGCTTGGGATAATAAAGAGCTATAGTTACCCCCAGGTTGTAATCTTCAAAATTCCTGAGAAACTAGAGTCATTTTCAACACATCGTAGCAAGGGAAGGGCCTCGCAATATTTAAAAAAATCAAATTCTCATGAGTGATTAAGAGCCCCTCATGATAAGTTTGCTGGTTTATTTACAAAACCACTTGACCCAAGTGAAGAGAATCACTCCCCTTAGCTTAAGCCCTGACAAATTCAAGAGTGAAAACTACTGAAGAATTAAACCCCAGTGAGTATATGCAGAAGCTAAATGACATACATTTGAAAGTACAATTTCATTTCTCTTTTTCTTGGTGATAAACTGGAGAAATAAATCCAATCTCTAAGCACCGACAAAAAACAGGATTCTGTCAAGACGATGGGCTCACCAAGATTAAAAGGACAGGAGACTAAAGATTTCCATGAATTATATAAACAGCCTTCCAATAATTTACACTCGGGAGAAATGTTCACAGAGAGCTTGTGTAGCGATTCTAGTCACCCAAATTGTTTATCGGGGCAGGATCCCTAGCAGGCTGGAAGAAAAATAAAAAGTGTACGACCACAATGAAAGTGTTGGGCACGTATTTAAGTTCTCAGCTTTATTTGTAGCGTGACAGCTTTATCTCTAAGCGTATGGGGGGAGGAGGTCTGCACACACACTTCCTGCATAAAGAATCCATAGACAGTTTTCTCTCTTGCAGAAAACTCCCGGGCAAAGGTAGAGTCGGAAGACAACAGGTGTAAATGTTTACAATAAATATGTAAATATTTTCCTCCCTATCAAGTAACATTGGGTCTGACCTCAAAAGAGTATTTCTGACTGCTTTCAAAAATGGTATTATTTCCATGTCACCTTGGAGAGCAGAAATAGATTCTAGAGTTCATAATGCTTTGCGGCCTCTTTCCTCACATGTTTCTTTTCCATTTAAGGAGCTGAGATGCAGCTTTGCCCCTGGGGCTCTAGGAGAGGCAGCTGCACTATTGATGGCACGTTGAGCTTGCAGCTTGTCACGTGCAGCATGCACCTCCAAGCTTCCTGGAGATGACGCTGCTTCGTACTGAACTGGGATAGTCATTCAGAACTTGAATTCTGAAGGGAAATGCTAAGGGCCTCATGAATGCTAAGCGACATCTTTGTTCCACATCCCTATCATTAAAAAGTTAAGGGCCCTTGGAGTCTGTGAGGCAGGGGCATATGAAACTATCAGATACTCAGGCATCACAATCCCCACCTTGGGCTGTGTCATTTCTCTCTCTTCCTTTGTCCCCTGTGGATGGTTATGGACTCTCAAGACTTCTCTTTGGTGGACAGAGCCCTGGGGTGCCTCTGATCAGGGCATCAGGAGAGGGCCATGGTCCATAGAACCACATTTCCCAGATTTGAAATCTGGCTCCATTCTTCCCTCACCATGTAGCTTTCATCTCCCCTCTTTGAGCTTCCGTTTCCTTTCCTGTAAAGAGAGAAGCATCGTAATATCTATGCCATGGGGTTGCTGTCAGGATTAAGTTCGTCAATACATGGAAATGCTTAGAATACCAATGATTGAGAGTAAGCAAGAAATGTATCAGTGTTGTGATCTAGACCCCTTCCGTGCTCAGAATTGTCTCTCCATTCCATCAGCTTGCTCTTATAAGAGAGCTGGGGTTCACTTGGCAGATGGATCACTCAGACATTAGTCAGGGCCACCCACTCTCTCAGGACAGCTAAATCTAGGCGTGAGATGGGCATAACTTCGAAGGCCACCCCCGTACTGACCTTCTAGGAGCACCGCCTTTCCCACCACCACCCACCTGCAGCCTGGAATCAGTGGCGCAGTGAAGGAAGTTGGAGCAGCAGCCGTGGCCCCTGTCCAGCTGAGTCTGCCTCTGCTGAGTCTGTAGGCTGCAATTGCAGGCTCATCTCCCCAGAACTCTCTAGCTAATCAAGAGAAATGTTACAGACAACCTCAAAATTCAGACTGGGAGTCCTGCTATATAGAAGCTGACCCTCTACATTGCCTGGGACTGATCCTTCCCAAGCCTTAGACCTATGCAAAATATGTTAAGTGAAGTGTCACCTGCCCAAGAGTGCGTGAGGTGAAATCTTGCCATCCTTCCACTTAAGAAGCATCCTGACTGTGCTTCTGCCATGATAGATTTGTGTTTGTTTTGTTAGATGCCACCAAGTCAGTTCTGACTCATAGTGTACAACGTATGACCCTGTGTACCACAGAACAAAATATGTTCAACACGATTTACAGTCATGGCTGACTTTGAGCCCATTGTTGGCGTTATTATATCAATCCACTTCGTTGAGTACTTTTTTCCCTTCCCCTGCCCCTCTGCTTTACTGAGCATGGTATCTTCTCCAGGGACAGGTCTAAAGCACATGAAACAAAGCTTCACATTCTTCCTTTTAAGCTGTGCCACTGGTGTGTCAGATGCCATAAGGGTTACCCATGGTGGGCAGGGTATAGTAGAGTTCACAGATTAAGACAGACTTGGAAGCAGGACTGGCATCCACTTAAATAACAGGCCTTTGGAAACCCTATGAACTTTAGAGGAACGAGCATAGTTATAGAACAGGGTTCAGATCTTTTGTTAATAGGCTTGCTATGAGTCGTCCTTGACTTGATGGCACCTAA
>NW_006399772.1:4453490-4459498 GCF_000299155.1 Elephantulus edwardii
AATGCAGCATAGTATTCCATTGTTCATCCTGTGTGGTATATTCTTCACGGACACCTTAACTTAAATGCATCAGTTCTTCTTTCATCTTTAGTATTCTTTCTCCAACATCCCAATTCACATGAGACAATTTAAAATATTATCTTCAAAGTGATGCCATTTATCATGATACTGACTATTGGCCCAGGTGTTAGAGTTTTTATGTTCTTTAAGTTGAGGTGTGATCCACACTGAAGACTGTATTTCTGGATACTCGTGGGAAACTTTAGGCTACCATATTTTAGCCCCAAATTCCATTGTTGGAAAGTTCCTAACATGCAGTTGTTGTTGTTGTTGTTATGTGCCATCGAGTCGCCTGCGATGCAGTTGAGTAAGAAATTCATTCTCCTTTTCCCCCCTGTTTCTCTTTGCCGGGGTAAGAGAGTATCCTTTCAGACTTCTTAACCAGCTTTGTAACATGTAACTTCCTCCTATTCTTTAAGTGGATTGCACAGTGCTCTTGCTCTGGGCTTTGACTGTTCCTGGTGCAGCTTGGTGGGGATGCCTCCTTACACAGGCTACATAATGGCATCACGTAGGCTGTTTATGTGAGCCCTTTCATAATAGAAGAAGCATAGATTTAGGGGACTTTATCTAAAAGTCCACAGAAAATGTCACTTTTTGTCAAGCATCTGGCTTTTTAGTTTAATACACTGAAACAATAAGATAAGCAAGTATCATTGTAACCTTTAAGAAAATATATTCACACAAAAAGATAATGTTGTGCTCATCATCTGTATTAAAGTAGGTAAGTTTTCATTCAATTTTTTTCCCCACATTTGTTAGTAAGCTTTACTTTCAAGTTCCTGTAGAGTGTAATTGGAAACAGTGCAAAGTGCTTCTGGAAAGATGATATTTTCTAACTCTATATACTCTTCCTGTAAGAAATCCCTTAACCATAATATTTCTGATAAATGTATCTGTAGGATGAGACTCTCAGACACACCTCACTTATATTTAAGAACCCAGGTAATCTAGGTGCAGCTTTTATTCACAGGTTCTGTTCGAGTTACTGAGCATGCTCTGGGTGACTTAATGCGGAATTGCACTGCCAACCCAAAGGCTCACGGTTCAAATCCACCAGCTGCTCCACAAGAGAAAGAGGAACCATCTCCTCCTCTGTGGTTTTCTGCCTATGAAATCCTGCTGAGTTTCGGCTCCAGGACACTTATGAATCGATTCCAACTCGATGGTGCATAAGAACACAACAACATTCTACCTACTTACCCCCGGGAGACAACTGCTGATTCCTTGGCCCCTTACCATGTTTTGCCCGTTGTCCCTCACTGCCTCCAACCATCTCTTAATAACCTTCCCTAACTCTGTGCTAAGCACTTTATAGCTAAGCACTTTATATCATATTTGGTCTCCACAGCAACACAATACGGTATATACTTGTAATTTAACAGTGAACATCTCAGAATCAGCTCAAAAGTCCCATTTCATTTATAAAACTTTGCCTTCTCACTTCATCATCTCTCTCAAGTTTGCTCTCTAATTCTAATAGGAAAGTCCTTGTCTGTAAATCCATTCCTCGTTCATCTCCATGATTTCTCTTCTATTATTGTGCCTGTTATTTCTACCCGTTACCATCATAGTCATTTTACTTTTTATGTGTTTGTGTTTTGCTTTCCCCAAAACAAATTGTAAGCTCCTAAGGTCATGACAACAGTTCCATTTCTTTGAATCTCTCACAGTTCTTCATGCTGTGCTTTTCAAGGGTTTGTCACAAAATGTCTGTGGGTTGCTTTAGAGGGGATACTCTCAGATTGATCAGCCGTTGTCCTCATCCAAAACGAAACTATGCATTTTCTCCCCTCTAACTTTCTTTGCACTGCTGCAGCCTGGCTATTCCATTTCCCCAAAGACAGCAAGAGAAATCTCTGAGAATGGACAAAGCTGCAAAAGATTTAGGAGAGGAATTGTGTGCAAGCTGGTCCTTGCTCATCATGAGAAATTGCACTGTAATAAAGTGTAACAGGAGCAAAGCTCTGGAATACAGATTTCCAGTGGTTGTTCTCAGCCTGGGTTAGTGATTCAGTAGCCAGATCAGAACCTAGTGAAACTTCAGATAAGAGAGAGCTCTTCAAAGTCAAGCAAAAGATAACCTTTCATGGTAAGGAAGAAAGAGTTGGTCTTTCTAACAATAAGTATCTGAGTTACAAGGACCCTTAATCTTTGAAGGCCAGGCTTTCAACCTCAGCATCCTAACCACCTCATCCTGGCACCGAAGAATCCTGGTGTTGCCCTCTCCCTCTGTAAGCTCACCTTGGCAGTAATTACATTATTATAAACAGAAAGGTTTGGATGGTATCCCACGTGTCTCAGAATAAAGTACTGCTTCAAATATTTATTAGTTTCACAATCCTCATTAACAAAGCAGCCCATTTTTGTGCCAAGGGAACAAATCCTGAACTGCTTTATATATGTTTTTGGATCATGTCCAGAGAAGACTAATATTCACTGGACCTTCTGGGTCTATGTCAGTTTTTTTCAGCCCTAAACATGACTATTGTTGTCTCTTAATCGAAAATCACTGGCAGAAATTCTTTTACATCACACTGAGTGCTCTGATATCTGAACACTGAGTCATATATGAAATAAAATGCCAAAATAAAGGGAAATATTTTTTAGTCTTTTTTAATTGTAATTTTAAAAAAATTACAGAAAAGTTTAGATTTTCATTCATTTGTTGTTACACATTTTTCTCCCTATACCCTCATTTCACTTTTAAAAAAACATTCATTGTTGCATCATTTCCTCCTCTCCTCAGACCTCTCCCCCTTCCACTTTGCTATGCACCTCTTATTCTGAACTTTTGTTATACAAATAATAACTAATCCTAAATTCCTTTTCAAGAGTTTTTTTCATCTGTTCCAATGCAGTGTTCATTACTTATCCCCTCTTAGTTTCTTCTCTCAACTCACATGTCAGTCCTTTATTGTAGCAGTAGTGTTAGGCAATATTTGTCCTTTTGTGACTGAGATATTTCACTCAGCCTAATGTCCTCCAGGGTCACCCATGTTGTGTACTATCTTAGGAGTTCCTTGTTTTTCAGTGCTTTTAGTTTTCCATTGTGTGAATATAGCATATTTTTCCTATCCATTCATCTGTTGATGGGCACTTGGGTTGCTTCCATCTCTTTGCTATTATGAATAACACAGCAATAAACACGGGCGTGCATGCATCTGTTTGGGTAACAGCTCTAGTTTCTTTAGAGTATATTTCTAGTAGTAGAGTTGCTGGGTAAAATGGTATTTCTATTTCCAACTTTTTGAGAAAATGCCATATCGCCTTCCATAGTGGTTGAGCCATTTTACACTCCCACCAACAGTGAATAAGGGTTCCAGTTTCTCCACAACCTCGCCAACATTTGTTATTTGCTGCTCTGTTGAACTTTGCTATTGTTACTGGGGCAAGATGATAGCTCACAGTTGTTTTGATTTGCATCAGAGGAAGATATTTTACTGTTACTCTACTACTACTCTGCTTATTGCTGCTAAAACATAACCAACACTCACAGCTGACCCTCCAGTGGTTTCTGAGGGTGTAAGTCACACAGGAGGAGAGTGCCTGTCTTTGCCCTGCGAGAGTCACTGGTGGAATTGAACCACCAGAGCGGGGCCACTTTTGGGTTAGCAGCGCAACTCCCTCCGGACAAGATCATTAAACGCTAAGAAAAAGTCACAGAGAAGTGCCACCACATTTATTTATTCTCAAAAAGAATAACAGATGAAACTACTTTTTAATGTGAGTATACTTTTTTTTTAACGTGAACAGTACTTTTTTTTTAATTCTCAGCGATTTTTCATATTGTTTAAATGGAGCTCATAAATCTTAAGTTTTATGCTCGGGCATCATTTTTCAGGAAGGTTGTTATTATTGTGTTCAGACTCTCCCGGCAGCAGCAGAAGGTGGATATCTTCTTCCCTTGAGCTATTCCACTGTCTTAAAAACTACTCTCAGGGGCCATTTCCTTTGGGCTTAAGTACTACAACTTCTTGTTATACAGGAGCTACAGCACAGGGCACTGCATCTGATCAAAGACTCCTGACTCTAGTACAAGATTCCCTGCCCACTGCCAAGGGAAGATGCCCACTACTGTCCCAGGAGATGCAAAAGTATTCAGTGTGTGCGTCATTTTTTCAGACTCTCCCTTAAGTACTACATATTAGGCTAAAATTACTGTCATTTTCTTTATCTCTTTTTCCCCCATAACTATCGACCACATTTTTAAAATAAAACGTAGAATGGGGAATCCTAGTAAAGCTGGGTCTACAATAGAACCATTTTGTAAAAATAAAATTTCATTTTAATTGTGTTTTTTACAAACATTTACAGAGAAGTTAGATTCTCATTCACTGATTGCTGCAAGAGTCATTTTAAAAGCCCAGTGTAATGTGAACCCACTGTTATTTGTCTCAACTTTTAAACTACATTGGCAAAGATGTATAAGAGACTGTTTTGTGTCTTTTTTCCACCTGGACGTTTGATGGCATTTCCCTGTTGGCCTAGTGGCTAAGGAGTTGCCAACAAAAAAGACAGGCAGCTCGAACCCACAAGCTGCTCCGAAGGAGAAAGATGGACAGTCCCCTTCCATGCAATTGAAAACCCACGAGAGAATCAGCTATGAGTGTGTTCTGACTTGATGGCAATAAGTGGAGTTGAGTTTTTTAGATCCCTTTCCCAAGCCAGCCTTCACCAAGGACTCTGAGTCCTCTGACCACCTCCTTCCTACCACACCACAACCTACTCAAAGCTCTTTTATTTGTTGATCTGAACACAAGTAATTGTGCAGTGTAAGCTGATTAATTTTTCCCAAACTACTCACCAAACATGGTTGGAATAATTTCTAAAGATGAATTAGCCAGCCTTTTCTGAGTGATGAGTCAAGCCACCTCCAGTTTTTATAGTACTGAAGATGTGGCTAATGTGGCCAGGACTTAAAATACACCCTTTGTAAAAAGCACCCCTTCTAACTAGTGACTCCCAGTCACATTACATAGTCCTGGAACATGGTGGGGGTCTTGACATGCTCTTTCCACCTCCAGCCTAGTTTCCGCCATCACTATCATCAACCTGCCTATCATGCTGTCACCAGACAGTTCTTATTATTGACAGTTTCACTTTTCAATTCTTGCAAATCTTAGATCATCTTGCAAATTCATCTTGCAAATCTTAGATCTCTGATCCAGGCAAGGATTTACACCACAAAATGCCCAGATGCTGAATGCCTGAGAAACTGATTGGCTTTCAAGAGTGGTATCCATAACTTTGTGTTTAAAATCAGTCCATCATAAGGATGTGGAATTATGATTATGTATTCACATGAGAGAAAAGCAAGGGAGAGCATTCATTTTGACTCAGAGTTTTCTAGTACAGAGTGTTGGAGACAACATCAAGTTGACCACTCTGACTTAGAGATCTATATCCTAGTGTAGTGTGTACATCCAAGTACACCAAAGTGACTTGTCACATTAACAGCAAGATGAAAAACTGCTCCCTCAGCCATAGGCACCTGACCAGACTGAAATACAATATAATGACACCTGCTCGCCAAGTTAGCCACTATGCTGATATTCCCTGGTGCTGAGGGGTTAAATGAAGGCTGACAGGTGTGACCTTCCTCTCCAGTCAAGGTGGGCTTTCAAACACCCACCTTTATATCCTAGCAAAATTTTTTATAGAGGCCTACCATTCTTGAAAGGTGAGGGAAATCTATTGAGTTGTGGTGCTGCAGAAGAGTAATGAAAATCCCATGGACTGCCAAAATAGCAAAAAAGATATATCTTAGAGAAAATGCAGCCAGAGTGTTCTTTGGAAGCAAAGATCACAAAGTTTCTTTAACCTTCACACTTTTGGACATAGGGACATCTTGCTTAAAACTTCCTGTAGAACGTTGAGAAACTAAAGTGAAAGAAGAAATTTTGGAGTAAATAAAAGAGCTGGACAAAAGATTATAAAGTATGACT
>NW_006399772.1:4461915-4489817 GCF_000299155.1 Elephantulus edwardii
GATTGCACTGGAGCGTAGAGAAGCCAAAGCACAAGGAAGAATTCAAGATACTAAAGAGCTGAACAGAAGATTCCAAAAGGCTGCTTGGAATGACAAAGCAAAAACCTATAGTTTGAAAATAAAACAAAAAAAAGGATGAACAGACTCATCATTTTTCAGGCTGAAGGAATTGGGGAAGGGGGGAGGGAATGCAAACTTTCAGGGACAGTAGTGAAATATTCTCTGAGCTAAATATTGAATAATGCAGGAAGAAGCATGTTTTTTTAATAAAAAAAAGGAATTATGAGAGTCACGGTACCCCAAAAGAATTGGATGACGTGCAACCACTTTAGGACAAAGATTGATAGTATTGAAGGAAGAAGTCCAAGCTGCACTGAAGGCGTTGGTGGAAAGCAAGGCCCTAGGAATTGATGAGATATCAATTTGAAATTTTTCAACCAATGAACATAGGACTGAAGGTGCTTCCTTATCTATGTCAAGAAGTTTGGGAGATAGCTAGCTACCTGGCCAATTGATGTGAGTAAATCTATATGTGCTCATTTCAAAGAAATGAGTAAATTCTCAATATCATTAAAATCACAGTCAGATCAAATTTTGCTGAAAATAATTCAAAACAATTTCATCAGTACATCAACAGGCAACTACCAGAAATTCAAGCCAGATTCCAAATACATGTAATGAGAGATTATTATTGCTGTGTTCCAGTGTACCTTTGTACCTTGGCTGGAAGTAAAAAGTACCAGAAAGAGGTATACATGTGTTATTTTGAGTGTGAAAATGCTTTATTGTGTGGATCATAACAAATTCTGGATGAAATTGCAAGGAATAGAAATTTCAGAATACGTAATTTTTCTCATATAGAAAACTATAGATAACCAAAGAGGCCATTCAGAGAAAACAAGTGGATGCTGTATTATTCAGAATCAAGAAAATTTGCTGAAAGTGCTTTGAGTCTTACTAATGAAGACTGCAATCTTCACTATGGATCACACTTCAACAGAAAGGAAACAGGATTCTTCACATCTGGACCAACAGGCAACATCACGTTGTTGTTGTTATGTGCCATCAAGTCGCTTGCGACTCATAATGACCCTATGTACAACAGCCCTAAACTCTGTTCTGTCCTGTGCCAATCGCACCATCTCTGAAACACCCATCCCGATTACCCCAGTCACTGAATCAATCCACCTCATAGAGGGCCTTCCTCTTCCGCGCTCTCCCTCCACCCTCCCAAGCATGATCTCCCTCTCCAAGGACAGGTCCCTCCTTGCAACATGTCCAAAGTATGTTAGACTGAGCCTTAGAATCCTTGCCTCCAAGGAGCAGTCTGGTTTAACTCTCTCCAGGATGAATCTGTTTGTTTTCTTGGCAGTCCATGGTACATTCAATACTCATCTTCAGCACCACAGCTCAAAGGCATCAATTCTCCTTCTCTCCTCCTTAGTCATTGTCCAACTCTCTGATGAATAACAAGTGATAGCAAAGACCAAGGCCTGTATCAGACGCACCTTAATCTCCAAAGAGACACCATTGCTCTTCAGTACTTTGGAGAGGTCCCTAACAGCAGACTTTCCCATGGCAATACATCTTCTAATTTCCTGCCTACTGGTGCCGAGAGTGTGTTAAATTAAAAAAAAAAAAATATTGTTAAGGATTTCATTTTACTTGATCCATAATTAACTTCCAAGGAAGCAGAAACCAAGTAAATCAAATGATATATTGTACTTGGAATATTTGTTGCGAAGAACCTCTTTAAAATGCTAAAGAGCAGAGATTCAAAGAATAAGGTGAACTGGGACCACTGCTTTAATATTTTCAGTTGCTTGCAAAGGCTAGACATGCTAGAGAAATAGCTTTGGGACTTCAGGAGGGGAGAGAGGCTGAGCTTTCCTGATCTCCACACCTCATCGCAGGTACTACGGGGAAGACTAGCCAGGGACCGCCATGGACGCCATTGCCAGAGAAATAAGTGAGACCCAAAAAAAATTGATACCTTTAAATATAGCATTAGGGGGCAGGAAATGGAATAGTCCATATACTTCCAGGAGAGTGGGGGGGAAATCATTTTGGAAGAAGTGTGACCAGAATTCTCCTTTAAACCCAGGATGGGGACACTTTGTTTCACATACGTCAGACATGCTATCAAAAGGGGCTAATTTCTAGAGAAGGACCTCGAGCTTGGTAAAATAAAAGCGACAGGAAAAAGTAGATGATCCTGAGTAAGATATATTAATTGAGTGACTACAAGAATGAGCTCAAATATAGCATCATTGCAAGGATGGCCCCTGACCAGAAAGCTGTGAATGAAAATGAACTCAATGATGACAACATTAGGATGTATAATGGTATCACATTTGGGGTTTAATTTGCATTTCCCTGAAGGCTAATGACGTGGAGCATTGTTCTGACATCTATGTATCTTCTTTGATAAAGTGTTTTTTCACTTCTTATTCTAAGTGACACAATTCACATTTAACTGGTATTAGTCAACATATTTTGATTCTGAAGCTCTTCCAGCTACCTTGGTCCATTTCTCAAGTTACTCACTGTCATCAAGTCTGACTCTTCCAGTGACACTCCATCCAGCTTCCTAAGCCATAGATCTCTTGAGGCACCCATCTTTCGCTCATAGAATCACTGGTGGATACGAACTGCCAGCCTTTTAGTTGGCAGCCTGCTACATTAAACACCACACCCCCAAGGCCCCTTCATTTCTCATGTTACAACAAAAACAACACAAATTAATTTATTATTATCATTTCAAGTGAAGTTATTATGAAAGCATGTCTCCTTAGTAAAAGTGAAAGCACATATTTAAAATATACCAAGTGAAGAGAGTAAATATGTATCATAAGAAGTCCTTCTTATGTTGATATATGCACTACTAGGGTGAGAAGAATAAGCATAGACAGTGATGGTGTCACTTTTCTAGTAAGAATATACTGACATAATTTATTTAGCCATTAAGGGGTCACACTGTAAGTTGTTTCCAAAGCTAATATATGATCAAGGCCTTCTAACTCCTGGACACTTTGCTTGGGGGCCTGTTTATATTTGGTTTTATCCAGTCATGCAAAATTGCATTATTTCAAGTTCAAACATGCTCTACCCTGTTAGTGGAACTTTGGCTTCTGTGAAAAACTGAAGAGCCAATAAATATTCATGTAATCTTCTGGATAACACATTGAAAAGGACAGCTGGCTCAGGAGGGATCATTTGCCTAGGTTAGTATCTGTTTCCATTTACATTAAGAAAATATTGCAAGAAGTTATTATCTGCCTGAGGGCTTGGGGGAATACAATGGAAGGCTGATATTGCACCTGATTGCTTTTGACATTTACCTATTGTAACAGGGAAGCTGTGTGAAGATAGCCAAGTGGCTTTTTACAAAACACAATTTCAGAAGCTATAAAAGGGAAAAGGAGATGGCAGAGATAGAATACCCTGCATCTGTAAAAATGAGAAACATGACTTGTCAGCAACACCTGCTTGTAACTATCAACTGTTTCCACTGGGCCTGCTGAGAAATTATTGAGAGCCAAGTACGTTGATGGGTGTGAAATCACATGTGCTTCAAAAGGCAGTGGGGGGAGAGAGAAGAGAAAGACAGTGTGCTTTTATTGAACATTTCTACCCCGAGTATCTGGGGTTAATTAAAGTAATTTTATAACATCTTCAGAACACTTGAAAAGAAACCAGCTGCTCTTAATGGTTTGGGGTGGGTTTTTGGGTTGTTTATTTTCTGTCAAAGATACAGAGAACAGGACTTTAAAGGTTTGGACACATAAATTATTTGACAATTCTTTTTGGCACCGCTCTCAGTAGATTCTGTCTCTAGCCAGGACACAAAATATTGACTGCTGCAACTGATTTAAACTTAAAAAAGATATTGCTACTTTTTAATAGGTGATCGTAAAATTATACCAGATCTGTCTCCTCCCATTTAGTGGTGGTTGTTGACACCATCAAGTCAGCTCTGACTTACAGAGAGCCTGTGAACAACAGGTCTGAACTTTACCTGTCCTGGACCATCCTCACAGTCTCTAAGTTGTTCAGGTTCCATTTAGTAGAACTCCAATAAAGTGCCAGGAAGTGAATAAAAACACTTGATGTTAGCATGTAGGAAGAATCTTCATAGATAAAAGTTAGTACTACATTCCATTTTGCGGGAAGGATGGACAATCTCCTCTCAGGCGAAAATGTCTTTGAAAACCTGCCGGAGGGTCAGCTATGGGCCAGTTCCAATTCCATAGTACATAACAACAACAACAACATATTCCGTTTACTTTGCTCACTCTATATCAAGACTTGAGTTTGGAACATTTTTATTCTAGTTCCTAATTTTCCATAACAATCAAGATTTTCTAGCAAGAACTTGATAACCTTTCAGTAATAAATTACAAATGAAAGGAATCACTTATTCAGGAGTTAAATTTATCAACAGAAAAGTGAGTCAAGTATTTCACTTGTATCTTCCATTAATATAGAAACAATGAGTGAGTTAAAAAGAGAAGCATTAAGGAGCTGTTTTTATAGAACATGCTATATAGTTTCTAGGGCTCAAGGCAAAATTGAAATGAGGAACCCTTGTTCAAAAATTATTAGAAATGTCAGCATGGTGATGCAGAGCCGGAAATCAAGCACCATGTTGTCAGAAGGGGCCTGTCCTAGGAAAAAGACACCATGCTGGGAAACGTGAGGCATCCGAGAAACAGAACACTCTCAACTCTCAACGAGGTGGAGTGGCTCAATGACTGTAACAATGGGCTTGAACTTACCAGAGGTCACACAGATGGTGCAGCACTCCGATCTGACATTTATAGGGTTTCTATGACTCATAGAGACAATCACAACAACAAAGCCCTTCTGAGCGTCAGGCCCTGTGCACCTGCGTGGGTTGCCCAGCCACAAAGCCATCCCTGTGTCTGTGGACCCACCATATCTTCCAAAATCAAGGAAACTACTTTTACCCAGCCTCATGGCCTAAGATAGAGGTTCCAGTCAATTTGTAGGAAATTAAAATTCCTAATGCAATGCAGTTTCTTCCTATTACTAGTTTACTGTTTGTTTTTAGCTATATGTTTTTTTTTAAAAACTGGTGCAGAGTAGAAATATCAGTAGTAAAATATAGCTGATGACTATCTCTCCCCTCCAGCCATATAGTTAATACTTTCTAAATGATGTTTTCTGCCCTTGGGAACAGGAGTTCAGTTGGGCTCCCAAATTGTCAGTGATGGGCCCCTCTTCCCATCCGCCTGTCTCACCATCTGCTTGTTACCAACTGGAGGATAACTAAGCTGTTCCACCACAAGAGAGTGACTCATGGGTGCTGGGGGGAAAGTGCACTTGTGAATATGCAGCCCTTAAAACAGCAGCTGCTCAGTTTGGGGTCGTGCAGCTCATTTGGCTATGATTTCAGGGAAGACGTTTTCATTTTTGGAATGCAAACTTTCACAGACTCTTAAAAGAAAAAAAGCCATGCAGCCAGGTTTTTAATTTTACCACAAGTTTAAGAAAGAAAACACATTTTCCCCACTTCTTCATCCATTGGTGACCAAGGAAAGCTCTCACAAAGGATGTTGTGCCACGTTCTAAGAAGGGGCAAGATCTAGTTGAAGGCGGTTGTCACAAGTCAGTCAGAACTTCTATGAAAGCAGAAAAACAAGAGTCTGCATCATGAATGAAAAGATAAATTTCTTCGCAACAATCTTCCACCACTCCTACCTGTTCACACTACCTCAATACAACTAGGCTATACAGGCGTCTGCAGAGACCTCAGATAAAGAAGCGGCGATTGCAAGAGAAAAAGGAACCCTTGCTTCCTTCTGGGTTTACTAGATCCTCTTTCCCAACATAAATTTTGTCCAAAGGGATTTGCCATTCAGTCAATGGGCAGTTATGTTCCTTCCTTTTCAGGATGGTCTTCCTTTCCTCACCACACTCTGCATCCACACTTAGATTCCATAATTTGTCCTCCTATGTATCCTTGCTCTGTGCTTTCACGTGGACGTGCCCTTTTGACTTTATCTTAACTACATTTATAGATTTATCTTTGATCTCTCCAACTAGACAAGTAGACTATGAATTTGTTGAGGGCAGGCGCCGTGATATGTTGTTATTATTGACTTCCCCACTAGTACAAATCTACTGCCTGCAGCTAAGAAAATGCTATGCAGAAGTGTGCAGACCTGTTTGGTAATCGGTAATTCTGCCCCAACCCACAATTCTAAAACTAGGTGGTATATTTGCCAGAGAATTGAAAGGAAAGACAATGTGAGCATCCAATTCAGGCCACAAATTCATAATGCGAACTAGCTTCCCTTTAACTCCATAAGTTAAAACATGTTGTTTAACCTTCACAATTGAATGGATTTGTGAGCTAATGAGAGTTTATGCTATTGATTGCCTTTGAAGTATTTACTTCTGTCACACTCATTTCAGAAGCTTATGGCTATTAAGCTTGACAGTGTTTGATACAGAATCCACTTCCCTTGTCTAATACCTTCCTCCATATATAACTGCACTTGGTAAGATCTATTAACAAGGAGATAATGAAATGTAAACATGAGTCATCAGGCTCTTCCTTCTCTAAACTGAAATACATCTAAAGCAAGGAAGATGCCTCAAAAAGACTAAAAAATAAGGTAGAATCTAATTTTTCTTTCCCTTACAATGATGCTGCTAAGAATTTTACCAAGGTCCCATGATCAAAGATGTCAGAAATAATCCATTTTCAACGCATCTTACTTAGGGAGACTGACCCAGGTATAACTAAACATAAACTTAGTGGCTTAATCAGCTTGTTCTCCTTAAGGGCTGACCAAGTCCAGGTGAACAACACAGACATCCAGCAGCAAGAAGGGACAATCATTGGTTCTTGTAACAATGGAACAAAAGATCTAAAGAATCCAAATCTCCTGAACTAACGAAAAGAGCATCCAGACCAACTGGTGGTGGTGGTGGTTGTGTTCCATCAAGTCGGAACCAACCAATAGCTGACCCTCCAGTCAGTTTTCAGAGGCAATAAACCACAAAGGAAGAAATTGCCCATCTTTCTCCCATACAGCAACTGGATCTGAACTGCATATCTTTGTGTTGGCAACACAATTCCTTACCACTAAGCCACTAGAGCTCCCAACTTACTGCCTCTTAATATTCTTGTTAAAAGAGAGTGGTTTGTTGAACATTGCTGAAAGAATTGTTCTAGCTACTGGAAAACAAACAAAAAAAATTGCAGTATTATAATTATACACTAGTGTTTCACCTAGAAATAAATAGAATAAAGAAAAAAAGATGTATTTCTGTCTTAGTCAGCTAGTGCTGTTATAACAAAAATACGTTGTGCATCATAATCTTTCTGTGGCTAGAGAGCCCTGGTGGCCTAGAGGTAAGAAATTGTGCTACCAACACCAATGCATTTATTTCAAATCCAACAGCTGCTCTGAAGGAGACAGATGGTAATCTCCTCTGAAATCCCACAGGAGGGGTCAGCTGTGAGTCAGTTCTAACTTGTTGACACAAAGCAACATCACAGAAATACCACAAGACGGTGACTTTAACAAACAGAAATTTCCTTTCTCACAGATTAGAAGTCTGAATTCAGAGTCTTTGATCCAGAGGAAGTCTTTAACTCTGTCAGCTCTAGAGGGAGGTCCTTGTCTCTTTGAGCTTCTTTTCCTAGGCCATCTTCATGTAGTTTGGTGTATATATATATATCTCTTTCCTGATTGCTCCTTGTTCCCCTTGCTTGTTTAATCTCTTTTTCAATGAAGAAAGAGACTGCTTCAAGACAAACTTTATACTAATCCTGCTTCATTAACATAACAAAGACTACTGTTTCCCAAATGGAATTATAGCCATACAGTGCCACCGGGGCTCCCTAGTCACACATGTACTGCTGTTGTTGTGAGTGGGTGTCATGGCATCGACCTCAACTCATAGCATAGTTGCTGTATAAACAATAGATCTGAATCTTGACCTTTCCTGTTCCATCCACCATCTCTGATATACGGGAGTCCATTGTTATAGTCTCTGTGTTCGTCCATCTCATTGAGGGTCTTCCTCTCTTCCACAGACATAGAGATTAAGATTTACAACATATTTTTAGGAGACACAGTCCAATCCATAGCAATATCTTTTCCATCATTTATGTCACTTGTGATTAAAGGGAAATTTCAAGCTAGCAGTATCTCCTTCCCAAATACCAATGTGTCCCGAGCTACATACCAATGTGTCCCGAGCTACATGACATACTGCAACTTTTCCAAAGTATCTGTGTATTCTAAGTACATCATGTCAAGAAGGCTGTTCCAAAGGCTGGATTTATATTTCTGCCTGACAGATGATGTCTGCAAGGCGTACTGACTAAATGGACTGCACTCTAGCAGTTACCTTAGTCATCAATTCCTAGCGAATTAATGAATACCATTCATCCCAATAATAGAAACCAAAGTCAGGGCCCTTTCCTTGCTCTGTAATTCCATTAGTGATGCATAGAAAGCATTTAGGTCGTAAGCTCTGTAGACCTTATCATTGAGCAAATGGAACTGCATCTTGTTTCCAGAGCATGCTCTCCAAGCACACCCCTTGTCAATGATTTGTTGTGCATCAGTACATCACAATCCCATGTCCTTATAAATGTAGGGAAACACTGCTAAAGAAAACTGGGACTGATTCAGCTATCAAGACTTTCAAGTACTGCTTTTATTAAAGTAAATAAATTCAATTTATTTTATTAAATCTATTAGAGTTAAGCAATTATGCTGAAGTTATGCCAGGTACTTAGAAATACTGAACATATAGTTTTAAATTGTGTTCATTCATACTTTATATCAGCCACTCACCCATTCTATGTGTGTCTCATAAAATTCATTTGGATTCTCAGTCCTTTGTTTTTGACTGTTGTTCTTCTATTTGAGTCGTTATTCTAAATATGCTAATAAAGTTAAAATGGCTTTGAAATTAAGAGCTATCACCATAAGCAAATAGCAGCATAGATATTATAGCTCGTTCTGATTACAGTGAAACTTTCATCTTGAAATCTTGAGCAGCAAATGATATTTTTCTGAACTAAATCTCACCAATTACTTCCTTTCTCATAATGCAAATTGCTTATACATAACATGCGGTCAGGAAAGAAGGGGTCTGATTCCAAGGTTTGTAGCCACACTGGCATAGGCTTGGAGTCTAGCATTGTTAACTGTTTGTTTATTCATTGGTAAAATCAGCATGATTAGCGGGAGAAGGATGGGCACTCTTGTCCCATGCAATTAACTGCCTCTGAAAACCCATCAGAGGGTCAGCTATGAGTTGGTTCCAATTCTATAGTATAAAACAACTGTATATTTTTACAGTTCCTTCACATTAGGACTGCAAGATTCGTAGAAGTCCCCAACACAATATTGGGAAGTAATAAATAACACATAACTGTGTGTGTATGTGTGTGTGTGGTCATCTCTGTGTTGAAATATTTGAGGTTTTATGCCCAGTAAATTCTAAATGATCCACAGTAATGGAGGGAAGCAATAGCATGAATAATTCAAAACCGTAAATCATCCAAAAACCATTTGTAGTGTTTTGAAGCATGTTTTTAAATTTCATTTCAAATATAAGTGTTTCTGATACCCAAAGAAATTACTTCAAACAAAGAGATGATGTTATAATATGAAGTCCTTAATAAAAGGGCTCTGAGGAACTGTCCAATTTCCTTTTAGCTCTTCTCCTCCTCTCTGTCTTGCCTGTCAAAAGACAGCTACCACAAAGAGCTCACTTCAAGCCAAGTTCCTGACTTCCTTGCTCCCCTGGACCAGGGCCAGCTGTGTGGAATCATGGTTAAGAGAAAAGGCTATGGAATCTGACAGATGAGATTTCTGAGCCCTTCTTGGCCTATGTGAACCTGGGCAAATCACTGACTTCTTTATACCTCAGTTTCCTCAACTGTAACCTTACTTTGATATCACGTATTTATATGACTTGTTAAAGATTAGACTGTTTTTATATTAATATAGATATAAGCCTGTATGTGCACGCAGGTATATATTTACATATCTATTACTTCACACAGTATTTGGTTCATATAAGCATACAGTAAGAAGTAAGACAGGAAAGGTTTCATTTGGTTTTTTTAATTATTATTTGTGTGAAAGTTAACAAAGCAAATTAATTTTCCATTCATATACTTTATGTTATGACATTAATTACAATATGCACAATGTAACCACACTCTTTCAGTTGCATCCATGTGACTCTCATTTCCCTTGATTTTTCTAGCTGAGTCATTTCTGCTTTCTAAACTTTAAACCTGGAAAAATGCTGCCCTTTGGATATTATACGATTATACAATTGGATATATAAATGAGGTCACAGTTCACCTTAGATATCTATCTGTTGTTTGAGAAAAAGTGGAATCATGAGGTGGGTGGGTGGTGGAGGTGAGTGTTATTGAAAGCTTTAAAGGTAACTAAGGGTTCCAACAGTCTTTATCCAAATGGCCATGTAGGATTTTAGTTTTGTTCCACATTTTGCACACTAACCAATACTCACGTCAGTTGGTAGCCCATCAATTCTGGGGGCCTCTTTTTCACTAATGCCTTCAAATGAAGCTTAGACTTCTTCTTTCATCATCACTGGTTATTGATCATACTTATTTGGGGGGGGTTCATTCATTCATTGTTGCACTGTTTTCTCTACCCTCCTCCCCAGTTCATTCTTCTCGCCCCCCCCAAATGTCTGTTTTAATTGCCCAATTGCCACAGTGCTTGTCAAAGCCAGTTCTGATTAATCCCCTTTGTCAGTGTGTCCTTTGCCGTTCCCTATCACTCCTCCCTGACAGAGACTTCACCCTGATTCATAAGGAAAAGGGGATGGCGTATTCTCTTAGCTACTTCCTGCTGAAAAGGGACACTGTGGGTTTCAGGGTGAAGATCTTCTCTCACTACTCTAAAGGGCCCCTTTGGCAGTAGGAAACACATAGACTATTATGGAGATTGATTTTGGAATTTAGATGCACTGTTATCAATTGTGCTTAGCCGTACATGTTCATATCCTTGAAGATGTATCATGGAAGTGTTGCAGCCTAGAAGACACAAATTTAACTAACAAATTAAAAGCAATCATACTTATTTTTTTAAAGGAGGTATTTGCAATGAATAAAATTCAATACTTTCTCCAGCCTCATTTCTGTCTCCAAGTCCATAATTTATGGCTCTTCTTTGTTTCCAACTTTTGCATTCTAGTTATCAGTTATTAATAATCTTAATTGCATGTCAAGTCAATTTCTGACTGTAGAAATTAATAAAAATCCTCTTTTAAATACAGCTAAAGTAGAACATCAACAGAGAACTTCCAGAAATTCAGGCTGGATTTAAGAGAAGCCATGACATAAGGAATCCTAGGTTTAACTGTGCTCATGCAAAACCTGTACATAACCCACGAAGCTATTGTCCAAACAGAGAGAGGGGACCCAGCATAGTTTAAAATCAGGAAATGAGTGCATCAAGGCCATATCCTTTCTTCATATGTATTCAGTTTGTATTCTGAGAAAATAATTTGAAAAGCTGGACTATATGAAAAGGAATGTGGCATTAGGATCAGAGGAAGACTCATCAACAATCTGTGTTATGCAGATGACCTAACTTTGTGTGCTGAAAGTGAGGAGGACTTGAAATGCTTGCTATAGAGGATCAAAGACTATAGACTTCAATATTGGTTACATCTCAACATCAAGAAAACAAGAATCTTCACCATGGACCAATAAGCAACATCATTAAAGATGGAGAAGAAATAGAAATTGTCAATAACTTCATCTTGCTTAGATCCACAATCAACACCATTGGAAATAAAGACAGTGCATTGGGACAGTCTGCTGTTAGGCAACTCTCCAAAGTGCTAAAGAGCAACGATTTCAGTTTGAAGACGAAGGTTCACATGATATAAACCATAATCTTTACAATTATTTACTATGTAGATGAAAGCTGGAGGATGACTAATATTGGCAGAAGAAGAATTGATAGCTTTGAGCTATGATTTTGGAGAAGAATATTGAATAATTTATGACCTTCTAAAAGTCCAAACAAATATATTTTGGGAAAGGTCTAGGCTTAGTACTCCTTGGAGCAAGGATAATGACACTTTGTCTCACATACTTTGGGTGTGTTTTTATGAGCAATAGTCCTAGGAAAAGGATATCATTCTTGGAACGGTGGAGGATCAATGGAGGAGGGGAAGACTTTCAATGAGATGGAATGGCACAATGAATGTAGTGATGGGCTCAAGTATGATCGAGACGGCCAGTATGTCACAGGATAGGGAAGAGTTCTGATTCATTGTTCACAGGGTTGCTAAGAGTCATAGTCAACTCAATGGCATCTAACAACAACAGCAACATCCAAGACTGTCTACTGTGATCTTTTTAGAGTGGTCAACAGTGGTAGCTGAGCACTATCTAATTCTTATGGTCTCACAATTAATGGGGGTAAAGATTTGCATGGTCCATTAGTCCTTTGGACTTACTGTTTCTATGTATGTGGCCTTGCTTTTCTTCCCTTTTATATGTTTTCAACAAGAATAAACCTATAGCTACACCTTAACTGATACTGAACATAGTCTTTATGGATTACGTTATGCCGATTAGCCTTGATGTCCACAGAGAGTGTGGTCCCCAGGCCCTAGGACTCATTCCCTTGGTTTGTTTGGTTATGAATAAGAAATAGAAGTTTATGTAAGTCTGTGCCTTGTCTTTTTGTATATATGGTTCTACTTATAATAAGAAAAAATATTGCTAAAAGCTTTCTCTTTTTTATCCTTTTTTTATTTTTTATATTACTCTGTTTTATTTGCAAAGTTCTAATACATTGTTTTTCAGAGAGGAGAGAGACAGAGAGAATAAGGTTCAGTGCTGATTGTTAAATCTATGTTATAGAGCTTTTCTTTGGATGATAAATTCTTACTTAGAAATTGGGATTTTTCCATCCTTTTGAACTATCTTTTTGTGAAACTAGAGATGTCTCTTTACCTTATCTAGTGTCCATCTAATTCCCAAAAAACGCATGTCTTTATAAATGAAGCTGTTTTCCTGGGCTGATAGTTAGGGGGTAATATTCTTTACTTCCCTACAGTAAGCAAACTGTCCTTTCAAGTTTAGTGGTGGTAAAGGTTTGTCATCAGTACAAATGATCCAGGGAAGTGCTGTCTCCACTTGCATGATGCATGCACTCACGCACATACACATACATACATACACACACACAGACACACACACACACACACACACACACACACACACTGATATCAGAAATATTAAAATTATAGTTAAGATGATAGTTAAGCCTGATCAATAACTTATTAACATCAAAAGCTGTGCTAGTCACTTCACCTATGAGAATTTGTTCCGTTCTCCCATTATCCATTCCATTATCCCAATTTTACTTTGGATAAATAAAGCTCAGACAAGTTAGCTGGCTTTCCAGATGTCAGAGCACAGATCACAATATGCATATTATGGCCAGGTGGCTGAATGATTTATTGATCATTCAAGCATGAAAGGGGACAAAAAGTCACCCTGATTGTGGCTGAAGACCAAATACCTGTATCATTTTTTAAATTCAGCAAATGATGGCATTCTTATTACCGTTCTACTGGGAAAATATATTGTCCTAACACTCAAAGATAATCATCAGGCTGCTGTAAGTAAGGTATTCTTTTTTCATTCAATCCATTCATGTTTCTGACAAATAAAAATGTGTTTGAACTTCCAATCTAAAGCATTTCAAGTCAAGGGCACAAGTTTAGACATACTTTTATATACAACTGTGACCTTTCACACTAGAAGAATGAACAGGGTTACCAGTTCATTAACTCACTGCTCTTCCTTACCAATAGTTATTAGCTGATCTTCCACCTTTAACTGTAACACAAGCACAAGATACAGAGACAGAGGCCCCTCAAGCATAAGGAATGGTGGTTTGTGTCTGGCTCTAGACAGATTAAGTCAGTACTGGACTTCTCATAAGGAAACCAAGAAAAAGATTCATTGTGTGTGATTCCCTGGCTGGGGCTCCTTGTGATGAAGGAGAAAGGAAAATAAACAAGTTTCTGGGTTGGAAATTTCTTGAGGACAGGGAACTTGTGTGCTGTTGATGTCTGACTCTAGAATTGTCGTTGTCATGTGTGTGCTGTGGAATTGGAACCAACTCATAGCTGACCCCCCAGAGAGTTCTCAGAGCCTCTAAATCACAAAAGAAGAGATTGCCCATCCTTCTGCCTTGGCTGGTGATTTTAAACTGCCTGGTGACTTTAAATTGCCTTACCTATGGGGCAACTAAAGTGCCCTGTTATCTAGGTAGGAACTCAAAATTTATGTTGAATAGAAGTCAGCCTGGGGGGAAATTCATGTTCCTGTGTACTTTTCTCTGTCCATATATAAATTCTTTTAAATTTATATGAATAAAATAAATATTCATTATTTTAGAAATACATGTACATATTTTATCCATCCTAATACATATTTTCTCAGATTCTTAGCATTTCAAAAATAGAGATGCATCTTACATCAAAAGGAGTATTGTTATTTAATTGACAGAGATTAGCTTTTTCTTTTTCTTCCTTGTTGTGGCACATAAAATAAAGATTTCTCTAGTTATCAATGATATCTTAGATTTTATTCATTATACTGGATATTTGATATTGACAATATTTCAGCCCTATTTGTTAGATTAAATCTGAATGAAAAAATAAGATTTTTTTAAATTTTTTTTAATTTTCATGCATTCTTTGGTGCACATTTTTCTCCCTGCCCACCCCTCCCCAGTTCACTTTTCTCTTTGAAAAGTAAAAATAAATAAATACATACATACATACATAAAATTATTTCATTGTTATACTTCCTGCCCCCTCCCCCAGTCTACTCCACTATGCAGGTTTCATTCTGGACTCTTGTCATGACAATAATGCCTAATCATATATTCCTCCTAAACCGTTTTCTCCCTTATCTGTTTCAATGCAGCATATGTATTGTTTATCCCCTCTTAGCTTCCCCCCAACTCCAATGTCAATCCTGCTTTACAACAGTGGCACTATGCAGTATTTGTCCTTTTGTGACTAAGATATTTCACTTAGCGTAATGTCCTCCAGGGTCACCCATTTTGTATAATATTTCTTGAGTTCTTTGTTTCTCAATGCAGCATAGTATTCCATTGTGTGAATATACCACAGCTTCTCTATCCATTCATTTGTTGATGGACATTTAAGTTGTTTCCAACTCTTTGCTATTGTGAACAAAGCTACAATAAACATGGGTGAGCATATATCTGCTTGGGTGTCAGTTCTGGAAGAAATAAGATTTTAAAACCACATCATCCTTTAAAGGTTAGTGGATGAGTGGGAAATAGATCATAACTTGGTCACCATCTTAAGATGTATGTTTTTTTCTATTCTGTCTTCCTCTCAATAGGATAAAAAAGGGTGGAGATTCCTGGTATATATTATCTTTTAAAAATAATAAAAACAGAAACCTATTATTGTCTCCAGAGTGTGAACTCTTTGGCCCAGGGTTTGATGTCTTCGGTAATCACGTATCCATGTGTGATTTGCGATCACCTGAGGAGCTCCTTAAAAATCCAGAAGGATGGCGTTCCACCTGGATCTTCTAATCCAGGAATTCTGGAGTAAGGACCAGAGCTATTCAGTGTAGGGTGAATCTAATCGGAGCAGGATTTCTCAGGAGATGACTTCCTTTGGGGCTGGGACTCAAAATAGTGCCATGAATAATAGGATAAGGAGATCAATGGGACCATTTCTTGATAACATCCCTGATGCCTATTTCTGTCGGGGTTTTTCAGCTGTGCCCCATAAAATCGGACGCATCATTGATGGCAGTCCTGCCGATCGCTGTGCCCAACTAAAGGTGGGAGACCGGATATTAGCGGTGAACGGCCAGTCTATCATCAACATGCCTCACGCCGACATCGTGAAGCTCATCAAGGACGCAGGCCTTAGTGTCACCCTGCGCATCATTCCTCAGGAGGGTGAGTGCCCGGGCCGGCCTTGAGCGAGGTGGTCGCCACACGCCCCCACTCCCCCACCGGGGTGCTCGGCCTGGAGTGTCCCTCTGTTGCGCTGATCACTTCAGAGTGCCAGGAGCTTATTGATACCTGCACTTTTGCAAGAACTTCATACTCAGTTAAAATCCACATCATGTTTACTCCAAGATCATCCAGAGATCAAACTGTGCGACATTACAAGCTAAATAGTATGAATCCCCAGACACTGACTTACTCACTCACTCCCTGTGGTCTCGAGGGTACGGTTTTTATGGTTGTGTTAAGCCAGAACCCATTTAACAGAGATGACAGAGTTACAGATCAGGGGGGAAAGCCAACTTATTCATGTTAATGGTTAAACTCTGGAGAATTCTTCAAAGTCAGGTTGATTTTGTAAAGCTTGAAGAAGTTTTGTGATATAAAGAGAGCTCATTTAGAAAATGTTGCATCTGACATGAATCTCAAATTTGCACTTAGCCTTTTGAATTTCTCCGTTCAAGGACTCCACCCTGAGGTTTGAAGACTAGCAAGCATTACAACTCAGTCTTCCCTTAAGGGACCTTGAAATCCCCAAGTATCAACTCCCTAGAAACGTACTTTCTCAAGTGCAGCTAGCTGGATTTGGTGCTAGCATAAGCTGTTGGCTCACTGACGGGATTTCAGAGCTCAGTCACTGGAACTCACAGGTTGGGTGGACAATGATGACCCCCATGGAGGAAGATGGGCTTCCTCAATGTGTGCCCTCTGTTTGACCCAGGCCCCTAATTCCATGGAGGACTAGCTGGCATGAAGCTACCTGACTATAAATACAAGAGAGTATATCATAGCTGGGTGTCTACCCAGGAGCTCTAGAGACTTAATGGTTAGATGCTTGGCTGATAACCAAAAGGTTGGCATTTCAAACCCATTTCAAACCAAAGGTTGGCATCAACCTACTCCACAGAGGAAAATACCTGATGCTCTTGTTCCCATAAAGATTTCAGTCCAATAAAGCCCGTGGACCAGTTCTACTCTGTCCTTAGCTTGCTCAGAGTTAGAATCAACTCAATGGCACATCGCAAAAACAACAGGGGACATTGGGCAGTATCTGGAGACATTTTTGGGGTGTCACAACTGTGGAAAGATACTACTAGCATCAAGTAGAGGGAGCTCAGAAATGCTACCAACCATCCTACAATTCACAGGACAGCCTCCCACAACAACAACAAAAAATTGGTCAATAGGTTTTCTTTGGAAAATTGTGCTGATTGAGAAATCCTAATACAGATGGGGGTGAAATGAGGGGATTAGGGATGGTAAGAAAAGTCACAGTGGAGGGTGGTGCATAAGGAAATGCTAACAGAGTGTCTCTTATCACCAATATTTCATCTAACCAAAATTAGAGAGAGAGAAATGACTACTTTTTAAAAACCTGTTCTCCACAGGCATATGGATGTATATGTTCATGGAAAACAACTCTATATAAAACTGCTCGTTAAACATTGAACAGAGTCTGAAATGTGTCTGTCCTGACCCTTAGTCCAACATGCAGAGATGATCTCACTTGGGAATATGTGCTATGACCAGGAAAATCGAGGCTATGTTTTAACAAGTGACAGCTTAGGGGCTCCCCTTTGTCCTGTGTTCTCTCTAGAGAATTATGTGCTATAGAGGGTTATGAGGCAATAAGACTGGTAAGGGAGTGGGGGTGAATTACCAACAAAGCAGCATTTCATTATGTTATGGTTCATCCTCAAACTCTGGGATACAGGTAAGCCGTCTAGTTACAGCCAAAAAGTAGTGGCTAAACTTCTTTTCTCTCTCTCAAGAGGAGCTAAGAAAAGATTGTGTTAGAGTTTATTTCTGTGAATTAGTTTTTAGGTGTTTGGGCTTTTTAAACTGTAATCTCTTCTTTTAACAAAATGGTAAGAAATTCTGTTTGCAACCTTGATCAGCAACAGTCATAATTAGTAAAAGTGCTAATTATTGGAACATGGTAAGTTTAGTCTGCCACCGTAAACCTTACTTTACTAAAACTTGATCCACTGAGGAGGCAGAGAGGTAGCCCCTCTGACCACCACCATTACCCTCTCTTAAACTCCAACCTGACCATATTTGCCCCTTTGCTGTCCCATTGCAGAGCTCAACAGCCCCGCGTCAGCACCCAGCTCAGAGAAGCAGAGCCCCATGGCCCAGCAGCACAGCCCGTTGGCCCAGCAGAGTCCCCTGGCCCAGCCAAGCCCGGCCACCCCCAACAGTCCTGTCGCCCAACCAGCTCCTCCTCAGCCGCTTCAGCTGCAAGGACATGAAAATAGGTAATGCTCACTCTAGGTCTTCCAGTTTGGAGAGGCGAGGGAGGGGGTGAGGGAGAGTTTGTGCCTTCAACACTTCCACGTGCACTGTATGATTTTTGAGATTGTGTGTTACGTGTATGACACATATGTTACAGTAAATGCCCCTTAGTGTCTGTCCATCACAAGAAGAACCTTTCTTAAAGAGATGGTGAGCTCCTGAAGATAGGCTGGGGTTAACTAGCAAAAGAGCATATCAAAGAGAGATCAGGCTGAGGAAACAGCATGTACCATGGCCTTTTGGTGGAAGAAAGATATGTAAATGAAAGACAGAAATCAGACTTTCATACTCATCATAGAATGTGGCAGGGGTCAAGAATGGAGATTAATCCAGCCCTTAAAGGACCATCTACACATGCTAAAGATTTTTCTTTTTATCTTAAGTAAACAATCAAGTGTTTCATAACAAATAGCATCAGTTTGGGCAGCTGCATACACACCCATGGTCTGACACACACCCTCTGACGGATCCCATGGCCCCATTAACCCCTACATATGGGAACAGGCAACCCTATGGCTGGGAGGATGGGCACTTGATCTTACTGCTGTGTGCTCAGGGTTGACAGGCAGCATGGGGACTGGCCGGGGGTGAGGGTGTGAAGTCCCCTGCAGCCACAGTTGGTGTCCCTGACTGCCATCTCCTGCACAGGCTCAGAGAGCCTGCTCAGTGCTCGCCTAAGGTGCTTTTAGAAGGAGCCTCCCTGGCTGCTCACCAAACAGCAGCCCTCGGCCTGTTCACCAGGAAGCCCCACAGCCTATGGACCCAGATGTTTCTATGACATCCAAGTCGTATAGCAACCTATTTTGCAGAACGTATCATGGACATTAAGTGATACATAACTGTAGTGGGAAGTCACTGAAGGGTTTTAAGCAGCCTACTAATGACATTGTATTGGTTTTTTAAGAAGGTTTCTTTTTCAGGCCTGTAGAGAAAAGATTGGAGGCTGCTGGGAGAGAAGGCAGATAAAGCAGCTTGTTGGTAGACTGTTCCCCTTGTCCAATGAGCCATGAACATAGCAACTCAGAGACTGAGCATAGAATGGAGAAGGGGAAATGCTGAGAATTCGTAGGTGTGGATGAATGAAGAAGGTTAGCATTTGTGCTGTTTAGAACTAGTGATAATCTTGCATCCTTCTAATGACCAATTACAAAGTCAGTCCCTTAAGTGGATCCAAATAGAATTGTGCGCCATAGGATGTTTAAGGACTAATTTTGCATAAATGTATCATCCAGCCCGTTTTCCCTGATGTCTCTGGGTGGATCCAAACCTACTGCCTTTTGGTTAATATCAGGGTGTGTTAACCATTTACTCCACCTGATAAGATCCTTCTATTCTGTACCTGAAGATTGAAATGACAAATAACATGAATCAGGCACTTTGAACTTCCAGAACAAACGTAAGACATATAAAAACAACATTCTCTTTTTAGTGGGATCTGTGTGTAGCAGGAAGCCTGGGTTAGGCTAAACCATTGAAGATAGTGGTAAAGGCATGTTCAATTGATATTTTCCTTTTCAACTGGAGAAAAACAACCCAGTCCATGGGAATATCTCTGAATACAAAACTCTCACTGGTCTTTTCCATGATTCTAATCTTTTCTAAACATCTGCTTCCCATCTCCTGCCTCCTTTGCTGGTGAAGATGAAGTTTGATTACCCTCTGATTACCCGAACTCTGAATCCATCACTCATATTGTTGCAAATCAAACATTTTCCCTGTGCCACAGGTGTGATTTCCATAAAGCCCTGTCCTACTCTGATTTCCCCACTGCTTTCACAGAAGAGACACTGTCTATTGTCCTCAGCTGTGTATGTTTTTTTAATATGTGCCAGGGAAGAGTAGAGACTGAGCTCCAGGAAACATGATGCAGAGGTAGGAAATTGACAAGCTGTAAGAAGAATAAGTCCTGGGTGCCTCAGTAATAAGCACCCTGTGTGTTCATTTGCACTGTATGTTATCTCAACAGATTGTACTGCTTCCTTGGGATTTATTTCAGACTCAAGAGAAAGTGCCCCAGACATCCTGAGCCAGTTTCAAACACTTCTTGACTTTGTCATTTTTTATCAACCTCCCAGTCACAGTTCTATCGTCACCTTTCCAAAGTCAGGCTGTCCTAGACATAGACCCTGACTTCTATCCTTGGAGTGGTTCAGGTCATCCTTGTTCAGTGGAAAGGACAATAGTTATGTGAGCCCATTATCCTGTCCCATCTGGTACTAACTCACAGCCAAGCATCTGAGGCCCATCACAGGAGGAAAATGCTATATAGTGGGGTTTTTGTGTTTGAGTTGGTTTGTTTGATTTTATTGTGGTTTGTTGGAGTTTCCCCCCCCCCCTTCCTCCTCACCACAGAATAAAGTACTTGCTAACTCTGGAATAACAGATGAGGCTGGATGATGATCTTATAAATCACTATCATATTTGTCCAAATTTCTTGGACATTTTGCCTCCACCATATTCAAAGGATGAAAAGCATCCACTCTCACTCTGGGGCCCCTTTTCCCCTGGTTCCTAGCATAACTGAGTAATTGTTTGTTGTGGTGTGTATCTGCATATAAATAAAATCAGTGGCCTTACAGATATCAGAAACATGTTCCTAACTCTCTTTAAAGATACCCGTGGTATCTTTTTCTCTCTGTCTTTTTTGAATCAGGCTGGAGCTATGCCCTGAACAGCTGTACCCCAAACACACAGTATGCATTTCCTACTAGTTAATTTTCAAATGCACTGCCCATGTTTACATGCCATGTTGAGCCAGTTTCCATTGTACACTGGGGTAAAAACCAAAAGATGATCTGCTTAACGTTTTCTGTTTAATGAGGTAGAATCAGAGAATGGGATTATTTCATCTTGACTGGGCTTCTTACTCATGCCCTGCGTGCCTCTCTCCTTCGATATCATTTTGGACATGCTCAAGGTACGCAGGATCATTTTCATGTGAACATAAACAAAACACTCTGATGGCTTAGTGATAAGGAGCTGTGCTGCCAACCCAAAGCCAGGCAGTTCAAATCTGCCAACTGATCTGTGGGAGAAAGATGGGTAATCTCCTCTTGTAAGATTTACAGCCTCTGAAAACCCCTGGAGGATCAACTAATAGTTAGGTTCCAACTTAATGATACATAGCAAGGATCGAGAAGAAGTAATTGTTGAAAACAATAAAAGAATTACTATGTACTATTCTCTAAACCTAAGTGTGTATAGCAAAGTTCACCTTCCACAACAAAAGCGAATACAGGAGTTTCCCACATGATGACTGACTGCTTTTCATAAGGCATGGTTAGCGGAGAGCATTGGTAACTGACTTCTTTCACAGACACAGAACCCTAGGTGCTCAAGGATGGAAAGAGTTCTTGAAGTGCCCAAGAAATGTACAATCCTGCCATAAGGTCTTCCACTAAAGAGACAATGGCTTTTAGGTCTGTATCTTTTTTTTCATTCCTTTTGCAAACTTGGTAGAATTTGCCATAAACAGACTGGTTTTGTCATCTCTACAGTGTCTTTAATAATGTCATTAATCACCAAGGAGAATATAATTGATGGCCTTTCCTGAGTAAATTATCTTCCGAAAATATAATAGGAATTTTTTTCCTTTAAAGAATCCTGACTTTTCCTTAAATAAAAGAGTTTCTAAAAATCAAAGCAGCATAATTTTTGCCTAGCCATTATATCACTCACTTAAGAGCTAGCAATGACTATAAAAAATTAAACCTATTTTCCTTATTAAAGCTTTCTTCACTGTGCAGTACAACTTAAAATCCTGACACATGACACGGTGTGTAACGAAGTTTGAGTGCTTGAAGGTGGGCTAGGATGACAGCTGATGCAAGTTTTGACTGCACCTCTTCCTAGGTGTTTGCTTAATCTTCAGAGAGACTCTTATATATCCTCCTTTTTCGCTATACTTTCCTGACTGATCTGACTGGAAATGAAACACCTAAGGGATACGTCATAGACATACCACACAGATAATGAAAATAAAATGACTGTCTTAGAACTTAAAACAAATGACATCTAAACCATAAGCAAGCTATTTCCAGAAAGGATCTGACACAACTGACAAGCGTCACCTAGCTCTATTCCTTTTGTTAAATGCATACATTTGCATAGTTAAGTATCTTATTCAAAGTGTACTTTGAATAATTCTGTTCTCAGCACGCAAGCTCTCAGTAGGTGAGTGGACAACTTGCTGAGGTATAAAGTCTGAATTATGCAGCTCACAAAAGGAAAGTCTTACCTCTGAAGGGTGAAAAAACAAATGAGACCTACTCAAAAGTTTATTAAATTAACTCTATTACTAACCCCTCCCCAAGAATCCTAAATAAACACATTTTTGCCACACACTTTCAGTGTGTTCTCACCAAGTATTAGGTTATGCAAATGACAATTGCCCTAGGGGAAGGGTTGTTGATTTTTATTTGTTTGGAGGGTTTTCCAAATATTTAGTAATAATGAGAATCTGTGAGATCAAAAGGTGATAAAGAACCCATCTATTCTTTTCCTTAAAATACATTTTATTTTTATTGTCACTCAAGTGAAAGTTTACAAGGCAAAGAGGTTTTTCACTCAACCACTTATACATATTTTGTTTTATGACATTAATTACAATGCCCACAGTGTAACCAGACTCTTCCCACTTTCTTCTGTCCTCTCCCTTCCTGCCTCTGAGCTATACTTCTAGGCAAATTGTGCTTTTTTGATCTTGTGTGATTGATTGTCATAAGGAGTGAGTACCTGCTTGGTATTATTGTTCACCTTATGGGCTTCTCATATTGTTTAAATGAAAACTGAGCCATGAGAATGAGCTTTGTTCCATATTTTATGGGTGATGAAGTGGCATAATCTCAGAGGTCCTACTAGTCTCTACCAAATCAGTAAATCTAACTCTTTTATGGGTTGTTTTTTAAATTTTGTTCCCCGTTTTCCACTCACTCTGTTCTCCTTCTATTGTAATCCCTTCTATGGTGCTCAGCAGTGGCAGCCAGGCACCATCTATGTCTTTCTGTCTCAGGCTCCGGAAAGTTAGACTCACATAGCCCATGAGTCCCTTGGACTCATTATTTCTTTATACCTTTGCTTTTCTTCTCTCTTCTTTGTTTCAGACAGGGTGAGACTAATAGTTGCACCTTATAAGTTGCCCCTCAAAAGCTTTCAAGGAAAAGTTGCACCTCAAAAGCAACCCAAAAACTTAGATACCAGCCACTGCTCACCAAAGTATGTATGTAAGTACAGATACGTTAAATGTAGAGCATTGCCTCTGTGGTCTGTGTTAAACCAATTGACCTTGATATCCCTGGAGATTATGATCCTGAGGTCCCAGAAAGAGTAATGACTCCTTCAGAATATTTGGTTAGGATTAAGAAATTTACATAGCTTTGTTTTTTGTTAACTCTACCATTCACATGGAAACATTGGTCTTTGTAATTACTTGTTATGCATCGAAAAGCTGGACAATGATAGAAGGAGAATTGATGCCTTTGAGCTGTGGTACTGGAGAAGAGCATTGAATATATCATGGATTGCTAGGAGAACAAACAAGTTCATACTAGAGAGGGTGAGAGCAGGCTGATTCTAGGAGACAGGGATTCTAAAGCTTTGTCTGCCATACCAGTCCTTGGAGAGGGACATCATACTTGGGAGTGTGGAGGGACAGCGCAGGAGAGGAAGACCCTTGATGAGATGGATTGATTCAGTAACTGGAGTAATGGGGGTAGGTATGTCAGAGACAATAATATTGACACAGGATAGAGCAGAGTTCAGGGCTGTTGTACATAAGGTCACTATGAGTTGCAGGTGACTCGATGGAACATAACAACAATAATAAGAACTCTCAGTATTCGGGGCATACTGTTAGGAAGGACCAGACTTTGGAGAAGGGCATAATGCTTGGAAAGATGGAGGGTCAGTTTGAGAGTAGAATGCCCTCAATAAGACTGTGACACTGTAACAATAGGCTCAAGTGAGTCAGAGATAGTGAAGATGGCACAGGATTAGGCAAGGCTCAGATCTATTGTTGGTTGGGTTGCAGTGAAGAACAGGCATTTCTAGAGCACATAACAATACAAATATACAAATATCATCTGCCAAATGCAAAGTCACTTTTCACAGTTATTGTCCCATTTTACATTCCCAATGGCATTGTATTCAAGTTTTAACTCAGTATATTGTTTACTATTTTACTGAGCTTTCTATTTTTGTTAGAATAAGGTGATATATCAGTGTGATTTTTGTTTTGATCTTTATAGCAGCTAGTGATCTTGAGTATTTCTTCATAAATTCATTGATCATCATAACTTCTTTGTTGAAGTATCTTTTCATGTCCTTTGCCTATTGTTTAACTTTTTCTTTTTTTGTTGTTGAGTTATATTTGACAGTTTATTTATGCCCTAGATTAGGAATCCTAAATTTGTTCTTTATGCTTTTATAGTTATAAGGCTTTTTTCTTGAGTTAGTTTATGCATGTGGTGAGGTATGAATTTTGTTTCAATTTTTGCAAAGAGATAACCAGTTTTGCTAGCACAATGTGTTAAAGAGATTATCTTTTTATCACTTAATGGATTTCATCTCTTTGCCAAAATTTGGTTGTCTTGTTGAATGGGAATATTCCTGAGTTCTGTTCCGCTGGTCTATATGTATATTATTGTATCAATAACAGGCTGTTTTGATTACTTAGTTATGCAGTATGTTTTGAGATAAGGAAATATGTTGTTGTTAGGTACCATCAAGTCAAGTATGACCCATAGTAATTCTGTGAACGACAGATCTGAACCCTATCCTATCCTGTGTCATTCTTACACTTCATGACACATTAGAGCTCACTGTGGCAGTCACTATATCCATCCACCTTTTTGAGGGTCTTGCTCTCCTTCACCGACCCTGTACCTTTCTGAGCACCATGTCCCTTTCTAAGGAATAGTCCCTACAAGCAACATGTCTAAATTATGCTGGTGAAGCCTCATCATCCTTCATCCTTGCCTTCAAAGAGCACTCTGGCTGCACCCTCTCCAAGACATAATTTATTTGTTCTTTTGGCAGTCCATCGGGTGTTCAGCACTCTTCTCCAACACTAAAACTCAAAGGCATCAATTCTTCTGTTATTCTTACTTATTATCCAGCTCTCAGATGCTTACATAGCAAGTGATCAGAAAGACCATGGCATGAATGAGACATACCTTAGTTCTAAAACTGATATCATTATTCTTAAATACTTTTGAGAGGTCCCTTACTGCAGATTTTCCCAGTGCAATACGTATCCTCATTTGATACTGATGGTACCAAAGGTGTTATGTGGATCTAAGTAAGATGAAGTTGTTGACAGTTTCAATCTTTTGTCCCTCCATCATGATGTTGCTTTTCAGTCCAATGGTAAGAATTTTTGTGTTCTTGACATCAAGATGCAATCCATATTGAAAGCTGCATTGTTTGATTTTCTGCAACAAATACTTCAAATTCTCCTCATTTTCAGCAAGAAAATTTGTGTTATCTTCATAATGTAGATGATTATTGATGAGTATCAATCCAATCCTTATGCCACATTCCTCTTCACAGAGTCCAGCTTTCTTAATAATTTGCTTAGCATACAGATTGAGTATGTATGGAAAAGAATACAATCTTGACAAACTCCCTTCCTAATTTAAGCCATGTAGTATTCCATTGCTCTGTTCGCACAACAATCTTCTGGTCTAGCTATAGGTTTCGCATGAGCACAATTAAGTGCTCTACGGCTCCCATTCTTCTAAAGTTAGTCATAACTTGTTATGATCCACACAGACAAATGCCTTCGCATAGTCAATAAAGCATAAATAGACATTCTTCTGGTATTCTTTACTTTCAGCCAGAATCCATCTGACATCAGCAATACTATGCCTAGTGTCACAGCCTCTTCTAAATCCTGCGGGAACTTTTGGCAGTTCCCTGCCTATGTATTCTTCTAGCCATTTTTTAATGATCTTCAGCAGTATTTTGTTTGCATGTGATATTAATGACATTGTTCCATAGTTTCCACATTCTGCTGGATCACCTATTTGGGGAATGGGAACAAATATGGACCTCTTCTAATCTGTTGTCCAGATAGCTGTCCTCCAAATTTCCTGGCATAGATTGGTGAACACATCCAGAGCTGCATCTTTTAACTGAAACAAGTCAATCGGTATCCCATTGATTCCTGGAGTCTTGTTTTTTGCCAATGAAACTTTCCACCTCATCCTTCATTACCATTGGCTCCTACTCATATTGTACTTCCTAAAATTTTTTAACATCAGTCAGTTCTTTTTTGGTACAGTGATTCTGTGTGTTCTCTCAATCATTTTTTAGTGTGAAAGAGAATCATCGTTTCTTCTTTTTTTATTCTTCTTTGTAATGCTTTGTTTATCTGGAGTTTCTTTCCTCTCTCTGTGAAATTGATTGTAAATGTATCCTCTCTTTGAAGAATAATGTGGGATCTAAATTGAGATGGTATTCTATTTATAGATTGCTTTCAGTAATATTGACATTTGCACAATGTTTTATCTTCCTATCCATGAACGTAGTATGTTCTTCCAACTATGTAGATATCTTTTGTTTTCTTGTAGTAGTGTTTTGTATTTTCATTGTACAAGTCTTTTGTAACTCTGCAAAGGTTTATTCCTAAGTATTTAATCTTTCAAATGGCCATTATATGTGTGGTATTGTTCTCCTAATTTCTTTTTCAAAGCTCTTTACTCTTAAATGTAAAACTTATACTGGTTTTGAACCTGTTTTCTTTATGCTTTTCAGCTGTTTATTGATACTAAATATTTTTTAATTCTTTATTCCTCCATACTAATTTTAAATTAAATCATTATATAGAATATGTTTCTAAAAATTTACCTACATCCCTGAGTTTCTCATGAGTATCTGTTCCTGTAGTATAATCAATAAACAAGATAATTTAGTGGGCTCTTTAACAAAAACAACGTACCAGTAATAAGGGAGCTCTGCTGGCTTAGTGGGGAGGGAGCTGTGCTAACAACCCAAAAGTAGGTAATCCCCACTTTATCAGCAGCTCTGCAGGATAAAGATAGGCGATCTCCCAGTCAGTTTACAGTCTCTGAGGAGGGGCCAGCTGTTGTGCCCACAAAATGCCCCTCAAAGAAATCCGAAAACACACCTGAAATTTCAAGAGGGTTTATTATATTATTTTCCACGCGTGGCGACTTTTCTCCTTCCTCAGGAAGGTGGTGAAGGAAGAAAAGCCTTGAGTTTCCCCTCCTACTTGCTTTCATAGCTCTTTTGAGTGCCCCTGTTAGGGCAGGGGGACTGCAATTTTGGTTGGTGGGTTGACTTTTGATGGACTGGCTACTTTGCCCACCTTTACTTCTTTTGTGTCACGTAGACACTAGTTAATTCCTTACTT
Source organism: Elephantulus edwardii (assembly GCF_000299155.1). Taxonomy (NCBI): domain Eukaryota; kingdom Metazoa; phylum Chordata; class Mammalia; order Macroscelidea; family Macroscelididae; genus Elephantulus; species Elephantulus edwardii. Next base: position 4,489,657 of record NW_006399772.1, read on the forward strand.
TTCAAGGACAGACCAGGCTGTACTCGGGGCACTCATGTTTGCCCTAAACCAAGAGTTTAATGGCCCGCGTCTGCCTCCAGTATTAATGGGGGTTTATAAAAAATGGGGTTTCTGCTGTCCCTTCATCAGCTATGAGTTAGTTCTGAGTAGAAGGAAAGGAA
>NW_006399772.1:4490102-4497779 GCF_000299155.1 Elephantulus edwardii
AGAGTTTAGGGCTGTTGTACATAGGGTTGCTATGAGTCGCAAGCGACTCGACGGCACATAACAACAACAACAACCTATTAAAGATCCCATAATCATAATTTTTTACTCTTTTCATCCCTTTTTGGACATCAGAACACCCTTCAGCTTACAGCAATAAACTTCTAGTTCTGATCTCTATATTTTTTAAGAACACATACCTAGAAACAAACCTACAGTAAATAACGTATAAGATCATCTTTGTTTTCCTTACAGCTTATGCCCACAATGGCTGCTGCCTAGTATTTAAACCTTTGCTTAATATGCTTTTATCATTGACCCAATAACTTATTACTTCATCTGTAGTTGATGATTATACTCTATCATTATTTTCACCTCTGTAAGGTATTCACAAAAGACCTAGCCTAGAAGGTTAAGTAGTCTTTCGTTATATATCTGTAAATTATTTAGAGGTCAGCTTAACCTTGTTTTCATGAAGTTATGATCGGTTTGCCAAAAGATATATGTTTAAGAAAGAGAGACTGAGAAATTTGGAGATCTGGTTTACTGATTTTATGGGACTGTTTGATATCTTGGGATGTTAAGTGTTTAATCCTCTAAATTTGCTGTGGTTGTTGACTTTCTAAATAGTCAAAGTGAGATATCCATGAGTCCTTTGCCCCAAAGTTCTGGCTGAATTTTCATTTTTTACCTTGCTTTCTTCAGAAATCACATGACAAAATATTTAATATGAAACTTGTCAAAGATTTTCAAATATTATTTCTTTAATCACCTCAAAATCCTAAACATGTGAGTCACCTCCAAGAGAGGTGGCTGTCACAAAGAGAGTCTAGCCTGCTTGAAATGCCAGGCTTGCAAAATCCACCCCCTTTCCTTTTCTTTAGTAGTTACAGATCAGAAGTAAAAGCCAGGCAAGATGTGAAACCAGACATCCGACAGCCTCCATTCACGGACTACAGGCAGCCCCCATTGGACTACAGGCAGCCCCCTGGAGACTACCAGCAGCCACCACCCTTGGACTACAGGCAACCACCCCTGCTGGACTACAGGCAGCACTCTCCTGACACCAGGCAGTACCCACCTCTGTCAGACTACAGACAACCCCAGGTATCTTACCCCAAGATGAAATGGCAAGGTACTCAAATCGTGCATGCATGCGTATGTATACATTACGCACATAGTGAGTGGGTAATAACAGATTGAACCAAACCCTGCCCATTTTAGCTAGTTAACTCCTGGCATATTGCCTTTTCAAAGTTTCAAAAGACCCCTGTCCAAGAACCCAGAGGGTGCTGCTAATGTTGGAAATTTTCCAGACACCAGCACTGAAGGTAGTTTAGTCCATAATTATTTATAAGGCCCCTTGCCTATAAATGGTTAAGAAGTAAAGGACCATGGTAGAAACTCAGTATAAAGGCAAACTTGGTTGCAATCTTTCAGGGTATTGCCTCTGCAACAACTACCAAACCACTGTCCTACACACTGTGTAGTGTAACTGTCATTCCACTGACATACTTAAGCTTCCTTAAAGGGAAGGTCTATCTAACTGACCATGGTGTGGACTCAGTGAGATATACTTATGCCAAGTGCCTAGTCCACAGATTGGCATCTACTCAATCCAGGCAACTAGACCGAGAGATAGAAAGTAAATGTGGTTTCAACTCTTGTCAGATTACATTGTGATGCATCATTAATTGGTGACCACTCCTATTTCCAAAGCTTTTTAAGATAAGTAAGGAAAGTCAGAGAATACTAGCTAGACACATTACGTTTTAGGTAGATGCAAAATTGCATTTTATATACTTCAAATTATAGTCTATTAATCAGAATGCAGAAGTTAAAACCTTTTGAGTTTTACTTCTTTCATTGTAAATCTTGATGTTTATACACACATATTTAATTTCTTTATCTAGTCTTATATTCTATGAATAATTACACACTTTCCTAGTAAATTGACTTAAACCAAAGTAAACAAACCATGATAAAGTTCTTTTAATGACTTTATTTTGGTATGTGCAGAGATTTGGGGATTTTTGTCTCACATTTTGCTGGCCCATGAAATCAGATTACTTCTCCTCACAAGGCCCTATTTCATGGATCATGTTAACTATGATAGATGAGATCAGAGAGAATAACCATGGAAACTTTTCTGATATTCAATAATTAATTTTTTTCATTTTCTCCCTAACAAAAAAGGATTTTGATTATTTCACTGTGGACATGGAAAAAGGAGCCAAAGGGTTTGGATTCAGCATCCGTGGAGGAAGAGAATACAAAATGGATTTGTACGTGTTGAGATTGGCAGAAGATGGACCAGCAATAAGAAATGGAAGGATGAGGGTAAGAACAGTCTCTTTATATAGATCTTCTTCATTCTAAAAGAAAAATCCGTTGTAGCATTGGACTAGTGTTGAAGGCTGCTCTCAGCCAAATGGACTTAATATGCCTTATGCTTCCTTTCACTTCAGAACCCACTTTTTTTTAATTTGGGCAGACATTTCTTAAGCATTTTAATATTTCTCCTTTTCTTGCTTACAGCCTCCTTATTAACAAAACCTTAATATAGTAGTATTTCCCCAAGGAGAAAGGAAAGAGTTAATTTTAAAAGAATGTTTGAAATATAGACATGGTTTCTTTTTTTTTCCTACAGTTTGGCAATTTTGTTTTCATTTGATATTGAATCTTTTAAAATTTAGCTTTGGTTTTGTGCTTTGTTCCTCACATTTAGTCATCAAATGCTTCTACAATCCTTTTAAATAATTTTTTGTGTTGCTTGGTCTTTTGGCTCTAATGTTACGTAGACAAGATGGGGAGAAGGAGGATTAAGCTTCTTAGCTACAGATTGTCCTTAAAATTATAAAATACATTTGCCAGTTAGAGTATAATTGAGAGTGGATTTTTTAAAAAAAATTAAATGTAATAGCAATGATTGAGGTATAACTAGTCCTTCATCTAAAAGTGTAAAAGAGACTTATAACAATGTATAGAACATTGATTTATCTGCATCTATAATGTTACCATAATACGCATCCAGAAAACCTATTGATGCCTAGTTGCTTCTGATTTATATGAACCTTTGAGCCAGAATATAACTTTTCCATGGAGTTTCTAAGTCTGTGTCCTTTATGGAAACAGACTGTCAGCTCTTTTTCCCGAGGTCTGGTTGGTGTGCTTGAACCACTGACTTTTAGATTCACAGTTGAATGCTTTAACTGCTACACAACAGGCTCCTCACAAGCACATTGTTGCTTTTTGTCATGTGCCATCGAGTGGGAACTGACTCAGACCTGACTCACCAGTAGGTTTTCAGAGGCTGTAAATCACACAGGAGGAGACTGCCCATCTTTCTCCCTGCAAAACAACTGGTGGATTTGAACCACATGCCTTAAAGTTGGCAGAGCAACTCCTTACCTCAAAACCACCAGGGCTCCCACATGGTTACTCTTATTTGTAATATCTAGGATTCTTGCTTGCTTTTCTCTCTGCTCTCTAAATTAATGCAACAAAAACTGGCATTCAGATTCCAGAATCTCAGTTTCCAGATGATTGTGATGCATCTCACCAACCAATTGCTCCTGACAATTTAATATGATTTCTTGAAGATACTTTATTCCTACCAATAAATCTACCATTTTTGTAATTCTGACTTCCAAGTCAAGGAATTGTCCACTATGGGATGGGGAGGAGCCAAGAAAGTGTTTTGCTTCTTCTCTCAAAAGTCCTCTGACAACCAGAAAATAACAGAATGACTTTTAGAAGTGGGCTGATTCCAGAGCCTGGAAGCCCAACCTTGATCCAACACTGGCCTCCTTTCACCTTCTCTGAGTTGGTTCTAAGGCCTCCACATGGCTTCTTGGCTCCCCGTAAACCAGAACAGTACTTTTTAGTATGCTGCCTGGGTAGTTCACAAATCATAAGCATGTTTAAAGAGGTGAAATCTACATGGCATGAAGGCCATGAGAGCTCTGCCATTCAGAGATAGAGCATCCCCTGGTGACCTGTGCAGATATTAGTCATCTATTCTTAGTAGAAATAGTGGCCCAGTGACAAGTAGCTGTGCTGCAATCCTGGAAGCAAGTGATTTGAGGCCGCCAGCCGCTCCAGGGAGAAGGATGGGCAGTCTCCTCCCATGTGATTAACTGCCTCTGAAAACCTGCCAGAGTGTTAGCTATGAGTCAGTTCCAACTCACTGGTACACAACAAAAGCATCATTCTTAGTAGATAGGGAGTTGTGCTACCAGTACAAAGGCTGGCAGTTCAAATCCAACTGCCCTGCAAGAGACAGATAATCAGTCTCCTCCTCTGTGATTTAAAGCCTCTGAAAATTTGCTGGAAGGTCAGCTATGAGTTGGTTGCAACTGAACAGCAATGGATTTCTTTCCTCATTATTACAAGCAATGACCATATTTGTTAGCAAATGTGTTAAATAATTGTCTGCTCGAGATATGTACAGTGTTCTTAAGACAAGGAAGCCTAAATCTGGAAAGTACCTTTACGTGAAAAGATGATTCTTCATACAGAGTATAAAGCAGAGTGGTGGCCTTCAGTGTGACCGACCCCCAGACTAGTAGCATCAGGATGATCTGGGTACTTGTGAGATATGGTGATTCTCCAGGCTCACACGAAGCCGACTGGACCAGAAGCTCTGGGGTGGGGCACGATGCTGTGTTTCAGTCGGTTCTGGGTAAATCTGGTGCATTTGAGAACAGCTGAGCTGAAAGGAAGTTGTGGTGATGTAGGTAGGAGTGTGTCCCAGGCTCTGCTAATCCTTCTAGATCTCTGCGCAAGGAGATGCACATCCAGTTCCAACAGTCTGCCTGAGATTCTTAATTCATGTTAACACAGATCTCCAATCCTGGAGGCAGGTGCTCAGTTTCATAAAAGGTGCCTTATTTTTGTGGCAAGTGATAAAAATGAGCTCGCTGCCGAAGTTTCAGGAAACAATATTTTCACTTCTAGTCAAAGATAATAAAAATGCATCCTATTTCATCATTTCCTGTGTCACTCTTATAAAGTAAGTGTGCAATCTCTCTGAGAGGAATTATTGTGGCCAGTTTTAGATAGTATTGGATCCGTTTACCTTGTACTACAGTCTATCTACTTCAAGCATTTGATTCTCAAAGGATATGAGCCACTTGGGAGTCGCAGGCATTTCGCGCATTGGATTTTATGGCTTGATTTTATCTCTGATCTTTAAAATAAGTCTGGGGCTTAGCAGAGATGAGTTGAAGACTTTGTCAGCTATTTCTACACCTACTCCTCAATTATTATCTGCCTATCCAACATTTCACATTTACAATAGTTAAAAAGCCATTTCAATCACCTTAAAGCCAGATGAGAACTCTCGTGTTCTGAGTGTTCCAAGTAAGGGTGTATCTTTCTCCTGTACACAAGGTCCTTGCTCAGGACCATCCTACCACTCTCCCCGACTTGAACATGAATATAACCTGTGCTTGTGTTGGTAGCAGCCCTGCCATCCAAGTGGAGCTTGGCCACAAATCTGAGAGAAGGCAGCAGAGGGGTGAAGGTTACATAGAGAGGTCATTTTGTAGCAGGTCTAGAAATTTACAGTTTATTCACTTGGAGGCACTGAGAGCAAGCAGTAGTCCTGGGTGGTTGGGCATTTTGTGGCAAGCAAGAATATTTCAAATTGTGACCCAGTGATTTGAAAGGGCAAAGCCCACCAACCCACCTGGAGTAGGGACGTTCTGGCAGAGGAAACAGCTCCCAAAGGACAACTCTGAAGTGAGCCTGGAGCTTGAGGAGCGTGCGGTTGCTGAAGTTTCATAAAATGCCAGTTTTCTTGTGATGGCCTTGTCTTTGGAAGTTAACCATGTCGGTAAGTGAAGAAAGAGTGGGTACATTTGAATGTTTGAATTTGGGATTCCCAGGACACCAGACTCCCCCTGTCATAGAAAGGAGTTACTTCAGAGTGAAAATTCAAAGGTGCTCATACATACCGCCAGAATGTATTCCCACTTTATCTAAAGACTAACACAGCATATAATGAATTCTGTTTTCTTTTCATTATTGATTTATTAAGGCCTATCTGCTCTACCTTCATTAGTGTTTATGAATAATTGATAATGACTTTTAACCCATATTGTTGGTGCAATTGAGTGGGCTCTGACTCATAAAGACCTTAAATGCAACAGAATGCAATTCTGCCCCACCCTGGGCCAGCCTCACAGTCTGTGCTGTGCATAGGCCCGCCATTGCACCACTGCATCAATCTATCTTGTAAAGGATCTTCCTCTTTTTCCCTGAAAATCTACTTTTCTCAGTGTGACCTTGTCCAGAGAAAGGCCTTTTCTGACAACATGCTCAAAACACGTGAGAAAAAGTCTTATCATCCTTGATTCTAAGGAGCATGTTAGCTATACTTCTTCCAATATAGAATCAATTCTTCTTTTGGTAGTCCATAGTGTACTAAATAATCTTCACCAACACCATGATTCAAAGACATCAATTTTTTTTTAACCTTTGTTATCATTGTCCAGTTTTCACATAGGAAAACAATTCTGTGAAATTTCATATAGAAAAGCAGATGAAAATGCTTTGGTCAGGTGAACCAAAAAATCTTTAAGCTGGCATCCTTGCTCTTTGGCATTTTAAAGAAGTCCTGGGTAGCAGATTTTCCCATTACAATGTGTCTTTTGATTTCTTAACTGTTGCCATGAATGTTGATTGTGGGCCTAAGTAAAATGGAATTATTGATGTTGTTTATTGGTCCAGTCATGAGGATTTTTGTCAGCTTTATATTGAGGTGTATTCCATACTTAAGGTTGTAGTCTTTGATCTTCTTTAGTAAATGCTTCAAGTACTCTTCACTTTCTGTAAGTGAAATTGTGACATCTGCATAGCACAGGTTGTTGATGAATCTTTTTCCAATCCTAAACTACATACTTTTTACTACAGTTCAACTTCTCACATTATTTTTTCAGCATATAGATTGAATGTGGATGGCAAAAGCTTAAAACCTTGACATACAACTTTCCTGATTTTAAACATGCAGTATCCCATTTTTTCCTATCTGAATGACTATTTCTTAATTTGTGTACAGATTTCTCATGAGACTAAGTAAATGTTCTTGGTTTCCATTATTTTCAGTACAAACCACAACTTGTTATGATCCACAATTCTAATAATTTTGTGTAATCAAGAAAACACAAATAAATGTCTTTCTGATATTCTCTGCTTTCCACCAAGACCTACTTTCTATCTGCAATGATATCCATTGTTTCATGACCTCTTCTCAGTCCAGATTAAATTTTTAGCAGGTTCTCTGCTATACTGCTCCAGTCCTTTATAAATAATCTTCAGTCAGATTTTAACCCTTAAGTTTGTTTAGGGTATTTCAGCAAGAACATAGGATTAAAAAAAAAAAAAAGAACATAGGATTAAACAACATTTGCATGATTTGATGGCTTGATTCTTCTAAACTAATATATAAACCAGATAACATAGAAGCTACCAATTTATAAATTCAAAATAAAGTTAATTACAGAACCAGGCTGGGTTTAGAAGGGGTCATGGTACTAGGGATATTGTTGCTGATGTTAGATGGATCTTAGCTGAAAGCAGAGAATACCAGAAGAATGCCTATCTGTGTTTCATTGATTATGCAAAGGCATTTGACTGTGTGGATCATAACAAACTGTGGCTGACTCTGAGAAGAAT
>NW_006399772.1:4498615-4503957 GCF_000299155.1 Elephantulus edwardii
AAGACCCTCTATGAGATGGATTGATTCGGTGACTGGGGTAATCGGGATGGTTGTGTCAGGGGCAGTGCGGTTGGTGCAGGATAGAGCAGGGTTTAGGGCTGTTGTGCATAGGGTCGCTATGAGTTGCAAACAACTCGACGGCACATAACAACAACAACAACATATTAGAATTATGTGAATATAAATTATTCCAATATCCATATAAATCTTTTAATATGTACAAATCATCATTTAGCAGACAGCTGTTAACTCCATAGGCTTTATCGCTTTGTCTGAAAAGGTATAAGACTCTTGAGAAAAGTAGAACTAGACATTGACAAGTTGTCAAAAAGAATATGTTCAAGAAGACAAGCTTGGACTCAATTGTGCCGAGCCTCTAAAATACTCAGACATGCTTCTAATTCACCTGAGGCCATAATGCATTATTTCCTGTGATCTCCAAATAAAGATACACACATACTTCATGGTCGAATAAGTTCAGAAGATGTAAATTTGTTTTCTCTCTCTGTGGTCAAAAACATAAGGCAAAAAAGCCAGGTAATGATCTGGAAATTGCAAAATATCTAACATTAAACCAAGTACAGTAAAATTGCTCAAGTCAGAATTATTACTAAAGAGCTGGGTCATTGTGAAAAGTCATTTTTTGTAATGATTCATAAATTACTGTGCCCTTAGTCTCAGGAGGTAAATAATACTACTTTTGAACAGTTAGATAATGTACCAGATTTTAGCATCTAAAAGTAAATCTTTTATTATAATCTTGGTTATAAAAAAAATGGTGTTGTATGCCTGTTTAAAGGGGAGCTCTGGTGGCCTAATGGCAAGAAGTTATACTGCAATCCTGAAGGCATGCAGTTCAAGGCCACCATCTGCTCTGTGGAAGAAAGATAGGTAATCTCCTCCTAAGCAATTAACTACCTCTGAACACCCACCAGAGGGTCAGCTATGGGTCAGTTTTGACTCAACGGTACACAAAAACAACAACATGCCTATTATATAAATAGTATAGGCAGATATGTGTCTGCTTAACATCTCTTCTACTGCTTATATATCTGTAGTCCTTAAGGTATTTTGGAGGGATGTTTAGAGATTTTTGTTTTGTTTGGAAGGGAAAACAGATCTCATGCTGTTGTTATTCCCCTGGTAACATAGTAAATTAAGTCTTGAGCTGCTAATTCAAACCAGTCCTTTCACAGAGAAAGATGAGACAGTCTCCTGCATTACGATCTACAGCTCAGAAACCTGATAGAGTGTTACCACAAATCCCAATCACTGGTACTGGGTTTGGACTTTTTCTAAGAGCGATGGTTTTAAAGATCCTTCCCAATAACCCACAGTGAACTAGGACTGCATTGTGTACCATGATGCCTCTGCTTCATTCACCTACCCAGCAGCCGTGCAACATTTCACAGGGCAGTGCCTACCAGGACACCCCTGCTCCTGCCCGGTCTTCTGGATGCTGTGGGGTCTATCACCTCCTGACTCTGTGATTCAGCAGCGGCCACATATGACCAGGATGCAGCCTGGTCACCAACAGGGCTGTGTTCCTAGCACCCCAACTCCCGATCAGTAAGGCTACCCTTTCAAGCTCCCAAATACTGTCCTGTACCACTTCTATGTGAAGTCCCCTTCCAACTGCCAGTGCAGCCCCTGCCCAGCTCAGCAGTACACCCAGCAAGGCCAGCTTCCTCTGCCCAGTGGATACAGCTCTCAGGCTTTCTTCACTGGGCTCCTGTACAGTTCAAATTCAATGGGATTTATGGGGATATACCTATGGGTTGTATGGGTGCTCTATGTTTTCAATATGGTATTTGCAAAACAGCCAAATTGCATAGCATCCTATATTTCATATAATACATGGTGGGCACTGAGAAATCCATACCTGTACAGGCCTTTGCTAAGGAAAAGGAAAATCAGGTGGAGTGTCAGAGGAAATGGCTAGGATAACTATAAGGTATCCTTCTCATATTGAGAATTGTGAGGAGCTATGGTCCAGGTAATATTTTTAGAGTAGGTTTGTAGGCATTCAAGTTAAACCTCAAAAATTCAGGAATAGTGCCAGTGATCCGACACCCTGGGGACTCTTGTGAATCTGAGGAGAGTCAAATTGGCACATCCTAGAAATTAACTACAGATGAGGGGTTTTGGTTTAGTCTTTTGGATTGCTAGCAAGGATTGCCACAGCACAGACCACCACCAGATTAATCTAGTTGCCTTTCTATTTTATTAAATAAACACACCCGAAGAGTCTTAAGGGGGGGGGCGGTTTCTCCCTCTCTGCAAGTGAACTCGATTTCTACAGGAAAGGAAATAGTTCTACTTTGAGAACTGGAGTTCTGTCACACAATAGTATAAAGTTGATGTGCTATCTCAGAATATGAGATACATGAGAACATTCTCATGGCCAATCAAAATAGGAATCACTTTGCTTTCCTTACTGGGAAAAATATAGCTCCTTCTAAGGGTCAAACTTACAGGTCACAGTCTAGATGCAGAGAAGAGTGTATACTATTCTTTTATAGATCAAGTAGATACTTATTTAAAAGAGAGATTTTTAGGGCCCCTGCTTTCAGAAATATAGAAGTAATTAAATAATCAATAAATTGTAACACTTATTAAAAATATCACTATTTGAACTCTTTCAAACCCTCGTTGTCACTGCTAACCTCCAAAAGGGCAAAAATGGCACATTTGTCAAATTAAACTTAGAAATGTCAATTCATTGGTTCATTCTTTGATCATCATTTTCCTATTCTATAAAATATTAAGCATGATATTTGTATTTTGAAGATTACTTGAGAACAATACCAAAGATACCAAAAAAATATCAGAAGATATTATTAGAGGAAAGTTTGGGGGGAAGGGACAATAGAGTAAGCGTAGACCATAGTATTCACGTAGAATAGTTCCGTTCAGGGAGCTCTTGCGGCACAGTCTGTAAGGAGTTGCACTACTAACCCCAAGGGGCGCTTGTCTGGCAGTTCAAATCCAACAGCATCTCTGTGGGAGAATAATGAACAATCTTCTCCCAATCAATTCACAGCCTCTGAAACTCTCTGGGAGGTCAGCTCTAAGTCAGCTTCAACTCAACAGCAATCATTTTGAGTGATATGAAACAACAATGAAAGCCTGTAGATCAGGAAGACACAAAACATTCATTTCATTCCAGGAGTATCAAGGTTTTCGAGACCAAATCATTTTGTAATGCCGCTCAGCCTTGATATGCTGAAAGATAAGCAGACAAAATTAAATATTACGTATGGGGAGCTAATCATAGGGTCACACAATTTGATGGGTGGGGGGAATGAATGCAAAAGATCCAGTGTGAAAATCAATGTATACAAACTTTGTAAGTAAACCAGTACAAAATAAAAATTTTCTTTAAAAATAAGTTAACTACAACATGTAAATTAAAAAAAATTATAGAAGTAGAAATATATAAGCATCAAGTCTGTTTGTTTTACTTTAGTCACATAAGAAGCCTAATCTCATAAGAGAACCATAAGTGATATTCAAAGTAAATCATTAAATGTACTTAATGTTATTGTGGTTGTTGTGTACCATCAAGTTGGAACTGACCCATAGCTGACCCTCCTGTAGGTTTTCAGAGGCAGTAGTTGCTTGGGAGGTGGCTGCCTAGCCGTCTCCCACAAATATACTTAATAAGTACAAGTAATTATTAGAAAATGCTACTAGCTCTATTTACTTGGAAAAGAAGACTGGTTATGAATTTGGAGACAAGATAATAATTGATAGATAAAATTTTCATAACTGATTCATGTATCTCTGGTAAAAACCCTCAAGGACATAATCTAATTAAAAAAATAAGTAGAAAACATCAATAATAATGAACATAGAAAATAATTTCTTGATGAAGCTCGGTGAAACAGAGATACTAAGAAATCAAGAGACAATGGTGACAGAGAGTAGTTTATGTGCTAAAATAATAATCTGAAGGTCAAGAAATAATCTGAAAGGAGATCAGGTTTGGGCATTAAAAAGTAAAGTATAATTCTGTTTCCATAAAAGTAAAATGTATTCCCCAAGTCCGGAAAGTGTATTTTCTATTATAAGTAAGAGCAGCATTTACAGCTTTGTTACCTAATAGCTACATAAAATTTTCTATGCGTAGTTAGTTAGCAGTGCAAAAAATGTTTACTTATGAAGTAACTTCTTTCTAAAACTCCTTAAAAAAACCTCGGGATGACCTAAAGCATTTTGTTAGACTTGACAATGTATAAGGAACTTGGGTGCTGTAGTCCATGGGGAGTTTTGCTGGTAACTCGAAAAGTGAATGTATGAACAGTGTAGATGAGAGAGAGAGAGGAGAGGAGAGGAGAGGAGAGGAGAGGAGATAACTCTTTGCCCTTTGTGTGTGTGTGTCCATCACTCAATTCATTGCAGTGACTCATAAATTACTCAGAGCTGACTCTCCAGTGGGTTTCTAGAGGCTGTAAGTTGCATAAGAGATTGTTCCACCAGAAATAGAAAAGTGTTTCCCTACTATCCATCGTCACTGCACAGGCTTCTAAGTGCTTTCTTGTGGATAGAAAATCACATTTAGGTTTGAATTTGCATTTATTGATCACAAATGGTGTCCAGCATTTTTTTCCCGTATGTTTATTGGACTGTCATGTTCCTTCTTAAATAAAACGTCTATTCATATATTTCCCTCACTTTCTGTTGGGTTGTATGTTCTTTTCATATTGATTTTAGAAATGTTTTACATAATCTTGGTGATTGTTTTTCATTGATTAATGTTTTTCAAATAATTCAGTTTATAGCTTCTAGTTACTTTCTTTGATTTAGATGTCCTTTGATAAATAGAATGTCTTCATCTTAATGTAATTGAATTAGTCAACCTTTCTCTTTATGATCTTAACATCTCTATCTTCTTTGATCACTCATTCCCCAATGTACACTTTTAACATGACCCTACATCATATTTTAAAGTTTTACAGTTCTGCAATTCACTCATAAGACTTTAGTGTCTAAAATTGATTTATCTCTGTAAAATAAGGTAGATATCCAATTTTTATTTCCCTATAGGAATAACCACCTGTTTCTGAATCCTTATGGAATATTCCTGGATCATTACAGAGCAATGACCTGACCTCTCTATAATTAATAAAATTTCAATACACAAAATGGTCCATTTATAAATTATTTTCACTGTTTCACTGGCATGTTTTTCTATTCCCCATCAGTACTACAGCAATTCTACCTTTACAATAAGTTTTGAGCTTTGGGAGGGAAAATTCCCCTCTGTCAACAAACACCTCTAGACACATATTCCAAGTCTTTAGTAGTATGTAGATGTTCTCTTTTTGGTGATTTTTTTT
>NW_006399772.1:4504062-4616233 GCF_000299155.1 Elephantulus edwardii
CCCCCCCCCTCTCCAATGGAGAATCTGGTGGATGCGAACAAGTGAATTCGGAATTGCAGCGCAGCTTCTTGCCACTAGACCACCAGCACTCTAAGTAGATGTTCATGAACCTTTGGCCTTTCATATACATATTAGATCTGGCCACGTTATAATTTTTTTGTTCACATTCATGTTTCTGTTGTCATTTCTTGCAATTCATAAACAAATGTCAGAAGAAATTGATGTTTTAAAAAAATTTAATCATTCTATCCACAAAAATTGTGCAATCTAATTATTTTTATTTCTTTAAAGCTCTTAAATAACATCTCTTTTTCTCCAAGCAGAATTGAAAATACCTTGTTAAACTGATTTCTAGCCACTTTATGTGTTTTATGTTTCATTTTATATGCAGCATTTGAGTGTCATTTTGTTTTCATTTTATTGTAGAAGTATGTGTATATTACTATAATGACTATAAAGTATGATTATCTATATATACTTTATATTATTATAAAGTAATCAGAGCAGCCTGGTACTGCTTTAATAATATCAGCTATTAGAATTGAGAATACAGAAATAAACCCACACATCTCTAATCAACTGCTTTTTATGCAGATAATATGTCCACACAATGGAGAAAGGCAGACTTTCTTTTCAATGAGTGATGCTGGGAAAATGGAATTTCCGCAAGCAGAAAAATGAAACTGAGGCCCCATACCATATTAAAAAAACCCAAAACAAATACAAAAGGGATTAAGGACTCCAAAGTACAAATTAAAACAATAAAATTCTTAGGAAAACAATTAGCGACAACACTGTCAGGTCTAGCCTTTAACACTGAATTATCTAATATAATAACAGAAGTACAAATGGTGAAAGACAAAATCAATAAAAGAGACCTCATAAAAACTTTTTATTATTTTTATTATTATTAAAACTTTTTATTCATCAAAAGGCTTTACAAAAAAAAGGTGAAAGATACAATTTCACAGGGGAAGTATTTGCCCATGAATAAAGATTAGAAGATAGGAAGTGAGGGGATAGGAGGATGAATAGAAACCATATATCTAGCAAGAATCTAATAACCAAAATGTATTTTGTTAACAAAATATATGTCATATATACAAATATATATTATACACACAACACAAAAAACAAACTCATATAACATTTCTCTTTTTGTGACTTATTTCTCAGTGTAATATTTTCAAGGTCCATCCATGCTATGGCATTTCTCAGAACTTCGGATCTCTTTATAGATTTCATAATATTCCTTTATATGTATATACCACAAAATTACCAAATATACCACAGATTCTTTAAGTCCCTGCTTTCCTCCAAATGCCCTATTTTCTCTTTCATCTTTGATGGACAGCTTTGCTGGGTGCAGGAGCCTTGGTTGGTAATTGTTTTCTTTCAGCCTTCTCTGTATGCCATCCATTGTCTTCTTGCTTGTATAGATTTTGCCGATAAATGAGAGATTAATCTAATTGGTTCTCCTTTGTTGGTAACGTTTTGTTTTTCTTGTGCTGCTTTTGGTGTTCTATTCTTATCTTTGATTTTGGAGAATTTGCCTTTCCACATTTGTTCACCTTGTATGTCTGTCTTTGTATTTATTGGCTTAGTGAGTAAGGGTTACACTGCCAAGCCAAAGGCATGTAGTTTGAATCCACCAGCTGCTCTGAAGAAAAAGATGGGAAACTCCTCTTGTGTGATTTACTGGCTCTGAATACCCATTGGAGGTCAGTTGATTCCAACTCAACAGTACATAAAAACAAGATTTATCCATTCATAAATTATTGTTATTAGTGTCATTTCAGGACAGCAGATATCATAGTATTTACTATTGTTATCTTAACTCTTGTGCTCCTCCCAGTATCTTCCTTTGCTTTGATCATTTTACTAGTCTGATGCCCTTTTCTAAAACACTCAACAAGGTAGACTAACGTTGTGGTTGCTACAATAGATTAAGTATATCAGAGATGATAAGGATTGCACAGGATAAGACATGGTTTACATCTGTTGTTCCAAGGTTTCTATGAGTTGTACTTGACTTAACAGAACTTAACAACAACCTCTTATTTTAAATTGCCTTTCTTTTTACCCAAGTTACTATGTCTACCAGGGGAGACCAGTCCTTGGAGAAGGACATCATGCTCATAAGGGAGGAGGGACAGCACAGGAGAGGAAGGCCCTGGATGAGATGAATTGATACAATAACTGTGGCAATGGTGGTTGGTGTGTTGGAATTAGTGAGACTGGCTCAGGACAGAGCAGGGCTTGGACTTGCTGTGCATAGGGTCGCTATGGGTCACAGGCGACTCAAGGGCACATAACAACAGCATACCTCCTAATCCATGAGTCTCTGTGCTATTCAAACCTTCTTTCTGTTTTTTTCTTTTTTTTTTTTTTTACTAATCATGCCAGAGGCTTAATGCTTTTTCATTTTTTATTCTTTCAGGTTATCTGTTTGTTCTCTCATTTTATTCTGTTCTTTAACATTTTTCTTCTTCCATTTCATTTGTGTTTAATTTAATCCTTTGATTCTTAAATTGGATGTTGAAATTAGTAACTCTAAGACTTACTTTCTGTTAGTATGAAGTGAAGGCTGTAGTTCTGATTTGAAGGAACTCTGGTCACCTAGTCTGCAAAGTCTCACTTGATTGCCCAAAGACCATACCTCTCTACTGGTTCGAGTCTACCAGCCATTCTGAACACAGGAGATGGGCAATCTCATCTGTGTGATTTATACACTCAGAAATCCAGTAAGGAGACAGCCATTGCCTTGAATTGAATAAATGACTGAAAGTTTTGTTCTGTAGAATGTTCACTAAGTTCCGACTATACGCTAATTCAGAATGCATGATGAATTTTATATACACTGTGAATTTTACTTGACTCATGGGCTGTTTGGAAGGTGTTTTGATTATTATTTCTAAGTACATGGAGATTTTCTAGGCTATTTTCTAGTCTTTATTTCTAGTAATGTCATAATCTTCAGAAAATATATGCTAATTTATTTCAGTCTTTCAAATTTGTTGTAAATGCTCTTTAGCCTAGCACATGTTTAATTTTCTTTAGATGATCCATCTATGCTTTTAAAAGAGTGTGTTGGTTTTGCCATTGTTACTGTGTGTCCTTGAGTTGGAATTGACCCATAGCTGATCCTCCAGTGGCAGAGACAGTAAATCACACAGGTGATCGCCCATCTTTCTCCCGCAGAGCAACTGGTAGATTCAAACTGCGTGTCTTTGGGATTGCAGCTCAGCTTCCTACCACTAAGTTCCCAGAGCTCCCTTAAAAGAGTATACATTAACAATGAAAGGAAAAAAAAATTTTTTTCACTTGTCAAAGAGAAAAGTGAACTGGGGAGGGAGGAAAGTGCAACAATGAATGAATGGACATTAAAAAAACTTTAAAAGAGTATATACATTGGGTTTTTTTAATAATCTTCAGTAAAATCTTGCTTCCATGTGAAGTCAGTGAGATTGTTCTGTAGTTTCCACATTCTGTTGGGTCACCTTTCTTTGGGATAGGAACAAATATAGATCTCTTCCAGTCAGCTGGCCAAGTGGTTGTTCTCCAGATTTCTTGGCACAACTTGGTGAGCACATCCAGGGCAGCATCTGTTAACTGAAATATGTCAATTGGTATACCATCTATTCCTGGAGCCTTTTTTTTTGCCATTTCCTTCAAAGCAGCGTGTACATAGGGTCGCTATGAGTTGCAAGCAACTCGACGGCACATAACAACAACAACAACATATACATTGGTAATTGTTAAGCTCAATAGACATTCTGCTGGGTATAGTTCAATTATGCTATTTAAATATTTCATATTCTTACTCATTTTAATCTATTTTATTCCTCAAATAAAGAGCTAGGTCACTAAAAATAATTCTGCTACAAGTTTTGTAAGTTGTTATTCAGTAGCCAAGTATTTAGAATTGGTTCTATTCTCCAGGTAAATTAAGTCTTTTATTATTATATATTGACCTTTTGTTTCTCTGTCAAAGCTTTTTGCTTTCAAGGCTTTTTATCTGGTATTAACATAAGTAGACAGGTTTTCTTTGTCTGCCTTGTATTCTCTTATCCTTTTGATTTTAACCTTTCTCAGTCCTTACATTTTAGGTGTTTCTCTATTGATATAACTTGATTTTGTACTTTTAGTGATCTCTGTATTCTAACTGGATCATTTTAATCAGTATACATTAGTTTTATCAGTAATATTTTTAATTCACTCTATCACTTAATTTTATCCTTTTTTTTTTTAAGCCTGGCTTTGTTGTTGATCCTTTTTACCCTCTTTTTGATCATCCTTTGTGTTCACTGTTCATGCAACTGTCTTTTATTAGACGTCTCATTTGCAGCCCATAGCTTTACCATCTGTCTTCATGTGCAGTCATCTAAACGGCAACTCACAATTCCCAAAAATGAGCAAGTACCTTCGAGGCACAAACTGTCTTTGACTCTTCTTCACCTTCAGGAATCTTGTTTTGACTTCATTTTGGACGTTGTGTGATTCTTTACATTCTTGCCTGGTTAGCCATGGAAGAATAGTTGAAGGTATCTAATACACCGTATTGGTAGAAACATTCTAGTCACATTCACCTTTAGTGGCCATCCACACATTGTATCTAGAATCACCTCTGGTCTTGTTGTTGTTGTTTTCAGGTTAACTCATGGTTCCGTGATCAACAGATCAGAACCGTATTCTATCCTGTGCCATCCTCACCATCTCTGACACGTTCCAGCCCATTGTTGGTCACTCTGTCCTTTCATCTCGTTGAGTGGTCTTCCTCTTTTTTGCTGAACTTCTACCTTTCCCAGCATGATGTGTTTTGCCAAGGGCTGGCACTCGCCAACCACCTGCCTTGTGATGATGTGTATGTGTGATGAAGTTTCACCAACTTGCCTCTAAGGAGTGCTTTGATTGCACATCCTCCAAGACAAACTTATTTGTTCTTTGGGGAGTCTGTGAGATATTCAGCACTTTCTTCCAGTATCACATTCCAATGCATCAGTACTTTTTTGATCCCCCTTTTTCATTGTCCAACTTTCAGGAGCATAAAGAGCAACTTAAAATTCCATGGCTTGGAATTTGTACCTTGGTTGTTAGACGCACATCCTTGCTCTTTAGCACTTTAGAGAGGTCTTTAATAGCAAATTTTTCCAATTCAGTATGTCTTTATTTATTGGCTATTGTTATTGTGGTTGTTGATTGTAGATCCAAGTAAAATGAAATTGTTAACAACTTCAATCTCTTCTCTGTTACAATGCTGCCTTTTTGTCCAGTGGTGAGGATTTTTGTTTTGTTTTTTGTTTATTTTTCACCTAAAGCTAGCATTGTGTTCTCTGGATGTTGAAATATAAGCCATATTGAAGACAGTAGTCTTTGATCTTCTGTTGTGTTTCAAGTCTTCACTTTCTGTAAGCAAAAGAGCATGATGCAAATAATTAATGAGACTTCCTGCAATCCTGATGCCATATTCTTCTTCATATAATCTAGCTTCTCAAATGGTTCAACCGTAGAGTAAATAGCTATGTAGAATGCATACAACCCTGACATACAGCCTTCCTGATTTAAGACAGTATTCCCTTGTTCTGTGTAGACAACTGCTTCTTGGTCTATATATATGTTTCATGTGCACAATTAAATATTCTTGGATTCCCATTCTTCCTAAAGTTAGACATAATTGTTAAATGCCTTTGCATAGTCAATAAAACGCAAGTAAGCCTCTTTCTAGTATTCTTTACTTTCAGCCAAGGTCCATCTAACATCAGCAATGATGTCCTTGGTAGCATGACTTCTGAATCCAACTTGAATTTCTGAAAGTTCATTGTCAATGAATTAAAATAAGACACTAGAAATTGTTAGAATACCAACTGAAGCATTTCAACAAACAGATTCAGTCCTGGATATGCTCACTAGCCTGTGCCAAGAAATTTAGAATACAGATAGCTGGCCAGCTAACTGGAAGAGATCTATGTTCCCATCGGAAAAAAACAAACAAATCCCACCCCAAGATAATCTAAATAGAGTGAGTGCAGAAATTATTGAACAAAATCATTACTATTACATGCAAGTAAAATCTCACTGAAGATCATTTTTAAATTACTTTAACAGTTCATCAAAAGAGAACTTCTAGAAATTCAAGCTGTATTCTGAATAGGCTCTGGAATAAGGGATATCATGGTTGATTTAAGAAGGATCTTGATTGACAGTAGAAAACACCAGAAAGACATTTACTTGTGTTTCATTGATTATGCAAGGCATTTGACTGTGTGGGTATGACAAGTTATGTATAGCATTGAGAAGAATAGAAATCCTCTTGTCTTAGAGTTGTCAATTAGCCACCTTCTCAAACTACTCCCATCTAGGAGTCCCAGAGCATGCCTCACATTTCCCATTTCAAAACACCAAGCTGTCAATTGACTGGTGAAAACCTTTCATTGTCATCCTATTTCTTCATAAAGATCAGACCCAACAACGAGTCAGAGGAAGTCCTGCATGCTGCAGACCCTGCCTCCCTTGACAGCTCATTTCACTATAAACTCCTCTTCTCAGTGATATACCCACCAGACTTTGTATATCTCTCATACTTCCCCACACCTTGGAGGTTTTTGAACATTTGCCCTCTTTCCCTATAATACTCTTCCATCTTCTCTTCACTTAGTTAATGCTACCATATCCTTCTCATCCCAGCTCAAGCATCATATCCCCAAAGAAGGTTTCTACTTTCCAACAGGTCTCAATCAAACAGCCCATTTTATCTAAGTATGCAGTATCATTGGCACTTTTAGTTTGGGGCACATTTCCTTTATAGCATTTGTCATAATGGTAATTTTTTAAAAAAATATGCGTGTGTGTGTGTGTGTGTGTGTGTGTGTGTGTCTACCAGTGGCAAGAAGCTGCACTGCAGTCCCGAAGGCATGTGGTTTCAGACCACCAACTGCTCCACAGGAGAATGATGGGCAGTTTCCTCCCATGCGATCACCTGCCTCTGAAAACGTACTGGAGGGTCAGCTATGGGTCACTTCCAACTCAACAGTACACAACAAAAACAACAGATGGATGGATGGATGGATAGATGATAGATAGATAGATAGATAGATAGATAGATAGATAGATAGATAGATAGATGATAGATAGATAGATAGATAGATAGATAGATAGACAGACAGACAGACAGACAGATACTCTCCAGAGTACTGAAGAAAAATTATTTCAGTCTGGAGACTAAGGTGTGCCTGATCGAGGCCATGGTCTTTGCAATTGCTTGCTATGCATCAGAAAGGTGGACAATGACTAGGGATGATAGAAGGATAATTGATGCCTTTGAGCTGTGGTACTGGAGGAGAGTATTGAGTGTACCGTGGACAGCTAGGGCAACAAACAAGTTCATCCTTAAGAGGGTAAGACCAGGCTGCTCCTGGGAGGCAAGAATTCTGAAGCTCCCTCTGACATACTTCAGGCATGTTGCAAGAAGGCATGAGTCCTTGGAGACGGGCATCATGCTTGGGAGGGTGGAGAGACAGCACAACAGAGGAAGATGCTAGATGAGATGGATTGACTCAGTGACTAGGGTAATGGTGGTAGGTGTGTTGAGACAGTAATATTGGCACTGGATAGAGCAGGGTTCAGAGCTGTTGAACACAGGATCATTATGAGTTTCAAGTGACTTGATGGTACATAATAACAACAACAAAAATATGCATGTGTAAAATATACAGGATATCTCTGGTGGCTTAGTGGTAAGAAGCTGCACTACAGTTCCAATGGTATACCGTTCAAATCCACAGGCTGCTCCATGGGAGGAGGGGCCATCTCCTCCCATGCTGTTTACTGCCTCTGAAATTCCGCTGGAGGATCAGCTGTAGGTCGGTTCCAACTCAGTAGCATACAACATGTAAAATATATATTAAAATGCACTTGTTTTATGCAGTCTGTCTGCCTTCCCAGAGTACAAAGTTATGAGAGTAAGATCCCTGTTGTTCTGTGCTCACCCCCTGGATCCTGGTGCCAAATGCTATCCCGAGTACATGGGGGCCACTCAGTATACATTTACTGACCAAATGAATCCATGAAGAGAATACTGCTAAGTTCGGAACACTGTCGTTTGCTTTCTATCTCTGGAGGTCAACCAGCCATGCTCACTAAGTGCATGGCCATGAAGGTGCCTGTGTGTACCTGAGAATATGAGCACATGTGGCAAAGTATAAGCATTTATACTCAGTTGCAGCATTTTTTTTATTTTTTAAATTGTTATTTTAATGAATTTACAGAAAAGTTGAAGTTTTCATTCATTCCTTGTTGCACATTTTCCTCTCTTCTTTCAGTTCTTTTATTTTATTAATGTCAATGAACATTTACAGAGCTTTTGGATTTCCATTCATTCAGATGCAGCATTTTTATGCCCTGCAGCCTTGCTGTAAACACACCATTCTTTATTGGCACATTTGTTGTTGTTGTTGTTGTTATTGTTATGTGCCATCGAGTCGCTTGAGACTCATAGCGACCCTATGTACAACAGCCCTAAACCCTGCTCTATCCTGTGCCTATCTCATTGCCTCTGACACACCCATCCCGATTACCCCAGTCACTGAATCAATCCACCTCATAGAGGGTTTTCCCCTTCTGCACCATCCCTCCATCCTCCCAAGCATGATGTCCCTCCCCAAGGATCTGTCCCTCCTTGCAACATGTCCAAAGTATGTCAGACGAAGCCTCAGAATCCTTGCCTCCAAGGAGCAGCCTGGTTTAACCCTCTCCAGGATGAATCTGTTTGTTTTCTTGGCAGTCCAGGGTACATTCAATACTCTTCTCCAGCACCACAGCTCAAAGGCATCAATTCTCCTTCTATCCTCCTTAGTCATTGTCCAACTCTTTGATGCATAACAAGTGATCTCAAAGACCATGGCCTGTATCAAACACACCTTAGTCTCCATCAACACATTTACTCATTACTAATTGTGTAGTATCCATGATATAGTATATGTAAAACTCCACAGCATCTAACATTAAGAAATGCCTTTCGTCTTAACATTTGTCTTATGACATTCAAGATTTGTTTACCTCCTATGCAAACTTCCTCTCACCAAAAGTGGGTGACAAGGTAATCAATGGGAATGATTGTAAAGTAAAATAAGGTCAAGCAGAAAACAATGAAGAACTTCAAAAGCATAAGGTAGAGAAAACATTCCAGGATAAGGAGTTATGAATGCTGGAACCTAAAGCCAAGGCTGAGTAGGAGAGCAGGGAAGGTGGAGAAGTACGTGCGGTGGGGAGTGGGAAGCAGAGCTTAGCAGGATGTGTGACCTCTGCAAAAGTAACCCCCACAGCCTGCACCAGATCGATGCACATAAATGGGCTAAGGAAGTAGATAAAATCCAAAGTCTAAGAGAAAAGGAGATAATACCAAGTGCTTAAGAAGGGAAGAAATAAGCCAGGCTTGAGAAATCACCAATAGCCAGGCTTAGGAAGATCATTCCAGGGTTCTGCCCTGTAAGGATCTTCTCCCCAGTGTTTGATCACCTCTGAGTGCCAGGTTCTGTAAACACACAGAAAGCTCATCTCTACACAAAGGCCACACATTTCCTCACAGCCTGTTTCATCCACATGCCCAGTTGTCTCTCCGAGTCACCCTTCAGGTGGTCTTTCAATGTCAGATTTCACTTTAGTTGGCTCTGCGCCACCCCTTTTATGAAGAAAAAGGTAAACCTCTCAGAAAGATCAAATCTATTACCTTTTCTTCTCCTTCACACTCTGACCTGGGAGCATTGTGCTGAATGAATTACCTGCGTAACTTTCAAGGATGAGGAAGAGCCTGGTCTTGATTAGAGGAGAGAACCGTGGGGAGCAGTGAGGGCTCGCTTGGCATTCTACTCTGCTGTCAATTATCCAGGGGTTCATTATCCCGGATGGGGAGGGCCCCATTTCTCTGCTCTGTTTCCTCTTCTATCAGATGCCTAACACAGAACCATTTTCAAAAGCAGCATCTCCGTGAGGGCTAGTTAAGGGGCTCGTTAAAGGTAAGGAATCAAAGCCCGAGTGTGAGGATTGCAGCGTGGTGGGCAAATAGGTGGAAAGAAGAAATTGAATAAATTAAAAGTGCATAATACCTTTGCATGGTAGTTATTCATGAGCTTTCTTTATTTTGGGGCAGTCCATCGAAAAGAATGAGGACATTTACAAAGCCCTGCTGTGTTGGGAAAAACAAAAACACATGTTGTGCGCATCTTACTAGTAATCCTTCTATCTTTACAATAATGGTCTAATGTAGTATTTGCCCTTATGAGACTGAGTTAGTCACCCACAATGTATATGAATTTTGTATGCAAATCAATATAATTTTTTAAAAAACCCACATTTTATTTGCTTCTTCAAAGAGAGAAAGACTTGTGATTGGAGTTGCATCACTTCTTTGTTTACAAGAGAATGAATCAAAATTTCCTCCTTCATTTTCACAAAGCAATCTTCCCAGTGTTTATGCAGCAAATATGCCATCTGCATGTGATTCTCTGTGATGCCCTCTTTCTCCTAAGGCCCTGAAGGTCTTCTGCTGGGTAGACGCAGAGCCTTTCGGCTTGCCCAGCTTACTGCTCGACTTCTCTGATATGCTCAGAAAATGTGTGTGAAATACATCTTAATCTTGATTCACAGAGGCTTTTATTTTCACAGCAGGATGATTCTATTGGGTTTACACAGCAGGGTGATTCCAGAAGCCATTGAGAATTGGGTATACGGCTCCACAAACGTGAGTCTCCAGCTGCTCACCTGTCCTCTTGTTCAGTGTGCAGACGTGCCCTTCTTCCTGTAGCTGCCCTTCCGGCCTGGTGCCTCTGCTCTATTGAACAAAAAAGTGGTTTTGCACCTGCCTGTGGCATTAGCTGCCTCCCTCTGCTGGATGAAAAGATCAATACCATGTCTTAATCTGGAATGGCTCAACTTGACAAGATAGTTCTTTTAAATAAGTACTTCTTCCCTATGCTGGGATCCATCTCCTGTGCTTGATTCTCTCTAAAACAGCATAGTTCTCAAGGATGGCCTATGCCTCAGAGACTTTGGGGGAGAATGTAGTCTGATATCTCTCCTGAATGCCTAACCTGAATTTCCAACTGCCTATGGAATATTCATGGACCCATGGTGGCATAGTATGTGACATACCAGGCTGACAACCAGGAAGTCTGTGATTTGAATCCACCAGCTGCTACCCAGGAGAAAAATGAGCAGTCTCCTCCCATAAAGGTTTGCAGCCTCAGAAATTCTTTGGAGGGTTGTTATGAATTAGAACCTACCAAAGGCAATGGGTCTTGTTAGTGTTGGGTAACTAAGGGGTCTCCAGGTGGCTAAACCAGATAAAGCATTCAGCTTCTAACTGAAAGGTTTCGAAGCTCAAGTCCAATCAAAGATGCTTCAGAAGAAAAATCTGGTGATCTACTTGCGGGGGTAAAAATCCAGTCACTGAAAACCTTTTGGAACACAGTTCTACTCTGCCGTGCATGAGGTCACCCTGAATCGTAGCTACAGGTGATTGGATACCCAGGCACTCATTCTCTGTTTCTAATCAGACACCAGTTTCTGCTATCATGCCATCTTATTGTCTCATATCTGCATAATCATCTTCCAAAAGGCTGACTAGCGGGTGGATTTTTACTGTCCATAATATTGTTACCTTCCAGGAGAGAAATGAGGCTATTGAACCCATTAGCATTACTTTGCTTGCGTGTGAAACCTTGGGAGAACAACTTAAGGTCAAAAATATCCCCAGATCCATGTAAGCAAAGAAAAGGATTAATGAATATTGGAAAGAGGTCATTTTCTAATATTGCCTTCCTAACTCAGAAGGGGCGAGGAGGGCAAGGGAAAGTGGGACGTGGACCTAATATCAAAGGGCACTGGGGAGCGAGCCGCTGAATCAATGCTCAGAATTAGCTATTTAATTCAGCAGTGTTTTTGACCCACAAGTCAGTAACAGTTCTAAATTGAGACTGGCTGGAATGAAACTGCTACACCTTGATTTTGCCTGTGTCTTTCTAGAAATAGACCCTTATATTAAAGTCACTTAAGTCTGATCCCACATTATTGATTCTCTCATTTAATATTCTCAATTGTTCTGGAAACCAAACAGGTCCCACCAGCCTTTAATTTCTCTCATTCATGCATCATACTATTATTAAAATTCTATTTCTAAATCATAGGGGGTAATCAAATTGTTTGTCTCCTCAAAAGTCTTAAACATGCCTTAGTTTACAGGATTATATGTTACATGCCATTGAGTTGCATGGGACTCATAGCAACCCAATGCACAAGAGCTCTGAACCTTGCTCTATCTGAGCCACCTTCATTGTCTTCAACACACCTACCCCTATTACCCCAGGCACCAAATCAGTCCATCTTATCCAGGTTCTTCCTGTCTTGTGCTGTCCCTCCACTCTACCAAGCATGATGTCTCTCTCCAAGGACTGGTCCCTCCTTGCAATATGCCCAAAGAATGTGAGATGGAGCTTCAGAATCCTTGCCTCCAAGGTGCCGCCTGGTTTCACTCTCTCCAGGATATGTTTGTTCTCTTAGCAGTCCATGATTTGCCTTGGCTGTCCTTGTGGTGTGAGTTCCTAAATTTATGCTCCAAAACACACACACATGCATTTCTTCATGTTCTCATGTCTGTTCTTGTCCAGTTCTTCCTGAGTGGGATTCTTCGCTCTGTTCATTTCTTTCATTCAAACCCTACTCATCTTTCAAGGATATATTCAATATTGCCAGCGCCAGGAAGCCACCCCCAGGGCCCCTCTCTTACCTCTCAAACTCAGCCCATTCTGATTAAATTCTTCCTCCTCGGCATTCTAATAGTGTAACTTTGGATGTGTTTTGGTTATGAAGTATATGGAAGTAGCCTACCATTTAAACAACAATAATAAAATAATTACCCATGCAACCACTGTAAATAGAACAATGACAATAATTTTGAAATCTTTTGTATGTTTGTTCCTTCTCATCTTGCCTACTACTGAGAGTAACTCCTGTCCTCAGATATATTTATCACTTGTTTGCTTCTCCTAGGAGCTCTGGTGGTATAGGTACAGGAAGCACTCAGCTGTAAGCCAGAAGGTTGACCATTCTATCTAACCCATCAGCTGCTCCACAGGAGAAAGATATGACAATCTGTTTTCATAAAGTCTTACATCCTTATCAAGTCTGCGGGGCAATTCTTCTGTGTGGCAGCGAACTGAGTTACTGTTTCGTTTAATGATTTAACACATATGGATATTTACCCTTTGACAATTTACTATCTAATTGTATATGCTTCGGCTTTTTTTTTTTTTTACTTTGCAAACGTGGGATGATTCTTTTTTATATTATGGGATTTATAAGGGAAGTAATAGGATATAGTTCAAATAAAAAAATATTTTGAAATATAATTCTTCACATAGGACAGCTTTTTCTCCACATGCTGGCAGGCAGAACTCGTTGTGCTATCTGCCTCATATCTCTGGATCCTACCTTGTAACTTAGAGCCAGGCCTCCCAGCTCTGGACCCTGCCTTCCAGCTCTGGTACCTATTTGCAGTTAGGCAAATGTTACATAGTTCTTGTAGTTCTGCCAATTATGTGTCCCTCTGCCCCTCCTCTGCCAGTGAAGGTAGGCCCAGGTGCTCAGCTCTGGGTCTGTGGGTGGCAGACCAAGTTGAGCTGTCTCATGCTTGTCTCTAATTCTCTGCCACAATTGTATAGTTGTGGGGTTTTTTTTATTTATTGAAGCTTTTTATTATAACTCAACATTGTTATGAAATTCATCGATTTTGATGTGTGTTACTATAACTGAATAGTTTCCTATGGACATTAGGTGTGTTTCTAGTATTTCACTATAAAATATGATTTTGTTATCTACCATTTAAAAAAAAAAGTCCTGTTCACATACTTAAGACTGACTCTCAGAAATGTGTGCCTGAGAGTAAATGCAGGTGGCCTAGTGGTAAGGATCTTTGATAAGCAGGTCAAATGAACCAGCTGCTCCATGGGAGAAAATGGGCAGCCTCTTCCCATGTGATTTACAGCCTCTGAAGACCCTGGGGAGGATCCGCAGTGGGTCAGTTCTGACTCGATGTCACATAACAACAATATGTATGTCTGAGAGTTGATTTTCTGGGCCATGGGATCGAAGAAACCTCAAATTTCCTAAATAATACTCAACACTTTCCTAAATATAATAATAAAAGAGGTAACTCTGGTAGCCTAGTGTTAAATGGCGTGTGGTTCAAATCCAACAGCTTGCTCTGCAAAAGAAAGCTAGGCAATCTCCTCCTATGCAATTTACTGCCTCTGAAAGCCCTGTGAGGTCAGCGGTGGGTTGGATCTGACCCAATGGTGTAAAACAACACAGTATAGGAGTCCTTGGTTTACATTCTTGTAAACATTTTATATAAAACTGATACTCAATTTTAGTAGAATAGTAGATATGCAACAGTATTATCATGTGGGTTTCATTTTCTTCCTGATTAGTTATGAGAACCTTTCATATATTCGAACTATTCCTTTATCAATATATGACATATCTACTGAAGTCTCTTACACATTTTTCTATTATTGTTGCTGTCTTTTTCTTCTTGATATTTATTTTGCCTTAGTCTATAATAGCTAAATGCCATCCGTATTGTGGGAAGCCAGGGACTGATCTGAATAGTGTAGAATGACTTCCAGACTGTGTTCAGGTGGCCTAGCATGGCTCAGACACCATATGTCATTGTTGTTATTATGTGCATTGAGTCGTTTGTGACTCATAGCAACCATAAACCCTGCATATCTCTTGCCAACCTTATTGTCTCTGACACACCTATCCCCATTACCCCAGTAACAGAATCAATCTATTGAGGGTCTTCCTCTCCTGCACTGTCCCTCCACCCTCCCAAGCATGTCTCCCAAGCAGATACCATATACAAGCAGGCATCATATATATCATGAAATAGTTATTGTGTTCTGATGTACCTGTTTCCTTAACTAGAGATTTCTTGTAATGTGCTGTTGAGTCAACTGCAGTTGAGTGACATATAAATTCCAGTGGATTCACTTTGTGTTTCAGCCAACAGAATGACTTTAAGATGGCACTAACTAAAAACGTAAAGTTCCTTTTTGAATTGTACAAACACGAAAGGAAGTATTTAAATGCACAAACTAGACATATTCATGTGCATTTTTCCTTCTATGGTTTCAATTGAACACATATTAAACACATATTTACTCATAACTTACAAGAATAAAACAGTATTACAAGAATATGCAGCATAACACTGAGAAGCATTCTGAGTGGCAAAGAAGCATAATGGAAAGAGTCTAAATTTGGGTAGATCACAGCTCAGCCACTTAACTAGCTGGGTAACCACAAGGATGCTGCTATTTCATCACAAAATAGAGATTAATGCATGCCTACCTGGCATAGTTGTAATAATTAAACAGGATGATTAAAATAAGCACATAACTCTGCCTGATATATTCTAGGTAATCAATAAATAATTGTAATTATAATGATGATAAAAAAGAAGAGGAAAAGGAACAATGATTAATTATGATGAACTAACCGAATCCTTATTTTTGAAATAGATACTTTATAATGTCTCTGTAGATCAATAAACAAGGCTGACTGCAATAAGAGCTTTAATTATCACAGCCATCATAATCTTATTTTTAAACCAAAAATTCAAATGTGATCTGATAAAGAAATGAAATCAAGATCCTATTAAAGTATGTTACAAATTGGTATTTTCTTGGAATATCTAAAATGTTTAATGCTCATAATAAAATGAGATACTGTTGTATAGAGGAAGGATAAATTTTTTTCCTAAAGATATTTCTTTTAAAAGATGAGATTTAAGTGAGGTCTTGATAGACCTTCAAAGGGTAGATACAAGGAGGGAGAGAAGGAATTCTAAATACCAGAGGGAATATCATTGTGCAGGACAGAAAATATGCAAGACACAATTCCAGTTTCCCATAGTTTCCTGTAACACTGGAAAGAGTATAAATAATACACAGGGCTCAAAAAAATCCTTGGGGAAGAAAAAAAAGTAGAGAAATATGATGCAGGGTAAAGTTAGAACCTGAGCACCATCTCAAACATTTACAGATGTTCCAACTAAAACAACACGACCCTTACTTAGTGTATAATGTCTTTCTCAAATAAAATTTCATCCCTAAAAAAAAAAAGAAAGAGGTTTTTTTAAAAAAAAACAAACAACAAAAATGTATTATTTGTAGTTTGATCTTACCTTGTTTTCTATGGTTAATCTGTGTAGTCTTTTAGGTGATTCTGTGATAGCTTTTACATTCCCTCTGCCATATGAGCAATTGGCTGGCAAATTTCTGTGAATCCATCCTGGGACAGACATCAACCATAGTGTAGGTGTCACTTGGCTGTAGGAACAAATACTCTTTTAAAAAGAGCTGGCCCAAGGAAGACATGAGACAATCCATCCCTAAGTGCAGATCCTTTGATGAGTAGAAGGAAGGCTTGCTACCATATCTATGAGAAATTGAGACAATGATCTTGAGCAGTAAATTCTAGGCAATCCGACACCAATGGGAAGTGTGCAAAGTAGAACACAGCAGCTCCGACACAGGCCCTGTAAGACTATACCTAGTAAGCAGACTCCTTTGGGGTAGAAATGCTTGATGTCCAAGCTCCCAACTGAAAGTAAAGTAAAGAAGACTCTGTTGTTGTTTTGTTCTGTTGAGTCAAAGCCAACTAATCCTCTAGTGGGTTTTCAGAGACAGTAAATTTCTCAGGAGGAAATTGTCCATTTTCCCCCTGAAGAGCAACTGGTGGAGTTGAACCTTGTGCCTTTGTTTGGCAACTCAACTCTCTATCACTAGTGAGGAAGAAACATGCATGTGTGTGTAATATGAGAAAGTACACAGGGCTACTATACTATACAAGAACATACTGTTATAATTAGGGTGTCAGTGAATTGTAACTTTTCAACCAGTGGTTATTTCTATTCCCATTTACTTACTCAGGCTTTTTGAAATTTTCCTGACCAAAACAGAGTTCACATACACACACACACACACACACACACACACACACACACACTCTTTGTCAGTGGCTCAGAATCTGCTTGTCACTGACCCTCCAGTGGGTCTTCATAAGCCATAAATAACATGGGACAAGATTGCCCATATTTCTCCATTGGAGTCACTTTTGAACCTCCAAAGAGGTTTCATCTTTGGGCTAGCAGGGCACCTTCCTACAATCGATGCCACCAAGCTCATGCCCTGGAATAAAATGAGAACTTCAATTCATCTATCTAGGTATCCATCCAGCAATAAACTTTACATTTAGAAAAGGTGAATTGAAGAGCAGCAACACATTGGACATGTCTTGGACAACAGAGTTAGTGTAGCATCAGTGTCCAATTAAAAGTGTTACCTATTTGTAATGTAGTACTGCTTTCAAACCTTTGTTACAAATTCAAATCTGAATTATAAAATAGACACATTAAACTTAAAAAGCTCTCTAGGTAATTCGATGAAAACTTCTTGGTGAAAACCTCTTTTGAATAGGTTGGAATATGCTACCATTTTAAAAGATATAAAATAAAAGGGGGAGGAAGAGTTAATTCTTTTATCTATCAGTCATTTCCTAAATAGCTCACTACAGAAAATAAAAGGATAGTTAAATAATTCTACTTTTTATTGATAGGATAAATTAAATGCTCTGGGGGAAACTACTTTCATTTTCTAAAGACTTCTTAAATAGCTATGGATTAACTTCTAATAAAATCTTTGTCTGCGTTTACAATTATAATATTTGAGTTAGTAACTGGTACTTAATGCATTTCACAATACTTCACAAGTAAAATGGAGAGGTAAAGTTTGCAATTGTTCGTAAACAAAGAATTCTGATAATTGTTTATTGTTTGTTACCTGTTTGAGGTTATGCAATACTTGAGAAATTATTACTTTTTATTTGGAAAGACAGTGAGTGGGAAAAGCCTCCACTCTTACAAAATAACAATATGTATTTGGTTATTAAAAATATGTATGTTGTTGTATATGGTATTGGATTTTCTGGTTTTGGTTGAGGCTTGGGTGTGGAGTGTTTGTTCACAATCGGGTGTGAGCTGATTTCATTTGGCCTTGTATTTAAAAGGATATTTGGTTTTAATTAAATCTGGGTTTACTCAAACATTCTTTTAAGTGGTATAGCACCGGTCTGTCAATTTGCTGTGCAGAGGTAACTCATGGTTGCTGTGATGTTAAACACTGTGACACTGATGTGTCAAATATGGTTACAATAATGGCCAACCATGGTGGACAGTGTTTGTTGGAGCTCCCAAATTAAAACAAGCTTGGAAGCAGGAGTGGCATCCACTTCCGAAATAGCTTTCCTCCGGAAACTCTATGAACATAGAGAAACAATGAAAATTATACAGGTGTTCAGATCTTTCATTCATGGGGTCGTCTATGACTCAGTGACACTTAACAACAACATATGGTTATACTCATGATTAATCGGAATCAATTCAAAAGCAATATAGGTATTAAAACAAAGGGAAGCTGTTACTGCTGTGGCTCAGTTGATCAAATGACACTATCTGGATGCCAGGGGGAAAACCCAATAGATATGGGGACTTGATGCATAGTTGAGGTAGCATCACAGAGCAGTGAGTGAAGGACAGATTATCAAAACTACTGCCAGCCCAGATTGTCCGTACAGATAAAGATAAATCTCCACTCCTTATTATCTAGAAATATCAGTCTCAGGTGAATTGAAAAGTTGACCAGAACCCAGATGAAGAGTTGATCCATATTGTGAGCTAGGGTAGATTGCTACAACCTGATGGCTTGCTCTAAAACAGAATTTGCATGTGGATGCAGATACTCGAAGTCTCCAAGTTGAACAGAGAATCCTTCAGCAAAAGGGGCATATTCCCTCACAGTACTGTTTTGACAGGAATGGACAAATCAGAAATTGGGTATATAAAAGGAAAATATTAGGTTATGATGCGTACCAGCTTTCATGAAAGGAAATCAATAAATATGTGTGAGAAGATGCTGAACATCAGGAAAATGGAAAGTAAAGCAAAGATTTTGTTTCCATAAGATGGGCAAAATTTTTAAGTTGGCAATTATAAGTAAACATTGCAAAACATATAGAGACCTGAGAACCTTCATTCACTGCTTAACTGCAATGTGAACTGGTACAGTTGCTTTGGAGAGGCTTCTAGCAATAATCTATAAATTTTACATGTTTGTATGCCATACAAATCAGTGCATTTACTGCTATGCATTGCATGTATGTACATTACTTTTCTCATATTAAAACCAGAAAATATTTTCTACAATGTTTCTTGTACCATGATTTTTAATTGAAAGTTCTGGGTTGAGGGAAAATATATACAAATATATACCAAGATTCTCACCACTAGGTCAATTGGTAGCTCTGTGATAGATGGAGAAGAGATTGAGATTGTTAACAATTTCCACTTGTTTGGTTCCATAACCAACAGTCTTGACACCAGCAGTCAAGAAATGAAAATATGAACTGCATTGGGAAAAATCTGTTGTCGGGGACTTCTCTACAGTGCTGAAGAGCACTCAATCCAGGTGATAGTCTTCATAATTACTTTCTGTGTGTCAGAGAGCTGGACAATGACTAAGAATGACAGAAGAAGAATCGATGCCTTTGAGTTGAGGTGCTGGGGAAGTGTTGACCATTCCATGAACTGCCAAAAGAACAAACAAGTTTATCCTGGAAAGGATGACTCTAAGTTTCTCCTTGGAGGCAAAGATTGTAAAGCACAGTTTCACAAACTTTGGGCATGTTTACAGGAGAGACCAATCCTTGGAGAAGGATATCATTCTTGAAAGGTGGAGGGACAGTGCCACAGAGGAAGACCCTGGATGAGGTGAATTGACACCATAACTGGGGTAATGGAGTTAGATGTGTTGGAGAAAATGAGACTGGTTCAGAATAGGACAGGATTCAGAGCTGTTGTGCACAGGGTTGATGAGTTGCAGATGACTTGACAGCACGTAACAACAACAACATATACTATCAATCATCTGTCAGATATGCTATCATCTGTCAGTTTGTAAAAATGTGGTGGTTTGTGTATTACTTTGATGCTAGAAACTATGCCACTGGTGTCTCAGGTGCCAGTAGGGTGGAGAGGTTTCAGTGGAGCTTCCAGACTAAGATAGACTAATAAGCAGGCTATTAAGCAAGTTCTGAAATAATAGGTCTTTGAAGGCCCTATCCATAACAGAAGAACATGATTGGACAGATAGTGCCAGGAGATGAGCTCCTCAAATTGGAAGACAATCAAAATGCAACTACAGAAGATATACCTCCCGAAAGCAGAGTCTACCATAATGTCCCAAAGTAGAAAACTTTTACTTTAGGCCTTCATTTGGTCATGTGTCAAGACTCAAAATGAGGAGACATGTCTGCAAACATCCATTAATAACTAGAACATGATGTGTATAAAGTATGAATCTAGGAAAAATTGGAATGTGTTCAAAATTAAATGTAACACTTGAAGACTGAGATCCTAGACGTTAGTGAGTTGAGATGAACTGATATTGGCCATTGTGAGTTGGACAATCATAGGATCTACTATACTGGGAATGACAAATTGAAGAGGACTAACCTCACATCCATCATTAAAAAGAACATTTCAGGTTCTATCGTGAAGTATATTGCAGTGAATGATAGGATACCATCCATATGCATAAAAGGAAGATCTGTTAATTCAACTATTATTTAAATATATGCTCCAACCACTAAAATCAAATGTGAAGAAATCGAGGATTTCTACTAACTTTGCAGTCTGAAATTGAATTTATATGTGATGAAGAAGCATTAATAATAATTGGTAGTTTGAATACCAAACTTGGAAACAAAGAAAAAGTACTGGTAGTTGGAAAATACAGTTTTGGTGATGGAAATGAGACCAGAGATCGAATAATAGAATTTGATACGATGAGTGATTTATTAATTGTAAATACTTTTTAAAAATATCTAAACAGTGTCTAAACAGATGGGCCTCAACTGATGGACTACAAGAGTTAGATCAAGTATGTCTGTGCAAAGAGAAGATGTAAACTCAATATCAGTTGTCAAAATAGAGTCAGGGTTGACAATAGAATAGACTATCAAATAATATGGTGTTTGAGCTTTTGAAAATGGTTTTTCTAGCCACTTCCTTAGCCCCTTCTGGGGCATGGTCTCCAACTGCCTTTACTGTAGACACACGGTTCACCATTGTTTAGCATATTCTACATTTTTCAACAGCTGTGAGGTAAACAAAGAGGGAAAGCTGGCCAGATTGTAGAGACTGTGGCAAGGTGTAGCCTGATGAAGCCCTGGAGATGGAGCCAGAGTTAAAGTTTAACCCTGTTGGATAGTTGAAGGAAGAGCTAGCTTGTGACTGCAATGAGACAAAGCTTACTGGATGATTGAGGAAACCAGAGGCTTCTTGCATTTGTGCTGCTGGCCTAAACCTGGACTGTCACTTGTTGACTGGGAAGCTATCTGAAATAATTGAGGAATTATGTCTTGCTGTTAATCTGGCCTGAGTCTGCTGTTTCACTAAACCTAGACTATCACTATGTGATATCCTGTGTTTCCCCAATCCCCTAACCTACTTCCCTAATAAACCTCATGAGTGTGAGTAAAGTAAAATTTGAGTCAATTTGCAATAAACATCAGATCCAGTGATTAGTAGAAGTAGTTGCAGGAGAGTAAGGGGCCATGTCTGACCTCATTGCTGTGAATGTTATTGAAGGGGACAGTTCCCCTTTGTGGAGTTGATAGAGGTTAGACCCAGCCCTCCTCATGTTGCTATTGTTCCTTTTATGATTATTCATATGCAAGTTCAAATTAGAACTGAAGAAAATTGTTAAAAGGTCACAATACTTTAAGTTTATCCCTCCTGAAGTTAAAAATTATCTCAAGAATAGATTTGATGCATTGAACGCTAATGATGAACACCAGATGAGCTGTGGGATGACATCAAGGAAGACATCCATGAAGAAAGCAAAAGCTCATTACAAAGATAAGGAAGAATGAGAAGGCCAATATGGATTTTGGAAGAGACTCTGAAACTTGCTTCAGAATGTAGAGAAGCCAAAACTAAAGTAAGATATGCTGAAATAAGAAAACTGAACAGACGATTTCAAAGACCAGCTCAAGAAGACTAAACATTATAACAAAATGAGCAAAGTACTGGGGTTAGAAAACTAAAAGGAAAGAACAATTGGTGTTTCCCCAGCTGAAAGAACTGGAGAGCAAATTCAAGCCTCAAGCTACAATAATAAAGGATCTTGTGGGCAAAATAGGGGATGGTATGTTGTTTTTGTTATATGTCATTGAGTCAACTATGATTAATAGGGACCCTATGAACAATGGCTCTGGGCCTTGCCCTATCCTGAGCCAATCTCACTGTCTCTGACATACCTGACCCCATTGCCACAGCCACTGTATCAATCTATCTCATCTAGGATCTTCCTTTCCTGCACTGACCCTCTACCCTTCCAAGCATAATGTCCTTCTCCAAAGTCTGGTCCCTCCTGACAACATGGCCAAAGTATATGAGATGGAGTTTCAAAACTTTGCCTTCAAAGAGTAATGTGGTTTCACTCTCTCCAGGACAGACCTATTTGTTCTCTTGTCAAAGATCCCTGCCACTGATCTGTAATATCTGTGCTTTCTTGTCCCGATGATTTGCTCTTAAGGATATCAACTATTTGTCAGTTTTGCATTGGGGAACTGTCTTTTTGTTTGCTGCTCTTAATAGCTTAAATATGTACATGTTTGCTTATCTGTCGTCTGTTGTTGAGGGTACAGCAGTTTTCTGTCCAGTGCTGTAGTAAAGTGGAGTTCTCAACTAAGAAAGACTAGGAAGAAGGATTGGCCATCCACTTCTGAAATAGCAGACCTTGGGAAATCTTATGAAGTACAAGCTATAGGAAGCATAAAATAAAAAGATGGAAGGCATATGTAGAGTCACTATCCTCAAAAGAAGAAGTGGACAATGAATCATTTCAGGAAGTAGTGATCAAGAACCAGTGGTAATGAAGAAAGATGTCCAAGCTTCACTGAAGACATGGGCAAAAAATAAAGCCCCAGCATTAATAGAATATTAGTTGAGGAATTAAAACAAACAGATGCAGCAGTGGATGTGTTTGTTCACTAGTCTATGCCAAGAAGATTAGAAAGCAGATACCTGGACAACTGGCTGGAAGAGGTCCATATTTGTTCCCATCCCAAGAGCAGGCAATGCAACAGAATGTGGAAGTTATCAAATAATATCATTAGTATGGAAATAAAATCTTGCTGAAGATTATTTCAAAGTGTCTTGAACAGTACATTGACAGGGAACTGCCAGAAATTCAAGCAGGATTCAGAAAAGGCTGTGGCAAAGGTATAATTGTTGCTGTCAGCTGGACCCTGATTGAAAGCAAAAAATACCAGAAAGATATTTATTTGTTTATTGGCTATGGAGAGATATTTGACTATGTGGATCATAACAATTTATGACTGACATTTAGAAGAATGAAAATCCCAGAACACTCTAATTGTGCTCATGTGAAGCCTAGACATAAACCAAGAAGCTATTGCCCTACCTAATAGAATGAGATAATATTGTATTGTCTAAAATCACAAAAGGTGTGTGTCAGGGTTGTATCCTTTCTTTACACTAATTCAATTTGTATACTGAGCAAGTAATTTGAGAAGCTGGACTATATGAAGTAGAAAGTGGCACCAGGATTGGAGGAAGAAGACTCACCAACAACTAATGTCTCTATCTATTATTGTTCATAGGGCTGCTATGAATTGTAATGGACTCACCAGCACATAACAACAACATGTCAGTCAAACAGATAAACTGTAAGAATGAGAAAGGGAAGAGAGGAAGTTGAGATGAGGGGAAAACAAAACCCTTCCTCCCCACCAAAGTAGGTTAAACCTTTATCTTAGTCTGTAATGGGTGGGGAGGAAACACAATTTAATATAAGCTTGCAGTTCTATCATTGTTGTTGTTGTTGTTGTTGTTAGGTGCCTTGAGTCAAGTATAACTCATAGTGACCCTGTGAACAAAAGATCTGAACCCTGTTGTGTTCTGTGCCATCCTCACAACTTCTTGACACACAGGAGCCCATTACAGCAGTCACCATGTCATCCACCTGGTTGAGGGTCTTCCTCTCCTTCGCCAACCCTTCACCCTTCCCAGCATCATGTCCTTCTCCAAGGAATAGCCCCTTCTAGTGACTTGCCCAAAGTATGTGAAGCTAAGCCTCATCATTCTTACCTCCAAACAACACTCTGGTTGCACCCTCTTCAAGATTTATGTGTTTGTTCCTTTGGCTATCCATAGGATGTTGAAGTGCTCTTCTCCAACACCACAGCTCCAAGTTGTCAATTCTCTCCCTGCTATCCTTATTCATTGTCCAGCTCTCAAATGCATAGCAAGTGATCAGAAAGACTCTGGGCTGACTCAGATGCACCTTAGTCCTCATACTGACATCATTACTCATCAATAATTTGGAGAGGTCCCTAACTGCAGATTTTCCCATTGCAATGTATCTCCTTTTTTGCTGGCACTGAGAGTGTCAATTGCAGATCCAGCAATATAAAGTTGTTGGCAGTTTCAATCTCCACTCCATCCATCATGATGTTGCCTGTCAGTCCAGTGGTGAGATTACTTGTTTTCTTAACACTGAGATGCAATCCATAATGAAGGTTGCATTCCTTGATCTTCTGCTACAAGTATTTCAAGTCCTCCTCACTTTCAATAAGCAAGGTTGTGTCATCTGCTTTTATAATGGAATGTGCAGACAGCTTGAAATGGAGAAAAAAAAAAGGGAAGAACTTGCTTTGCATTTCTCAAGCTAAGAGACCTAAAAAACAAATTTCAGCCTCGTGTCCCAATATAAGATGCTATGGGCGTATAATATATTGAGTGACCCGGAAAGCATAAAAAAAGATGGAGGAAATACACAGAATTGCTGTACCAGAAAGAACTAACTGACAATGAAAAATTTCAGGAAGTACAATCTGAGCAGGAACCAATGGTAATGAAGGAGGAAGTGAAAAATGCATTGAAGGTATTGGCAAAAAATAAGGACCCAGGAATCGATGGGATACCAATTGACTTGTTTCAATTTCAGATGTAGCCTAGTATTTGTTCACCAGTCTATGCCAGGGAATTTGGAGGATACCTGTCTGGCCAAACAGACTGGAAGAGGTCCATATTTGTTCCCATTCCCAAGAAAGGTGACCTAACTAAATGTGGGAACTATCAGATTATCAAATAATATCATTAATATCCTATGCAAGCCAAATACTGCTGAAGAGCATTCAAAAGTGGCTAAAAGAATACATAGGCAGGGAACTGCCAAACGTTCAAGCAGGATTTAGAAGAGGCTGTGACACTAGGCATAGAGTGCTGATGTCAAATGGATCCTGGTTTAACATAAAGAATACCAAAAGAATGTCTGTTTGTGCTTTATTGGCCATGCAAATACATTTGGCTGTATGGATCATAACAAGTTAAGGCTAGCTTTAAAGGAATCAGAGAAGAATATCTATTTTTGCTTTATTGACTATGCAAAGGCATTTGTCTATATGATTCATAACAAGTTGTTGCTGACGTTGAAAAAAAATGGGCGTCCCAGAGCACTGAATTGTGTCCATGCCAAACCTATACCTAGACCAGGAGGCGGTTGTGAAAATAGAGCAAGGGAACACTGCATGGTTCAAAACTGAGAAAGGAGTGTGTAAGGGTTGTATTCTCTCTCCACACCTATTCAATCTGTATGCTGAGCAAATGCTTTGAGAAGCTGGACTCTATGAAGAGGAGTGTGGCATCAGGATTGGAGGGAGACTCATCAATAACCTGTGTTATACTAACTATTCTCGACTTTAATTGCTAAAAGTGATGAGTATAATGGAATTGGACTGTTACTCAGCAGGAAAAGGGGTGAGGATTCCAACAGAGCACAGCTGGTAGCAGCTTTTCAAAAAAATTAATCACACATTTATACCCCTATGACTAGAAACACCTTAATCACATTAGTAATGTGACATCCTTGGAAAGCACTGCTGATAGATCTGATTTTCCCCAGAGACAATCATATAGAATTGTTGTCTTGGAGTGCTGATGAATTTGAACGTTTCCACTCATTCATTTGCGTGTAGTCCTTTCGGTGACTAGTAGCTCAAGTGTGTAAAATGAGTAGGTAACATCACACCACACACAACGCAGGATTGTGCCAAGGCAATATAGAAGTTGGGCTCCATAGGTAATGGGTCCTAAAGCCTGCCTTTGGAATTACAGGACATTGCTATATTTTGTGAGATTTCCATCGATTACTGGGAAGTGCAAGAAAATTAATTAAATAGCCATAGTCCAAATGTAAAATGGTACAACCACTCTGGGATGTAGTTTGGCATTTTCTCAAAAAGCTGATTATAGAAATCCCATATGGCCCAGATATTCCACTGCTAGAAATATATCCCAAGTAATTTAGGACTGAGACACAAATGGAGATTTGTATTCCAATGTTCATAGCAGCTTTATTCACCATCACAAGAACATGGAAACAGGTCAAGTGTCCAAACATAATCAAATGGATTGAGAAACTGTGATACGTTCACATGGTAAAATACTCACTATGAAGCACTCAGGAATAACAATTTCAAAAATTACTACATTACTTTGGAGAGACTAGGGAGCATTATGCTGAGTGAACTAACTCAGTGTCATAAAGACAAATACTGTATGTGACCATTATTGTAGAAATAAATAGTAAAACATGTCTGAGGATCCAAGGAGGAGACAATGGGAACAGAGGGATAAGGATGGGCAGGGGGAAAATCACAGGGTTGCACAATTTGGTGGGTGGAGGGAGGCAGGGTAAAGGAAATGGGAAAGATCCAGTGGAGACAGGGTAATGGTAGGCATAGTTCAATGGTGATTAATTTTATAAAACATAAATGGGAATTATTGTGTGACACACAATGTGAATGAAGGATAGTGTGAGTGTGAAACTCATATGAACTTTATAAGCAAACCAATAGAAAATAAAATTTTATAAAACCAACCAGCCATAGTCCAAAGAGTAAGTCCAGGAGAGAGAAGTAGAAAATATCTTCAAGGAAGTAGAATATAAGAACAGAGGAACAATCAAAGAATCAAATCAAATGTCAAAGAATAAACCAACCCATTCTTGAATACATGTCAAAGTTGGACAAGAAAGAAGGAAGACTGAAGATAATGTGATGCCTTTGACTTACGGTGTTGTCAAAGAATGTTGAATATACCTTGAACTGCCAAAAGTGAGCTCTGGTGCACTGGCAGTAAGGAGTTGCACTGTCAACCCAAAAGCACATAGTTTGAAACCACTAGCTACTTTGTGGGAGAAAGATGGACAATCTTCTTCTGAAAACCCACTGGAGGGTTACCTATGAATTGGTTCAGATTTAGCAGCATACAACAACAACCAAAAAAAAGGAAAAAAATCAAACAAATATGTCTTGGAAAACTTCGAGTCTCAGTGCTCTTTAGAAGCAAGTGTAGTAAGACTTAACCTCACACATGCTTTTAGGAATGTTATAAGGAGGAATCAATCCCTAGACATCATGCTTGGAAAAGTAGAGGGTCCACAAAAGAGAAAAGGACTCTCAATGAGATCAGTTGACACCATGACTGCAATGAGGGACTTCAGGACAGCCATAGTTGTGAGGATGGTGCAGGATCGAGAAAGTCTCATTTTTTGTGCAGGTTACTAAGAGTTGAACTCCGTGGCACCTAAGAGCAATAACAACATTCAACCCAAGTTAAAAGCCACAGTTGGTGGCAGCTCAAACAAACCAGCAAAGCAAAGATTAACCTGCTGCCTTGGTACCAATAGTGCTCATTATCCATTTATCATAAATTAATCAGGCCTTAATGTAAAAAGTTTACAAATTAGAATTGTATTTTTTATAATTAATTTGAATGTTTGTTTCCTCTATTTCCTGGAGAGTTTGTGAATTAAATAATAATTCTAGCACACCTAGAAAGTGTCTGGTATGTAATAATGTTGAATAAGTACTAATTATTATTATTAGGGCCATTTTTTCCATTTGGGTAATTTATAATGACTTAATAAGCTCAGAGGTGATTAATTAAAAATTGGGTTTTAGATAGAAAACTGCATGCATGCATGCATGCATCTAGTAGCATGAATATAACTGTCCACACAGAGAACTGGAAATAAAATTAGTCTAGAACTTGTGTTATGCTGATGACACAACTTTGCTTGCTGAAAGTGCGGAGGACTTTAAGTGCTTGCTACAGAAGATCAAAGACTATACAGCCTTCAACATGGATTGCAAGAAAACAAACATTCTCACTACTGGAACTATAGACATCATCATGAGAGATGGAGAAAAGATTGACATTGTTTATTATTTCATCTTTCTTGTATCTACAATCAACATCCTTGTTACCAATAGTCAGGGGATCAGAAGATGTATTGCATTGGAATTACTGAAAAACAATCACACCAGTTTGAAGACTAGGATAGGCCTCTCTCTCCATCTGAGAGCTGGACAGTGAATAAGGATGACAGAAGAAGAATTGATGCCTTGGAGCTGTGGTGGAGAAGAGTACTGAATATCCCATGGACTGCCAAAAGAACAGATGTGTCTTAGAGAAAGTATAGCCAGAGTGCTTTGTGGAGGCTAAGATGACAAAGTTTCATCTCACATAAATCTGTTCTTTGGAAAGGGTCATCATTCTTGGAAAGGTGAAGGGATGGCAAAAGAGAAGACCCTCTGCTAGATATATTGACAAAGCGCCTACAGCAATGGGCTCTAGAATGTCAGAAATTATGAGAATAGGACAGGGGTCAGATCTGTTGTTCATAGGGCTGCTATGAATTGTCCTCAACTCTACAGCACTTATCAACTAACAACAATTTGGATGCATTCTAGAGTAACATTACTTTAGGTGCCTTTTTGAGAGTAGTTAGTTATGAAACATTAAATAGCAGAAGTGGTAGCCTGGGCGATGAACATAGAGTGTGCCTTTTACATTACACTCCCAACTGTGGGCTCACATCAGATTGAATTTCTTTGCTCTGACCAGTATCATTAGATGCAGGAATCATTTTTCAAGACTTTGTTAAAGGAGTAGAGGAAGCAATATGACTATGGATGAAAAACATACATGGCACGGGGTGAGGGTGGGGGTGTAATGGTTGGTTTGCCATGAAATGTATGTGGAATTCTAAGAGGAGCTGAAGTTACATTAATCAGGCAGTTATTAACCTAAACTGCAAAGTGGGGAGAGTTCAAAAAGTGCATTGCGAAGCTACAATAAACCAGAGGCATTTTATCCTAGTGATTTAAGAAAGCTTTACATTTTTATTTCCAATTAACCTATCAATAGCGATGTCACTTAAATACTCCTAAGGAATATTATCTTCTCATTATTGCCAGAAAACATGCTGCCCAATTTCATAGCTCAGCTGTTCTCATGCATGGATGGACAATCTGAATTAACTTGAACAGATACAAGATTTTTAGACACACTCAGCTACATTCCTAGTTGGAAAATTTAAGTAATTAATATGTGACTTTAGATGGTAAAAGAAAATAAAGTGGATAATGTTTATTTTGTGCATCAAAATGATAGTAATACAAAACTGTTCTAACTTTCTATTTATTCAGCATTAGCATATCAGTGGAGAAATTATTATAATCCACACATTCCTTGCCAATTTCATCGAACATTGTGGCAATGAATAAAGATTCTCTGGAGAGCTGTTGTAAAATTAAGCTTTTAAAGAAAGTCTGCATTTTCATTATGGCCAAATAAGATAGTAGACCCTAGAGATAAGGGGGAGGGGTTGTCTTTTATATTTCTTGTGCATGCTAAAATTAGACACAAGAACATGCATTATTCTGTTGATCTGAAATTTCAACACATGTAGTTCTGATACTACTAAACTAACATTTGTTGAAAGGAATGTAGATAAAGTGATCA
This sequence comes from Elephantulus edwardii, assembly GCF_000299155.1. Taxonomy (NCBI): domain Eukaryota; kingdom Metazoa; phylum Chordata; class Mammalia; order Macroscelidea; family Macroscelididae; genus Elephantulus; species Elephantulus edwardii. The sequence goes on from NW_006399772.1 coordinate 4,534,076, forward strand.
GAGAAGTTAAACACACAAAATATCAACTAGAAATCATTTACTATTACCAAAGCTGTAGATATTCTCACTATACCTTTAATCATACAATGTTTTCACCCTATTCATGCTTGGCTGAACCTGGCTATCAGTTATTTGTGACACGTATGTAATTTTTTTAACATTTTCATTTACTATGCCAGAATATATATATCTAAAAAATTTTCACCATTTTTTGTTTTCATTTCATTTGTTTATTTACAAAATTTGAATACATTGTTTTTCAGACCAGATTCTTCCAATTTCTCTCACCCTCCCCCACATCAAATTGTACAACCCCATGATAAATTTTTACCATTTTTTAACAAGTCATTGTGTCACTGTATTCACAATGTTGGGAAATGATCACTATCATCTATTTCCAGAACTTTTCCCCAAACCTAGCAGAATCTCTACCCATTAAACAGTAACTCCCACTTCTCCCCTTCCCTCCCTGGAAAGCTCAGATCTAGTTTTCAACTCTATGCATTTATCATATTTTGTCCTTTTATGTCTGACTTATTTCATTTAGCATATTCTTTTACCCAAGTGGCATTCATGTTGTAGCATATATAAGAATTTCATTAGAGAAATCTTTATGATGGAATTATATCCCTTTGTATGTAAGTAAGGAGTCCTGGTGACACAGTGATTGAAATACTCAGTCTCTAACCAAAAGTCAACAGAGAAAAATTTGGCAGTCAACTTCCCCCGGAAGTGCAGCTTCAGGAACACTGTGAGGCAGTTCTGATTGTCCTGTTGGGTCACTAGAGTCGGAATTTACTTGATGGCAGTGGATTTGATTGATTTGAGTATATTTACTACATTTTGTTCACCCATTCATCTGTGGATGGACATTTGATATTGTGAATAATATGTTATTATTATTTATTATAATAAATTATAAAAATGTGTTATACATAAAAAACAATACCCCAAAAGTTGATGATAAATAATAACATCTTCTTACTCATATAAATGTTCATAAGTTACACTCACTGCTGTAGAATCACTTCCAACCCTTACAGTTTCTGATGATATAAATCTCAGTGGGAGGTGATCTTTCTCCCTTATAGCTACTGGTAGATTCGAACCATTAGAGACTCATAAACTAACCTCAGCTTTCTGAACCAAGTAAAGATCTACTATTGTGCCTTTGTCCCTCCTCAACAGTGCTTAAGCAGCCTCATAGATATAAGGAATTCTGAGTTTTGGTATTAAAAATCCTCTATGGCCTAGTACAAAGGAGTGAAGCTGTCAGCCCAAAGGCACATGGTTCAAATTCACCAGCTGCTCTGTGAAGGAGAAGGACGAGCGATCTCCTCCCATGCAATTTAGAGAGTCTGGAACCCCCCTGAAGAATCAGCTATGGGTAGGTTCCAACTCGATGGTACATAAGAGACAACCAAAAAAAATCAAAATCACTTATAAGCACACCAGGTTGGAACCATCAGGTAGAATCAATTAGATGTTCATTAACAACAAAAAAAAAAACGATAAACTACATGGACTTTCACAAACCTCTATTCCTCCCTCATAAGCCTTGTGAAATAATGATAAGAACTACAGAAAATTGTTGTTAGCAATTTTTCTTAACTTTTACCATGCAATACATTTTGGTTTTCTGAAGCAAACCAAAGGTAAATTTCTCATGGTTCTTGCTGCATGCTTTAGCAGCATTTGAGGGACGATCTTTTATCCATTTGTGTTTGTAATAGATGAAAAACAAACGAGATTACAAATCCTCTTTTTAAAAAACTTAAACCATATGTCAAGTTTTTGTTCTAAATTGTGTAGGTTAAGTTAAATTTAAATTTCATTCTATTAACTGTTGTTAAGTGTATTGCTATAAACATACTTATGTTGAAATAAAGTTTTTTTTAAATTTTTAAAAACAATGATAATAGAAATCAGATATGGGAGAGGAAATCCTGTTTTTAAAGATCTGTTCTCTGCACTTAATAAAGCAGCTCTGGTATCATGATAGGCTAAGCCAAAAGGTCAGCAGTTCAAAGTCACCAGCTCCTCAGAGGAAGAAGGATGAGGCAGTCTTCTCCCGTAGAGATTAACAGCCTCAGAAGCCCTCTCAGGCAGTGCTCCTGCTCTCCTGCATATGTATTAATTATTAATTAGCATTTGCTTCTTTTACTTTCTCTACCCTTTAGCAATTGTCCAATCAATCTCCTCATTACTTTGCTCACTCAGGTGCCTACTTTTAATCTCACACTCATGAACACACACATCCCCACATACCCAGTAAGTGTACTGTGTAAGGTGCTATGAAGGTTATCTTAAATGGATAGCATGTAAAAAAGAAAAATCTTGCCCTGAAGCTATTCTAAATGGTATAAGTGTCATATGAGTTTAGCTGCCAGTGCTTCACCCAGGACTTGGTAGATTCAAAACTTAACGTGTCTTCTTCTAGCCAGTTCTGCCAGCAAAGACAAGGTTATGTCAAAAAGAGAAGAGATGCTTCCGTCTTGTGGTTGTGTTGTCTTTAGCTGGGACTCAACAGAACATAAGCATCATTACTCCTAAGCTAACGTCTCAGTGAAATTTTAAGTTTTGCATTGTTTTTCTTTTAATGCACTTTTGCACCTTCTTCACACTGTAAGATTGTTGTTAAGATCTTTCTAGTGGAATTCAGTGTTAGCCTTAGCCACAGTGAGGGTGTTTATTCATTCAGGACCTACTTGGGAAGCTCTCATTTATTCTGTGCTAGTACCTTAGTCAACAATAAAAAAGAACAGAGAAGAACACGTAGCACTGTCCTCTAAGCCTTCTGTCTGGACAAGTAAATAGATCTTTGAAAGTCTTCTGTCTGGTGGCAGTAGGAAGGCAAAGGCTTTTCTTTTAAAAAAAAAAATTATTATTAACTTCAATGAAAATTTACAGAGACTTTGGATTTCCATTCATTCATTGTTGCACTTTTCTTCCCTCCCAAACCCTCCCCACCAGTACACTACCCTCTTGGAAAAGTAAAAGAAAAATTCTTTCTCTGTTTTACAATCCCTGCCCCCAGGTCCACTCCACTATGCAGCCTTTGCTCTGGACTCCAGTCATGACAAAAATACCTAATCACATATCCCTTTTAAATGGTTTTCTCCCTCATTTGTTTCAATGCAGTATACATTATTGAACCCATCTTTCTCAGTCTCCCCCCAGCCCCAAGGTCATTACTGTTTTACAACAGTGGCACCATGTAGTATTTGTCCTTTTGTGACTGAGCTACTTGACTCAGTATAATGTCCTCCAGGTTCACCCATTTTGAATAATATTGCATGAGTTCCTTGTTTTTCAATGCAGCATAGTATTCCATTGTGTGAATATACCACAGCTTCTCTATCCATGTTTGTTGATGGGCACTTGGATTGTTTCCAACTCCTTGCTATTGTGAACAAAGCCGCAATAAACATGGGTGTGCATATATCTGCTTGGATGTCAATAATGGTCTCTTTGGGGTATATTCCCAGTAGTGGAATTGCTGAGTCAAACGGTATCTCTATTTGCAACTTTTTGAGAAAGCACCATACCACCTTCCTCAGTGATTGCACCATTATACACTCCCACCAACAGTGAATAAGGGTTCCAATTTCTCTACAATCTCGCCAGCATTTGTTGCTTGATGTTCTGTTAAATTTTGCTATTCTGACTGGGGTGAGATTATATCTCATAGTTGTTTTGATTTGTATCTCTCTTAGAGCTAGGGATTTTGAACATTTCTTCATATGCTTATTAGCCACCTAAATGTCTTCTTTGGTGAAGTGTCTGTTCATATCCTTTGCCCATTTTTCTATTGGATTATTTACCTTTTTCTTGTTGTGGCACTCAAGTATTTTATAAATTCTGACCAAAGATACAGCACTTCTCTAATCAGCCCCTAACATTTGCTTAATTGCCCCCATTCAAATAATTTGTTCGCCTTAGAGGCTTGGCCAGTTAACAAGACTGCACCAGTGTGCTATGGGAGAAGGCAGGCAGCGGTGCAGATTAATCCAGCCACATAAAGTCTGGTGATCTACTCTCCAGAAAAGTGCCCTGAGCCCTTGAGGGAATGGCCACAGTTTAGGTGGGACTAGAAAGGAGAGAATATGAGCCATGTATACAATAGGTCAGACAGTGGACCTTCAAATACTGACACCTGGTGAACCACAAAGAAAAGTCAGGATCCTGAACAACAGTGGCCTGTGACATTTCTCTTCATGTTCAGTAAGAAATAGGAGGCCTTGCTCAGCAATTGTGGTTAACTGCCCAGCCTCTTGTCAGGCAACTGAAGGAACATGATGTCCACGCTAGTGTGGGTTCTGTGCGTGTGCACGTGTGTGTGTGTGTGTGTGTGTGTGTGTGTGTGTGTGTGTATTCATGCCTTAACTCAGTTACTGCTCAACTTTAGTTCTTAATCTGCGCTGTCCTCTAGATTGTATTGTACATCTCTATCTGAACTTCATCCTGGCAAAAACAAAGTTGCAGGTGCAACAGTGCGAGAACGCATTCCTCCTCCAGATGACTGTGTGTTCAGGTTGACCTGAGCCGGCTCTGGACATTATTTGGTACTTAGCATATGAAGCAAAAACGGGACTGCCAAAACAGAATGATTAACAAGGAAGAGCGAACCAAACGCTAGCATGTCTCTGGCCTCTGCATATCTGTGCACATTGTATGTTGTTCAGGGTAGCTTGTCTTACAACTTGACTAGGTTGGAGTTCTGGTAATAGTGGCAATCTCGACATTCTTGGTCAGAGTTTAGAGAGATGTAAGACTTTCAATTAATGTTTTATTTACTTTATGTTGATTAGTCTTTGATGCATGTGCTGAATCAGAAACCTAAATAAAGATAATTTTTTTTAAATCTAAAAAAAAGAAAAAAGGAAAAAAAGAAATAGAAGGCCTACAGAATTTAGATGAAGTAATTAATGTGATTAAATGAACAGATATATATAATACATGCTTCTTTACATTTTTGTAGTGAACCTAAAGTGTGCAGAATTTGAATAATCATAATCCTGGCACATGACAAAAGATCTGGTGGTGCCATGGTTAACATTCAGCTGATACCCTAAAAGTTGTTGGATCAAATCCTTCAGCTATTCCAGGAGAAACGATGGGAAGTTTGCTTCAGTAAAGATTTACGGCTTAGAAAACCTATGTATTGAGGGAGGCCTGTATTGGTGGCCTAGTGGAAGGAAGCTGCACTGCAATCCCAGAAGTATGCAGTTCAAATCCACCAGATGCTCTGCTGGTAAAGGAGGGACAATCTCTTCCTGTACCAGTCAGATCCGATTTGATGGTACACAAACGAAAATAAGAAAATAAAATTTAAAAAGAAATAAAAAATAAAATTAAAATGAAAAAAAATGAAAACCTATGTATTGCCAGGGTCCAATTGATGACAGTAGATATTTTATTTCAGCTTTCAGCTCTTGATACATAGTCATTGTTCCATACATGATCCTCTTTCTTCAAACACTTAATTATGTAATTTTGAAAAACACTGGTGACCCCCCCAAGAACCACAAAATTACTAATAGAACTTACATTCATGTTCTTCTGTCCTGAGAAGTAAGAAAACTAAATGTCCTGTCTCCTCACCAAATAGCCTGTATGTCAGATTTTATACTTGTCATTTTTTGGCTATATTATAGTCTTATTCCATAAGTATATTTATATAAACAATGTGACATTTAGTTCACTCTAGGTTTTGTTTGTTTTTTCTTTTCAACTTTATTAAAAAAGAACATAATGCTGTTTGTTGCTGTGAAAGACTTATTTTTTCTCTCTCAGTATCATGTTATCAACTTTTATCCATATTGTTTCAAGGCTTCAATTTATCTGTTTCTACTGCTTATTAGATATACCAGATGAGAAAGTAACTCTGAAGTCTTAAGAATTTCTTTCTACTTCTTTTTATTTTATATTGGTTTGTGTACAATACTCTTATACACTGTTTCTCATTCATGTCCCTTGAATTTCATGCAATTCTTCATTCACATTATGTTTGAAACAATCTCATATACACTGTGTTTTATAAAATTAATCACCATTAGCAACTACTATTACCCTGTCTTTTCAGGTCCCCACTGTATCTTTCCTAATTCCTTTACCATGTCACCCCCACCCATCAAACTCAGTTATCCTAGTGATTTCCTCCCCATCTCACATTGTATCCTACTGTCCCCCTCCCCTTCCCCTTTTAGAGTTTCATATACATCTTACTCATTGTTATTGTTGTTGTTATGTGCCATCAAGTCACTTGCGACTCATAGCGACCCTATGTACCAGAACCCTAAACCCTGCTCTGTCATTATCCATCTATTTTTACATAAACGGTCTTATGCAGTATTTGTCCTTAAGATACTGAGTTCATTCACCATAAATAGCTCTAGACTCTCCCATATTATATAGTATGTTACAAAATCCTTGTAGAAGTCCTGTACTATTGATTTCACTACTAGGAATACATCCCAAAGAAAATAGAACCAAGAAGAAAATGGAGATTTGTACACCCATGTTCATAGCAGTGTTAATCATAATAGCAAGAAAATGGAAAAACAGCCCTAAGATCTACCAGCGAATTGAGAAATTATGGTATATTCTCATAACAGAATACTATGCAGCAGTAAGGAAATCTTAAGAAATTTTTTAAAGTAGATTCTACTCAGTAACCTGATAATTCATGGCACCCTAAGAGACTAATCATACAAAAGAAAATATTACTCAACTTAATACTCAACTCACTTTCATTGCCATTAAGTAAGGAACTGACTTGTAGGTGATTCTCAGTGGGTTTTCTGGTGCTGTGAATCACATGAGAAAAATTTTGCCCGGCTCTCACCTGTGGAACATCTCACAGATTCAAATAGCCAAGAAGTGATAGATATTTTTGGCTTAGCGGCATAACGTTCAAGGAATTTTATGTCACCAGAGCTTCCTTTGAAATAAGTACTTGCTTCCAAAACTCAACTTCTCCAATGTCATTTGGGGAAAATTACCACTCTCTGATTTTTATACCCTTTTCTTAAATTATTTCCCCCACCCCACCCCTTTAAATGGAATCTTTTGAGACTGAGAAGGTTTGAGGTTTTTGTTTGTTTTCTTTTTATTTTGTATCTGTTTGCATACAAAATCCATACACACTGTGTTTCATTCATATGCATTGTTTCACACATTCCTTCATTTACTTTGTATTTCATACAATCATTCCTATACACTGTGTTTCATAGAATTAATCACCACTATCACCCTGTCTTTTCAGGTCCTCATTGGATCCTTCCTAATTCTTTCACTCCCTCCTTCCCTCACAAAACTCTATGACCCCATGATTTCCCTTCTTCCCCACACTCAGTTGCCCTCCTCCCCTTCTCCCCTTGGACCTTCATACACATTTTTCTAGTTATCCTTCTATTTTTACAATAATGATCTTATACAGTATTTGTCCTTAAAATACTGAGTTCGTTCACTCATCATAATTGTCTCTAGCCTCTCCCATGTTATACAGTATTTTTTTCTAAATCATTACTCCTGAATGCTGCATAGTATTCCATCATGTGAATGTACCACAATTTCTCAATCCATTCTTTTGTTGATGCACCTTTGAACTGTTTCCATTTTCTAGTTATTGTGAATAACACTTCTATAAACATTGGTATACAAATCTCTGTCTGTATCTCTGTTGTACCTTCATTGGGGTATATTCCTAACATTGGAATAACTGGGTCATATCAACTTTCTATGTTCAGCTTTTTGAGGAAACTCAAACTGCCTTCCAGTGTGGTTGTACCATTTACAGTCCCACCACCACCACAGTGTATGAGAGTTTCGATCTCTCCACACCTTCATCAACATTTATTGCTTGCTGTCCTGTTAAACTTTACCACTGCTACTGGGGTAAAATGGTATCTCATTGTGGTTTTTATTAGCATCTCTCTTATTGCCAGTGATTTTGAGAATTTCTTCATGTGCTGTTGGCCATCCAAATGCCTTCCCCTGTGAAGAGTCATTCCATGTCTTTTGCCTATTTTTTGATTGGGTTATTAGTCTATTTCTTACAGAGGCCCTGTAATGTTCTGTAAATGTAAGTTATGAGACCTTTGTCTGAGATTGCCAAATGTCAGTAGGTTTTCTTTTAACCATATTGGGGAGGGGGAAGGGTTTTATGCACAAAGGGAGTTAATGTTTAGAAGGTCTCTTTCACTGATGTTATTCTTTCCTGATTGTGCATTTCTGACTGTACTTTCCAGCCTATTTATACCATAGGCTACATTTTCTAAGTTTGGTCTCATTTTGTCATTTTGATTTTTTTTTTGTTTGAGGCTTCATATCTTCTGCATTTGGTGACAGTTTTATCACCTCTTTGCTGATCTGGATGCCTCTTATTTCCTTCTCATGATATATTGCCCTAGCAAGTACTTCCAACAAGTGGGTATCCTTGTCTGCTTCCTGTCCACAAGAGGATAGATTTTATTCTTTCTCCATTGAAAATTATGTCAGTTCTTCACTTTTGCGTATATACTTTCCACTGTGTTGAAGAAATTACCTTCTGTTTCTATTTTGCTGACTTCTAATCAGGAGGGGGTGTTTTCCTTGAGGGCTTCCTCTGTCGCATTCATTCATTGCTTTAAAATCTACCCTCACCCCACCCACATCCTGTTGTAGTGTATACCTTGGAGTCTGAATTGACCCATAGTTGACCCTCTGGCAGGTTTTCAGAGGCAGTTTATTGCACAGAAGGAGATTGTCCATCCTTCTCCTATGGAGTAGCTGGTGGATTTGAACCATGTGCCATAAGGATTGCAGCACAGCTTCTTGGCACTAGGCCACCAGTGCTTCCTCATCCATGTCCTAGTCCTACTGTTGTTTATGCTTTTCTTTCTCTCTCTCTCTCTCATCATTCTGTAGTGAATGGTATTCTTTTAGAAGGAAAAGAAAGTAGTTTGGTATTAAAGTAAAAAATAGATGATAGATAAATAGATTGATAAATAAGTAGATGATAGAAAGATTGATTTTGTATAGCCAAAGCACAAGGAAGAATTCAAGATACTAAAGAGCTGAACAGAAGATTCCAAAAGGCAGCACGGTATGACAAAGCAAAATATTACAATGAAATGTGCAAGGAGCTGGAGTCGGAAAATCAAAAGGGCTGAACTCACTCAGCATTTCTTAAGCTCAAGGAACTGAAGAACAGATTCAAACCTCGAGTTGCTATAATCAAGGATGCTTTAAGAAGAATATTAAATGATCCAGGAAGTATTAAAAGAAGATGGAAAGAATATACTGAGTCACTGTATCAAAAGGAATTGGAAGACACAGAAGAATTTAATGAAATAACGTATGAGCAAGAGCCTATGGTGATGAAGGAAGAAGTTCAAGCGATTTTGAAGGAAATAGCAAAAAAACAAGGCCCCAGGAATAGATGTTATACCAATATAGGTATTTCAGCTAACAGATGCTTCCCTGGACGTGCTCACCAAGTTGTGACAAGAAATCTGGAGAACAACCACTTGGCCAACTGACTGGAAGAGATCTATATTTGTTCCTATCCCAAAGAAGGGTGACCCAAGAGAGTGTGGAAACTATAGAACAATATCATTGATTTCACATGCAAGCAAGATTCTACTGAAGATTATCCAAACACGACTAGAACATCACATCAGCAGAGAACTGCCAGAAATCCAGGCTGGGTTTAGAAGGGGTCGTGGTTTCAGGGATATTGTAGCTGATGTTAGATGGATCTTAGCTGAAAGCAGGGAATAACAGAGGAATGTCTATCTGTGTTTCATTGATTATGCAAAGGCATTTGACTGTGTGGATAATAACAGACTGGGGCTGACTCGGAGAAGAATAGGAATCCCAGAACACTTGATCGTGCTAATGTGAAACCTATACTTGGACCAAGAGGCAGTCGTCAGACAGAGCAGGGAAACACTGCATGCTTCAAAATTGGGAAAGGTGTGCACCTGGGATGTGTCCTATCTCCATACCTTTTCAACCTGTATGCAGAACAGACTATCTGAGAGGCTGGACTCTATAAGGAGAAGTGTGGTGTCAAGATTGGTGGAAGATCTATTAACAATCTGCGTTATGCAGATGGCACAACCCTCCTTGCTGAAACTGAGGAGGACCTCATGCACTTGCTGCAGAGGATCAAGGACTGCAGCCTTCAGTATGGACTGAGGCTCAATGTCAAGAAGACAAAGGTTCCACCACTGGACCAATTGGCAGCATCAGGATGGATGGTGAAGAGATTGAGATTGTTCACAGCTTTAGTTTCCTTGGCTCCATGCTCAACACTCTTCGCACCAGCACCCAGGAAATAAAAAATACCACATTGCAATGGGAAAGTCTGCTGTTAGGAACCTCTCCAGGGTATTGAAGAGAAATGGTGTCACTCTGGAGACTAAGGTGCATCTGATACAGGCCATGGTCTTTGCAATCAGTTGTTATGCATTGGAGAGTTGGACAATGACTAGGGAGGATAGAAGGAGCACTCTGGCTTCACATTCTCCAAGACATATCTGTTTGTTCTTCTAACAGTCCATGGGATATTCAGTAATCCTCCAACACTACAACTCAAAGGCATTTTCTAAAAAACCTCATTTTTTCTCTCTTATTCTCTAGATCATAGTATAGGGAACTCTGGTGGTTTAGTGATAAGGAGTTGTACTCCCAACCCAAAGACACATGGTTCAAATACACCAGCTGCTCTGCTGCAAAAAGATGGACATTCTTCTCCTGTGTGATTTACTGCCTCTGACAGCCCTCTGGCTGGTCAGCTATAAGGTGATTCCAACCCAATGATACATAACAGAGCATAGTATGTAGAACCTCTCAGATTATTTTCAACATACCAAGGCAAATAAAACAGAAGTTTGATGCTTTTAAACATGTGTTTCAATTTCCAGTTGGCTGAGAAGTTTCCTCTTAGGAAAAATCAGCTGACTTAATGTTCTTGTTTGTCTTGCTGAGATAATTGTGTACAATAGTTTATAACAAGAGGCATGCCCCATAATCGGCACTTGGTTACAACTAATTGAATCAGAAATCTAATGTAAAAATTCGGACGGTTAACTGAGAGATTAGTGTGATCCTCTTGGAAAATATTGTACTGTAATGCTTACTGGATAATATCTAACAAAGGGTAATCATGAAAAGCAGTCATTGATTATTAAAGGGCACTTTATCAAAGTTGAATATCAGATTTAAAGTTGAATGTCAAATTTTGTTCCAAGAGGCCAGGTGTTTTAGCATCCGATTGTTAATGCCTAGAACATTCTGCAGTCAATACTGTAGTTCTCTTTTTTTTTTTTGGCCTTCTATGACTCCATCCAGACTCCACTTTTATTCTTGTTTCTTTTTAGCATTTGCTTCCTCTAGCTTTGTTGTTGTTGTTGTTGTTGTTAATTGCCATCAAGTCGCAGGTGACTCATAGCGACCCTATGAAGGAGAGTCCTCGACGCTTGGGTGTCTTTCATCCTCTCTCCAGGTTCATAGGGTTTCCGGAGGCAAGCTATTAGGGAAGTGGATACCACTCCTCCTTCCACCTATAGCTTTATCTGTCTCAAATAATTTTTATAGTTCACTGGTACTGAACTTCATTTGGTCTCTTTTAAGTACTACTAAAATTGTTGTTTCACTGGAAATGCTTAAAGCAGTGTTTCAAGAAAGTTTTAAGGTTTGCTGAGGTGATGTAAAGCTTAACCTACTACGTCATGGGAGCTAAGACATCTGCGATAACTGAAAAACAAAGCTAATACTCATTTACTCAACTATCACTAACTGAAAGCATACTTCTCAGGAATTGTAACAAGTATAGACAATGTATTTTGTCTTCTTGGGCTGTTCTGTGAAATCCTCTGTACAGTTCTTTTACTTCATTATTTCTTCCTTACATTAACTTTAGCTACTCAGTATGCAGGAACAAATTTCAGAGTCTCTTATGGCTTCCAATTGGTTCTTTTCTTTATTTCTTGTGTTTTCAAGGTATATTGCTTTCTTTAATATACAGTCCTTGATGATATCCCACCATTCAACTGGTTTGGTCATTCATGTTCAATGCATCAAATCTATTCTTGAATAAAGATCTCGCCTAGATCTTTCAATCTAGGTAGGGTGTGCTAAAGGTCATACTTGGGCTTTCATGGATTTGTTTCAATGTTGGATTCATGTTTGTGTTTTCTCCAGCTTCAGCTTAAACTTGCATGTGAGCAATTGATAGCATGTTCTGGAGTCAGTCTCTGGCCTTGCTGTGACTGATGATAATTAACTTCCCCATCATCTCCACAAGTGTAATAAGTTTGATTCCTGAACATCCCATCTGTTGAGTTATTTGTGACTGTTGCCTTTATGTTTCTGGGAGAAAAAGGTATTTACAAATGTTAATATTACAAAATTTTATCATGTGATTTTTTTGGTCATCATTTCTATCACTAAGTCCACATCTTCTAACTACAAATCCTTCTTTATTTCAAACTGTCAAGTACCAACCAGTCACCCACTTCAGGAGGCAACATATGATCAAGAACTAATGGTGGTGTCCATATATCTTTGGGAAACTGTCAGCTGTAGCAGTCTCCCTTCCTGAGCATGGAAGACCATGTTCTTGGAAAACCATGGAAGACCATGTTATTGGAAAAGCTGTCACCATTTAATTGGTAGCAGATTCTGACTTAACAAAAGTAACATTTTTACCTGTTGGGTTTTTTTGTTAAAAAAACAACAACAACCTAATGGTGTTGCAAGGAAAACTCCAAGCTTCATTGATGGCTTTGGTGAAAAAGAAGAATCCAGAAATTGACAGAATACCAGTTGAAATGTTTCAACAAATGGATGCCAGACTGGAAGTATCTCACTCATTTATGCCAAGACATTTGGGAGACAGCTACATGACCAACAAACTAGAAGAGATCCATAAGCATGCCCCTGCAAAGGAAAGATAACACAATGAAGAAACAATCGAACAGTATTGTTAGTATGACACAAAAGAAAAATGTTGCCGATTATAATTGAAAAATGGGTGCAGCAGTACATCAACAAAGAACTGCCAGGAATTCAAACTGAATTTGGAAGAGGATGTGGAATAGGAGGTCTCATTACTTGGCTGAAAGCAGAGAATACCAGAAAGATGTTTATTTGTGTTTTACTGAGTGTGAAAGCGTGCCACTGTGTGCATCTTATCAAATTATGGATAACACTGTGCAGAATGAAAATTCTAGAACACTTAATTTGGCTCATGCAGAATGGATAGATAGGCCAGAAGCAGTCATTAAAGCAGAACAAGGGAATACTTTGAAGTTTAAAATCAAGGAGTGTAAGGATCAGGATTGTATCTTTTAATCATATTTATCCAGTCTGTATAAGGAGCAAATAATCTGAGAAGCAAGACTATGAAGAAAAACACACTGTTAGACTGAATGAACATTTATTAGCAACTTATGATATATAGATGACAAACTTTGCATACCAAAGGCAAAGAAAATTAGAAGCACTTATTGATGAAGATGAAAGACTACAGCCTTCCCTATGGATTATACATCAACATACCCCAAAATGAGTAACTACTGAAGTTGAGGTGATTCCATCTGCCTCTCCTTCTTTAAGAGAAGGTTCTCTTTCTCCCATGGAAAAGGCTGGTTCCTTAACGCCACATAAAACAAATAAACACATAAAAAATCTTCCCAACTGGACCAATATGTAAATTTTGATAAATGAAGAAAAGATTGTAGTTGTTACTGGGATCCTGCAACCAACCACCATGGGAGCCACAGCCAAGAAATCAAGCATCATATTGCATCAGACAAATATAAGAACAAAGGCATGGTCCTCACCCATAGGATTAGCGACAGAAATCAGCTTATGAGCAAAGAATATTTCTAATCTTTGACTTGAAATCACTAGCCATGAAAATTATTAAGTCCTTCATGAAATAAGGACTATCATTTCTTGGCATAAAACTCTAAAGGAGCTCACTTTCTCCTATGTAATTATAATTGAAGATCGTTTCATTTGTGTATAATCATGCAAAATAGATTCTGGTGGTGTGTTAGTTATATGAGAGCAATTAACTGATTACAACCAGCTAAGCGTCTTTGTGGAGATGTCTGAATAACCCTTTGAGTGGAGTCTGCCATGACTTAAGGCTGATGTAAACCCAGAATTTAATCAAATTCTCATCAAGATTTCTTTGAGTCAATCCAAATACTTTCTCTATAATTCAGCTCCCCAAATACATACAGAACAAAGTTAAAATTTTTTTTCTGCAACCTAAACTGTTAACCACTTAAGAAATACTGAAACATCTGGGCTTATTTGCTTTGGCCTTGGCCTTCTAATAAGAAGAGTGAAACGTGTTACCTGTTACTTGAACCCAGAGAAAGTTCAAGGATTAGATTGAAAATTTGTTAAAGAAAAATTGCTCTTTAACAATGGAAAGCTTGTTCAGTTATATCAAGACACAGCAATCTTCTCTCATTCTACTTTACTCTGAAGGCATTTTATTAAGGTTGTTAGTTGCCCCAAGGTGACCACAGATAAAAAGTATTTCATTCCTAGGAATAAATACATTTAAATAATTCATACTAAGTTTGATTCCTCCCTTGTCAGATTTCTAAATTTGACATCTCCTTGAGGAGTTATGATGGCCTAATAGTAAAAAAAACTGTGTGGAAATCCCAAAAGCACGTGTTTCAAATCCATCAGCGGCTCCCTGGGAGAAGAATGATGGACAGTCCCCTCACCTGTTATTTGCTGTCTCTGAAAACCCACCAAAAGGTCAGCTGTGAGTCGATTCTGATGTGACAGGACACAATAACAAGGCAAAGTCACACACTCTCCTCCACCTGGTAATCCCATGCTACACTGTGACTATGTCTTTCATAGAAGTGATATATAGCAAGAGCATACAGGAAGTATTACATTTATCCATATCTTTCCCAACTAGACTGAAAGTTTGTACTAGGCAGAACCATGCCATTTATCTCTCTCTATCCCCAGTAGACTGCCTGGTACATAGCAGATGCTGAGAAAGTGTTTGCTGAATGAAGCAGCTTGAAGTCTAGGAGGAAAGACAGAGAAACATTAATCAGTACTAAGGTGTGATAAATAACAGAGTGAGTTCAGTGAGGAATGAACCAGAGGGATGAGACACGTCTCCTCGGGAAGCTAGCAGGGTCAAGGAAGGCATTTCAGAGAGAAGATGTGTGGGCTGACAATAAAGAAAGTCAGAATGTTACCAACTTCACAATGAAAGGAAAGGAGTGGCGTGTGGAAGGGCCTGGAGCCCTTGGTTGGCATGATGCACTGGGGTAAAGGGTCAGGGTGGGAACTTGGCAGGAATGATACTGAGAAGTGATAAGCCACCTTGAGAAATCTGGACCTTCTCATGTAGTAGGGTAAGGGGAGGAGGACTTTACTTTCTTAATTTCTCAGACCTCCTGTAACAGAAATAATACAAGGAAATGACTTTGGCAAATAGGAGGGAGCTCTGGTGGCCTAGTTCAAAGGGGGCCTCATTGCCCAGTGGCTCCTTGGGAGAAAGAAGGGCAGTTCTCTCCCATTTGGTTTGCAGCTTTTAGAAACCCAATAGAGGATCGGCTCTGAGTAGCTTCTGGGCCGACAGTAATGAACTTGAGCAGAGCTTGATCTTCAGCTACAGTTTTGGAGCCCATACATCCAAATCCCAGGAACTGACTCTAGGAGAAGGTTTTGGTTTTTTGGCCACTCTGGAGCAAGGTCTTTGTCTCAGCTCCTGTTCTCTGGTTCGTTGGTGATCTTCATGTGGCTCGTATCCTCCTCTCCGTTTGTGCTTCCTTCTCTGCATGCCTGTTATTGTTGTTGTTTACTGTCAAGTTGGAACCAACTCATAGCTGACCCAGCATGTTTTCAGAGGCAGTAAATCACATGGGAGGAGATTTTGACTGTCCTTCTCTCATGGAGTAGTTGGTGGATTCAAACTCCGTGCCTTTGGGATTGCAGTGCAGCTTTTTATCACTAGGCCACTAGAGCTCCCTCTCTAAGTGCCTAGTCTGCTCTTTTTATCAGAAATGTGACGATTTTACATGTACCTTGTCCTGACATAGCCTTATTAAAATAGCAAAAAAAAAAACCCTGTTCCAGATGGAATGATTTTCACATGTAAAGGGATTTGGATTTACACAATTATTTTGGGAATGACTCAATTCAATATATGAAATTTACTAAAATTTCCCTTTGAAGCATAGCTTTGGTGACAATGAAGAGAGGGCAGATGATGACAGGTGGGACAGCTCCAGTAAAGGACCAAGTTAGTTCATTAACAATGAAGATATATGTGCTAGGATAGATGCAAAGAAATGAAGAAATAAAGAGCAGCCCAGTGACCCCAGGTTTTTGTCTAGATTGGAAAGTGATATCTTTAGCTAAATTAGGAACAAAGAGAAATTGTTTATGTGGAAGGTATTAAGCCCACAGTGATGGTGGTGGTGAATTGGAGTTGTCCATTGTACATCCAGGTAAAAATATCTCATTATCAACTAAATTATGTGTATACATAGGGTATGTAAGTCAGACAGTCAGATAAGAATTTGACCAAGAATAGACTCTATGACTCTGAAAGTCATAGAATCTAGCAAGGAATGAAGACTCCCTCTTCTGAGATTGTGTTTTACATTTACGACTTAAAATTATACTGTAAAATTTCAGTCATGGTTCAAGACTACTGATGGCAGGGGTGGGGGGAATGATTGGTCCCATTTCTGCCACATGCTTAACTATGGAGCCTCAAGAAAGTTACTCAACTTCAAGTGACTCATGTTCCCTCACAAAAAAAAGATCATTAAGGAGATCTGAGGAAAGTTGTTGCTGTTGCTTCCCACTGCTCCGATCATACTCCCAAAGTCTACCAAAAATAGTGAGCATTCTTTGTGGACTGCCAGAAGAACAAACAACTATATCTTGGACAAAATGCAACCAGGGTGCTCCATGGAGGCAAGGATGGTAAAATTTTGACTCATCTAGTTTTAGTATATTATCAAGAGGTATCAGTTCTTCAAAAAGACATCATGGAAGGAAAAGTAGAAGTTCAACCAAAGAAAGGCCCCCAGCAAGAGAGATTGACACCGTGACTTCAACGATGATTTTGAGCATGGTGGAGATCATGAGGTTGGTATGGAATAGGGCAAGGTTCTGATCTGTTGTTCACAGAGCTTATATGAGTTGACTGGATGACACCTAATAACAACAAAGTCCACCAAGCCCAGAAGGAAGTCTTTAACTGGCATTGAGATACTGACTGCTTACACAATCCTCATTAGGTAGGGACATCTCCTAAACATGCTTTGACTGGGTTCAAAGTCTGGTTTTACTGTACTCTCGCTACTGTTGTGGCAGCTTTTTGTTTTATTCTCGTTTGACCTGAAATTCCAAACCAGCTTCCCTGAATGCATCCTGCTAATGCTCTGCTACAGAGAACTTATCTGCAATTCAGTCTGCATTATAGAGTTTAGGTTGAGACTGGCTTTGTTTAAGGAACCTAGCTAAAATGATTTTTTTTTGTTAAGCCATTCTTTTTGCTTTTCCTGACCAATTTGTCATAAGTGACTTGCATTGAAATGAAATATATTTTAATTCAAAGATTTCTGATGATAATGGTACCGTAGGAGTTATATTATGTGCTCATGGTTGCATCTCTTTTGATTCCAACATCTATTAAAAAAGGGTAAGAGGGAATTGTTTATGGAACTCAGACTTCCCAATAATTCAGGAGAGATTGTCTAACTAGCTTCTGGCAATCAGATGTCAGCACAGCAAAGATTTAGCAAGGGCATTATTTTTGTAAATATGGAATCTCATATTTAACCCAAGAGACTATGATTAAAAAAAAAAAACAAACCCCCAAAACCCCACCTCATAATCAGGCTTGTACATCTACAAACTTTGTAAAGTACTGTTTACAAAGAAGGCAGTATCATAACAGCACCCAGGGAAATTTAAATGATATATGACAAAAATTCTGAGAGAAGCACAAAAACCAATCACTCTCTCCAATATGCTGAATTAGGTGCTGCACTAAGCCCAAAGTTAATACTGTGTTCAATGAAATGGTTTTAAAATATGTACTTCTTGACTCTAGGCAAAAGTGCCAGGATATTCTGTACTGTGGGCTCAGATATATTACTTTTATATTTTATATTTTTCTAAACATGTCATTTAGATAGGTTAAATTATGTTTATGTGGAGGATATTAAGCCCACACTGGTGGTGGTGAATTGCAGTTGCCCATTGTACATCCAGGTAACGATATCTCTTTATCAACTAAATTATGTATATACATAATGTGTATACATAATGTATATACATACTACTCTGTGAACTAAAATGTGACAGATCAGACAGCCTTCCTGATGTGATATTTTAATGTCTGAATCTGAATAAATTTTGATGTTTAGATTCTGGATGCAGCCAAAAATTGGTCTAAACTCATAGAGAAATCAGTGAGCTGTAACCTAATTGTTTAAGATAGATGTTGTTGATTGCCTTCGAGTCAAGCACATCTCATAGCGACCCTATGAACAAAAGTCCTAAAGCCTCTGTGCAACTATTGACATTTATCAAAGCTCATAGAGTTTCCGGAGGCATGTTGTTTATGAAGTAGAGAGAGAAATAGAGACAGAGACAGAAGGGGGGCGGAGGAAAGGAGAGAGACAGGCATGCCATCAAGTCGACTTCATCTCGTGGTACCTTGTTTATGTACCATAGAATGAAATGTCTCCTGGTTGTGTTTCATCTTCCTGATCAGAAGCATATCCCAGCCTGTCATTGCAACTGTTGGGCCAATCCATCTCACTGAGAGTCTGCCCCACCTCCGGAGCCCTTGCTTCACCAGCTCACACACGAGGTCTTCCTCTAAGCAATTTATTTCTCTGGATAATCTGTCCAACGGAAGCAAGTTCTGTTTCAGTCTATAAGACTTTCATTGTCATCTTTTTAGAAGTAGATCACCAGATCCTTTTTTCTGAGCCTTGGAACATAGCTTCCAGTATCACAGCTATGTATAATCCATCATAATATAACAAACTGACAGACAGGTGGTGGAGCCAGCTAGGGAGGCTTTATTAAAATCTTTTTTAAATGCTATTGAGTAAAATCATCTTTGGCTGACTTTATTGCATTCTTAATTAACAGGTAGGAGATCAAATCATTGAAATCAATGGGGAAAGCACAAGGGATATGACGCATGCCCGAGCAATAGAACTCATCAAGTCTGGAGGAAGAAGGGTGAGACTACTGCTGAAGCGTGGAACAGGACAGGTTCCTGAGTATGGTGCGTTTCACATTTTGATTCTCCTTTAGCATGTACTATAAATACCTATGCTTAGTTATACAACTACATTGATTCTCTACTTTTATAAAAATACATGTTTAGCTATCCATAGACAAATAAGTATGTATGTTTAAGCTAAAACTGTATAAATAAATATACATGTTACTTTTGCTCCCTCAGGTAGCATGTAAATGTCAAGTGTAGGATCTTTGGGGGCATCTCTGAGGGTGCTGGGAGATCCAGGATCCCTGATAAACTAGAACTTCTCTAATTGACCAACAGGCCTCTGTCCATTTGAGTCCACAGTAATGTGTCAGTTCTACCCTAAACTGTAACATGCATCAGACTCCCTGGAGATTAGTAAACAGGGACAGAATTGGAACAAATCCTCAAGATGTAAACATTGAAATAGAACCTTTGGTTCATTGGAGGTCATGTAGTTGTTACATTTCTTTGCTTTTTAGGATTATTCCAGAAATTCATTTCTTTGTTCTATATCTATGGATCTGGGTAGGGTTTGGGGTTAGTTTGTTTGTTTTTTTTAATTTTAAAGTTTTAAAGTACATTTTAATTTCTAGATCTGTCTTCAGGATATGTTAAAGTTATTACATCCTAACAGCCCGTTTCAGATATCACTGACAGGATAGCTCTTATATGTCAGAAACTGCTGTGTGGTCATTAGATAAAAGCATCAAAACCTGAATTAATCTTTAAACAGAGAGTGACAGAAAGAGAGACAGGTAGACAGACAGTAATCCATGAAGAGTGAAAGAAAAAGATAAACAATTAATTGCCCCAGAGATAGTTCTTATTCATGGCACTCTTGTGAGGGTCAGGGTACAATTGTACCCCATATAGATTTTTATTTTGTTTTGCTTTGTGGTGTTTTTTTGTTTTTTTAAATAAATCACCTGACCTTTCTTCCAAGGCACCGCTGGGTGAACTCAAACTTTCGACCTTTCCATTACCCATTAACAATTCCTGCCACCTAAAAATTCCTGCCACCCTGGAACTTTCAGCGAAGAGTAGCCCAGACAGTGCTGTCCACCTTAGAGAAGTAGACTCCGTTGATCTGAATAACTAACTCAAATCAAATACAAAATGCAGATTTGGAGAAATCAACAATTCTTCAACCCCTCTCCTCCATAGCCCAAAAAAAAGTGTTTTTATATATATTTTTTCTGAACTGATGCTTTTGTCAAAGTTATCTAAATAATTGATTAACATCTCCTTATTTAGCAAGACAGTGGAGTTCTGAGTTCAGCCTAAATACTCGAATTCAAAGGCCCTTAAATGTATTGTGTTCCAGTGTCTTGTGCATGGCTCCAAGCTGTTAGAAAGCCCTGACAAGCCCTCACACTGAACCAGAAAGTGCTGTGAAGTTTCTGGAGAGTTGGCTTTATGCCCAAAGAAGTATTTTATCCTAGTTCCCACCCTTTGTGCTTGGATCTAATGGCACAGTTTTAAATATTAATATTAGCAATCAGCACAATCCTGAGCCTGCTAAATAAGTAAATTTGGCACCCACATTAGTCGCCTTGTAAAGAATCTGAACTCTTAAAATAGGAGAGCTCTTTGCCCCTAAAGCAGTAACTGACTCAGTAATATCAAAGTGACCTATGAGAGTCCGTCTATTTAAAAAAAAACCAACCACCCTCAATTTAAAGTTACATTCTTTACATTTTACTTTGTGATAAGACCTAACTGTCAGACATAGCTAAGAATTTTCACAGATTAAGTGCTATTCTTATTTATTCCAACTAATTAGTCTTTTAAAAAGTTCATTTGAACATCATGATTATCCTGAGATTTCTATTCTCTCCTAGAATCGTGGCTTGGTCCAATATTTCAGCATCCACCATGCCAGCTGCTAGTTTGTAGTGAGCGGTTAGACTGTTCTGCTGGACCCACAAGTGGAATAACTCAAACCGTAATGTGTACATAAGCACGACGCCACCTCAGATCATCCTTAAGAAAGAAAATAAAATCATACTTTTAAACAAGATTTAAACTCTACAATCATTTCAACTCCATCTCATTAAAATTCTTAACATTACCAAAAATATCTGGTTGAAGTTGAATTCTAAAAAATTATCAACGCAGAGAGTTCGCCATGTATTTGGACACTCTCTTGCCGGCCCAAACAACAAAATTAACTCTAGTTGTATTGCAAAATTTCTTACGTTCTTCTAGCATGTGACATTAAATACACACTTCCTGGTAAATAACAGATAATTCACTACTTTGAATGTTAAATCAATACAGATTTTCATTGTAAAATACCTTTAGAAATTATGTCACAAATGGTGGAATGTTACAGATGATGTCATCGCCTTTATGGAAGTAAAAAAAAAATCATTAACTAAGTATATCAGTTCTTTCAGAAAATCAACACTGAAAAATGTTTATACTTGAAAGACCAAGAAAGTTAAGGATCAGATTGGCATGCTAGGGAATGAGAAATTAATGAGGGGAGATGGTTCACGGTCCCTAAGGTCAACCCTCAGTTCAGAAGTTTGCTAGGACTTGTGGACAGAGCCAATGTATTCATGACTAAGAGTTATTACCATGAAGCCCGACGTGCACAACAGTATCATAAGGTGAGACAACACGGGAGAGTCTGCAGATGAGCAAATAGAGGCTTCTTTATGCTTTCTGCCTTGCGTGAGGGGTTTCCAGAGCACACTCTGGTAACAACAGGCAGGAATAATTGTGATTCCTCTGCCCAGAGTCCATTAGAGACACACACAGGGCTTTCAGTGGCAGTGGCCCTGCAGGCACTCTCTGTCTTGTTGTTGTTAGGTGCCACTGAGTCTAGCATGTACCAAGTTTCCAAACTCCAAGAAGGGAAACAGGTGTTCAGCTCAAACCTCATGGTTTGTGCTGTTTCTGGGGCAGTGACCCACTTTTATTAGGTGAAGTGCAGTATTAGTTAAGGGAGTTCTGGTGCTGATCCCAAGGGGAGTTGAGCTGCTGAGCAAAGATGGTACCTCTCAGGCACCTTGAACCCACCAGTGGCTCTGGGAGAGAAAGATGAGCAAGCTTCTCCTATACAATTTACAGCATCCAGACTCCAGCTGGATGGATGGTCAGTTAGGAGTTGATGCTGAATGGAGTTTATGATATTAGAGTAGGGGGCCATTAACTAACCAAGACCCCAGAAGCCAGCCAGGTGCCTACCTTGCAAACAGCCAACATTTCACTTGAGCTCCTAGCTAAGGAACCCTACCACTCCTCCATTACCAGTTAAAGAGGCTCTATTGTGAAATACCTAGGGATGGTCTCTGACTTGATGGCAAACAACAATATCATTAAACAGAACGTTTTGTTCAAGATACAACAGGGTTTATATATCTTAAATTGACCAGGGAGCAGTCACAGTAACAACAAAAGAAAAGTCTTGAATTGCCCAGAATATAAAGCCAAGAACATAACTTCATTGTTCAAATATACCCTAATCTCAGGAAAACTGATTTTTTAAGTCAGTTAGGAATATAATCCTGTTTTTGTTTCCTCTCTCCAACCTTTCCAATTTAAGTTCCTAAACTTAGTATAAAATCTCCTCTTGAAAGATGGTAAAAGATTATCAGACTCCATAGGAGACACGCTTAGCCTGTAGACACATTGAGACTTAAGGGAAGAGCAGCCTCAGAAGATGAGGGGACTGTGCGACAACTAGCTGTCTATAGAAGGGTTATCGGCAGTGGTATCAGCCCTCCCTCTGATACGAACAGAATTCAGAACAGCTTTGAAGCCAGACTCTTATCTGGACTTCTGGACACTGGAAGGAAAAGCTGTTCTCAGTCAAGAGAAATCCGAAACTCTTGCTCTGAGTTTGTAAGGTGATCTGTGAGTGATAAGCTCAGGTACAATAGGAAAAGGGGAGAATGCAAAGGGCAAGCTGTCGGATTATTGACTAAACAAAATCAGTGCGAATGCAAGTGAGCTGTGGAAAGAAATACATATGCTGCAAACATGCCGGCCGTAATTACTGTAAGACTAATCGTCAGACGAGACCTCAGCCAATTCAGAGCCATAAATCAGCATGCACAGCCACAGAGCAGGGACAGAGCACGCACTGCTGAGCAGCTGCAGAGGGATTGGAAAGTGCTAAGGGCTTTGAAGGAGAAGTTGCTTTTATAGGGAAGTCCTTGCAGGAGATGCTCAGGAGATAGGTACTTCAACCCTACTCCGGTTCTCAGGAGAAGAATGTGTTGATTATAAGCTCAGTGAAGAGTAAGAGTCCCCCCTGCTCCTCGACACACTCTCAACAATGAGCAGGCATCAGGAAACTTCTCTCCACCCTGCTGAGAAAAGACTCAAAAGAGGATGCTCCACAGCAGTGCCCCCCTCCTGAACGGGGCTTTGCTTTTCAGATTAAATTGAAGAAGGTTAAGAGAACAGGGAGCACGCATCGTGATTTCACAACTGCCAGGCAAATGAGTCATACAAATGAGCTCCCTGCCTTGAAATACAGGTGTCCATCATTAGCATTCAAGGTCCACAACTTGAGCCACAACTTGATTTATCAACTGAAACACTGAGCTAGGCTGGCTAGGGAAGAGGTACTTCTGAGTGAAAAATCCGCAATACAAGCAGTGTGGATCAAGGCCTACTGTTTCCCCGGATGATGTTTGCTGCTCAAGTCTGATCAAATAAAGCGAAAGAGAAATCTGTGCTTCAGCCTCCCTTGGTGCTGTGGCCTCTATAAAAGCAACAGAGCAGGCCCTGTAAGATGCTGAGGAAGTCCAGTTGTAAGTGGGAGTCCTAATAGCCTCAAGAAATTAAACCAGCTGCCGTCAAGTGGATTCCGATTCATTGTGATGAGGCAGCTTACAAAGGACCAAGCAGGATTCTCACACGGTACGTGCAAAGTTACAGCTGACCACCAAGTGCCCACATGAAGGAAAAGCAACAACCAATCAATTAGTTGTATCCCTAATAGGTTAGGATATGATTTCAGGTCCTTGGGAAATGAAATTGTTTCTATTTTATAAGCATAATAAACTTGGACTAATCAGCCCGTCATTTAGTTGTGTCCCTAATAGGTTTGGATATGATGTCAGATCCTTAGAAAATGAAATTGTTTCTATTTTATAAGCATAATAAACCTGTACTAATCAGAGTGTATAGAAAAGACAGAAATGATAGCTAAAGAAATGAATGCTCTAAATCATTGTTTCATTAAAAAGTATTCATTTAAACAGTAACTAGACATTCTTTATAATAATCACATCAGAGCACTAACCTAAGCAATACTGGTCTTAACTTACATGACAGTGGACAGTGTCTGTTTATTATTATTCTTGACAAAAACACCTTTAATCCATTTGCATTATAAATATGCCCTAAGGGGGCTCTGGTGGCCTGGGAGATCTGGAGTTGTGCTGTGAACCCAAAGGCAGTCACTTTGGATCCCCTGGATGCTCCACTGAAGAAAGATTCGCAGTCTCCACCCATGGGATTTACGGCCTCTGGAAACCTGCTTGAGGGCCAGCTATGAGTCCGTTCCTACTTGACAGCAACGAGTTTGAGTTTGGATGTTTAATATTATTATCACTTACTCAGCAAATCCTTTCTTCCCTCTCATCGTACAAAGATGAACTCCAAACAAAGTATTCCTACCCAGTATTCCCCACACCCTCACTGCTGATTCATAACAACCCTGTCGGATAAACTAGACCTATCCCTTCGGGTTTCCAAAACTATAAATCTTTAAAAGAGCAGACTATTTGATCATTCTCCCATGAAGAGGCTGGTTACCAACCCAATGCTTAACCCACTATTCCCTCAGGGCTTTTATAATTTCCATTTCTTCAAACAAGCCTAGCATGCACCATGCAGGCACTTGGCAGGACCTAAAAGCAAGACATACCCGTGGTCCTCAGAGAACCTCTGTCCAATCATGAAGGGTACCTGTAACAAGTGATTCTAACAGTGAGGACTAATGAAAGGTCTCGAAAGGTCTGCGCTCATGAAAAGCCTGAAATGAGTTTTATTAATTATTCTGAGAACTTCCCAAGTCCTTCTGGAGGGCTAAGGATACTTGAAAAGCACTTAGCTTCTTAGATTTGTTACACACCCCTCCTGTGTCATTGTACTAATATTTTTACATTCTCTGAAGAAAAGATCTACCTAGAATATGGATTAATCTCTGACCTGGTCCTAAAGACTCTAAATTCCAAATGACTGAGCCAAAATATCACATCACAAATGTGCTCCTCTTTTCTCTTCCCCTCTTATGACTGTCAGCCGCATCTGGTGACCTGGAGCATCGTAACTTCACATCCTGGGACTTAACCGGCTGTGCTCACATAACCCAACAGTAAAAGGCAAAAGGGTAGTTGCCACTGCCTAAGCCTTTTCCTCGGAGCCCACGTTTGGGAGAGCTTTAAATAGCTCCATAGCCTGTGCACTAACTCACCTGCATTGTGGAGAGGGCCAAAAGAGGCAGGCGTTGGCAATAAATTCAGGAATTTCATTTCCACTACTGACATTCATGGCTCGTTGTAGCTTCCTTTTCCATGAAAGTGTCTACAAATCACTCAAGAGCCCCTTCTGCTGAGTAAGAGAATATGGTCTCACAAACGGAAGACTAGTGGGAGAGTTCCTCTTCCTAACCTGAAGATTCAAGACTATTCGCAACACTGAAACCCCAGAGAATTCTCTAACTAGCAGATCCACTATGCATTCCTGTTTCATGGAAACAGAGGTGCGTGACTCTGAAATACCTTTCTTCAATGGTCAGCCAAAAGTTCATTAATTATTTTAGATTTATTTTTTAAGCTACAAGTGAAGTCCATGAACTAGAATAATTTGTCTTCTTCTTAGATAACCTGACATAATTTTTCATGTGCTTTTTTTCACCTCCAAAGCTACTCAATGATCCCCTACCCTTAGTCCCTACTTGTAAATGTCTAAGACATAAATAGTAGTCCACATGACAACCAAGAGATATTCCATAAGAAATCCCTTTCCTTTCTAGAGGTCCTGCTGCTCTTTGTTTCCAAAAGCTCCAGTTGTTGGAGCAATGAGTGGCGAGAGAGAAGTCATTCCCAGACCCTGCTAAGAAGGGTGGTCCCTTGCATCTCAGAAACTGAGATTCCATCTCCTCCAGTTGGCAGGTCAATCAGTCAGTCAGTTGTAGAGAGTCACATTTAAGGTCCCCCATACAGAATTCCTTCCCTTCCCCCTACAACAAGTGGGCCTCTCCTGCAACCAAGCTACTTTCCTTGATGGAAAAGGCAGTTTTCTTATAACACTGTTGAATAATGTAATAACACTGGATTTCACCTCAGAGGCATTGCAAGTTATGGAGACTGCTTCTTATGTTAGAGAAAGGGAAGAATCATGGATGTAAGAAATATGGAAGCTCACAAGGTCGTACTGTGCAAAGGGAGAAGAAAAAAAATTAATATTCCAGAGTAAGGGTCAGAAATGCTGTACCTCCCCCTACTTCTGTCTCACTCTCGTCCTTTTTCCAGCCCTCTTCTCTCTCTCTCTCTCTCCCCTCCCTCTCTCTCTCTCTCTCTCTCTCTGTCTCTCTCTCTGTGTGTCACTCAACTTAGTCTCTCTTTGTTTCTCTCTCACACACACACACACAGAGAGAGAGAGAGAGAGAAGCCAGTCTTAGAACATCAACTCAGTTTTCAAATGAACAGAAGTCTGTACCTCCTTTAATTCCCCATCTTCTGAATGAGTCATCTTGGGCGCTATTTGAAGTGCTGTTCCAGGAATTCCAGGCCCTGCACATTACTGGATTTGTCTTCTCTAGCCCTGCTGTTGTGTTACAAACCCAAGGGTAGACAGTTCTAATCTACCCACAAGCTGCCCCACAAGAGAAAGATGTGACATCTCTTCTCATGTAATTTACAGTTTCTGAAGACCCTTTGGAGGGTCAGCAACGAGTGAGTTCCAACTCAACGGCACACACAACAACAGTCCTTGTATAAATACAGGGCACATCAGGAGTTCTGACATAACTGTGTCTGCTTTATGTCCTGTTGGCTTTCCACAAATAGAGTAGAGGCAACCTGGTTCCTTCCATTTCCCAATTAGTCAGACTCACTCAAAGAGTTGCAGCCACTGAAACTTAGAGAAAGGCAGGAGAAAGCTCCGATTTCTCCCATTTCCCATCTCTGGACCACTGGGCAATCTGGGCACAGCTCCCACCCTCTTCATGGTAGGCAGTCCGGCCTTATAGCTCAAAGCATGAATGTGTAGATTCAGGAGGAAGAGTCCACCAGACCGTTTCTGAAGCTGAATGTCAAAGCTGTTCTTTCTAGTCTTCTATTATATTGTCTGGAGCTTTGAGACATTACACAGGAGTTTGTTGTGATCCCAAATGAGATTGCTGGCCAATAAAGCCCCGTACTTCAGCTGCTCAGATTGGAGTCTAATACCTTAAGTCAAATTCTTGGGTAGAACCAAATTGCAATAAGTGAACTCAACTCTCTAAAGCACCCTTTCTGCAATGATGGTGCTTCCTGCCCTACCGTGATATCCAAGACAAATAACTCACCAAAAACTCACCGATTTCATTTATAAACTCAAGTTATCTAAAGTCCTTATTTCTAGTGAGAAGACATAGTGAGTCCATCAGGGATAATTCTTGCTGTTTGTAAACTCTGTGTGTAGCCTTGCTCAAAGATAGCATTGCCCCTGAATCCTGTTCTGAGAAAAACCTTCCAATATTTCTTTTTTATTTTTTTAAATTTTTATTATTTTTATTTTTGTGTGTACCATTGAACCAGATCCAACTAGTACAGGAGGAGATTGCCCCTCCTTCTTCAGCAGAGCATCTGGTGAATTCGAACCAAGTGCCTTCAGGATTGCAGTGCAGCTTCTTCCCACTAGGCCACCAAAGCTCCCTCAATATTTCTTTTTAACTAAACTTCTACAATAGGAATCAAAGATGAATTCATAGAATGGATCACTCCAGGCTTGAGTTGAGTGCTTTGGTTAATTGTAGCAAAATGTCTAAACTATGAACATCATATACTCTTCAATGTGCTTGCTGGGTTGTGTTGTTTTGCTTTTAAATACAACAAGCATGTACTTAGTGAAGACTAAGACAGCCACCAGTGATAATGTGGCTCTGACATTTGTTTGAGGAATAGCCTGATTTTATGCCTCTGGAGAAAGCTCTTTGCTCTTTTCAGAGTGTACTTTCCAACTGATTATGACCCTGGCTTCCTCTGGACCTTGGGTTTTGGAACTGGACACGCACACTAATAACATGTGCATTATATATGCTTAGCACAGTATGCAGTGCTTCACTTTTCACATTTCACTGTAGAGTCTGCTCCAGCCTTAACAGCAATCTATTTCCACCCTATTCTGGGCCCTTTCATTTGACCTTCTGGGCATGAGCCTTCCTAACCCATGTATCTTTCATTCCCAGTAAAGGCCACATTTAAAACCAAATGAGGGCCTTCTCTGTGTGACACTAAACCAGCTTGATTGTTTTCGCACAAAATTACTTGCATCTTGGCAGGGCTAAATGGTAAACTCAATTAATAAATCTTGGAATCTAATTTCCGCAGCTGACATCCAATGTTAAGCATTCACTTCCTTAGCACCAAGAACTTTGACTCTCCTTTCTAACCATGAGGTGTTAGTCTCCCCTGTTTTACTCTCTCCTCCCTCAGACACACCAGGCCACAAAGAAGCATCCACATGGCATGATCTAACTCGATGCTGAGTGCTAGTCCTTTCTGTATGTGAACGTCAGGTAGACACCACACCAAGGTTGAAGCAGGTTAGACACATAGACGGGGAGTATCATCCTTGAGCTCAGGGGGAGTTTAAGCCTCCAGATGTCTCATTTGCAAGGAGCAAATTCTCTCTTTGACATTAGTCAGACAATTAGCATATTCTTTTTATCATCACTGAGGGAGTTCTGGCACACGGTTCAAATCCACCAGCCGCTTCACCGGAGAAGAATGGGTGATCTTCTCTCATGCAATTAACTGTCTCTGAAAACTCACTGAAGAGTCAGCTATGGGTGGGTTCTGACTCTCCGGCATGCAGTAACAACAACCATAAGGGAGTTGTGGTGGCTTAATGGATAAGGAGTTAAGTTGCTGACCCAAAAAGAGGCAGTTCGAATCCACAAGCTGCCTCTCAAGAGAAAGATAAGCAATCTTCTCTTATGTGAATTACAGCCTCTGAAAACCTGCTAGAGGCTCAGCCATGAGTCAGTTCCAACTCAATGGCTATGAGTTTGACTTTCTTGAGTGTTCTGGTGTTCTGATTTTTTTTTATATGTGGATATGAGAGGTTACAGCAGCTGGCATTATAAGAACAGTGGTTGCATCTCTTAGCTGCATCACTTAGAAATTGACCTAAATAATTCAGAATCTCTAGTATCCATAATTATGTAGATGAAGAACTAGTAACACCTAAACTGACACAGACCAAGACAGTTGCTAAGGGCTTGGTTTCAAGGTCCCGGCTACAGGCAGGTGGGTATAGCGGAGTGGAACAAGCCACCTCAGAAGACATTGCTGCACTTTTTTTTTTCTGCCAGAAAGCAATTACATCTAGCAAGTCAACTGTGAACTTTAAATATAAATAAGCAAATTGTCAGAGGCCAGAGAAACCATAAGAATTTATGAGATTATTAGTGAAACCATAAATGTAAGCATGGAGGAAACCACGTGTCTTTATTCTCATAGTTTTTAAAAAAGTATAAATTATTACTGTGACTGATTCTCAAATGACGGCAGATACCGTTACAATATTATGCTACTATGAGAAATCACTACTAGATTTTTCATTCTACCATTTCGAATTTTATTACCATTTGTGACTCCCAGAAAGCACCTCAGGATGCCCTTGGTATTTTAAGATGCTCTACTGTGGAAGTAGACACGTAGTTCAGCCTTTCACTAATTTCACTTGCTGCATGCTCTCAGTAGGTTAACTTTATTAAAGTCTTTATTCTTGCTATCTAGATAATTTGTATTCAACTGCTCTCAACTTACTAAGCAATCTTGATTCTAACAGTAATAATAGATCTTTATCACTGGTTCTGTTAATTCTAATGATTGGTCCTAGGCTGTTCCTCCCCTTCCTTTAGGAATGGTACCTTCCAGTCTCTCCATGTGCATGAAAAGTGACAAGCATGGGTCCCCATATTTCTACTTATTGGGCCACCCTAAAGACACGGTTTGTAAATTCTGCATGCATATTATCTTTCTCTAATGAGCTTTGTTTGTGCATATATTTTTAACTGTTATATAATGCTCCCCTCTTTCTCAATAGCTTGTCTAATTACTGCTAGAGCTGTGGAAAGCAATGTATAGCTGAGACCTTTTAACTGAAGATAGGATTTGTGGGATCATGAAAGTTTGAAGTGTGTCAGGTTCTGAGGGACCATCCTAGAAAGACCCCTGCAGAAAGGAAGGGAATTGGGTTAGGGTTAAGCTAAGGGTAAGGGTAAGGGTGAGGGCTAGGGTTAGGCTTAGACTTAGGCTTAGATTTAGGCTTAGGCTTAGGCTTAGGCTTAGGCTTAGGCTTAGATTTAGGCTTAGGCTTAGGCTTAGGATAAGGGTTAGGGTTGGGGTTAGGGTTAGGGTTAGGGTTAGGGTTAGGGTTAGGATAAGGGTTAAGGTAAGGGTTAGGGTTCGGGTTAGCGTCAGCATCAGGGTCAGGGTCATGGTTAGGGTTAGCGTCAGCATCAGGGTCAGGGTCAAGGTTAAGGTTAAGGTTAGGGTTAGCTATATTCTGTCCACACACTTCAAGATTGCCTTCCTGGTCTTCATTGAAAGTTATTGGGCTTCAGCTCAGCTGTGAATGTGTCTGCCATAGGCCAGTCATATTTTGCAGTAGACATTCTAGTCCTCTCAGGAACCCTAAATTCCATCCAGCATTGTGGGTACTTTCAATGTCTAATCTGTAGCCATTTCCAAATAATATTTACCACTTTTATTTTAAAATTAGTATCTGAAGTATTGTCTATATGCTAACCTAATATTTAGTTGTAAACACATTTCAGGGAAGAAAAAAATCTCATAAATATGTAAAATAAAACAGATGATTGCCTTGCAAACATGGTTCAAACAACTTTTTACTCTTTAGCAACATCCCTAGAGTGGCCTACATTTCTACTGTCTAATCCTACAGTGGGTATGTGGCTACTGCCATACTTTAATTGCACTAGGATTTTAAAGTGTCAGCTTAACTTTTCAGATAAACTGATATTCATGCTCTGTCCCCACAGTTAGGCCCAAAAGCATGCTTCAGACAGACATTCCTCAGCGCTGGTTTGATATTACCCTTCCACACTGTCACCATTAGGGCTAAGCCTCTGTCTACTGAAGCCTTTTCAGCTTAGCTCTCTGAAGTTGTTCTGAAATGTAAATCTCCGTTGTGAATGACCCTGCTGATTGCCAGTCAGGACTGGTTTAAATTTAACCTGAAAGGCAATATGATTCACTGAATTGATGCTACTGTTAAACACTTCTTTATCTAATAGATTTATGCTGAATGTAAGTATATAGACATGCACACCCCATCATTATCTACTTTCACAATCACCCTCTGATGATGTCAACAAATGGAATTTTTAAATGTGTTGTTTATTTAAAACATATCCTTTTTAAGGATAACTTACTGAACATGGGAAAGCTTAAGTTATGATTTAAAGGAGGAAATTACGTGTTAGGGAAGGTAAAAGGCCTGTAATAACCATTAGGGAAATGGAGTAAAATGACAATACTTTGGGAAAGGAATGCACATTTATATTTCTTGCATAAGAAAAATCAGTCTATGATTGTCTTAAAAATTACTTTAACTGTTCTGTGCTCCTTAAGGGAAAAGAGATCTCAATCCATTTACTGGAATCACTAACTAAAGGGGAGTCTGTAGGCTATGCTCATATTTAAATGGCAAGTAAGAGAAGAGAAGCCACCAAAGGAGACTGGGAAAAGGCAGTCCTTGCAGCAGGAAGAGAAGTTGTAGTTGTTGTGTACTATCAAGTCAGAAATGGCTCATAGCTGGCTGTCTGGTTGGTTTTCAGAATTAGTAGCACATGGAGGAGATTGCCCGTCTTTCTCCCATGGAGCAGCTGGTGGATTTGAACCTTGTACCTCTGGGTTGACAGTGCAATTCCTTTCCACTAAGCCACCAGAGCTCCAAGGAGAGAAGAGTGGTTTGGTATGAAAACCAAAGTGAGATCAGTGTAGAGGATTTGACACTAACTAAGAAGTTTGGCATTCAAATCCACCTAGATGCACTTTGGAAGAAAGACTTAGTGGTGTGCTTCTGGAGAAGGCAGCCTGTATAACACATTTCTACTCTGACACATATAATGTTACCTTGAGTTGAAGTCAATCAAAACTGGGACAAGGATAATTATACAGTTTACAGATGTAACCATGATTATTTTACCCATAATAGACTGGGAAAGGATTAAGAAAGGTAGATGGAAAGAGGGTAGACGTGTAGAGGGTAGAAAGACACTCTCCTTCCATTTTAACAAAATACTGTTCTTGTTATGTGCCATTACATCACCTGTGAGTCATAGTAACCCTATGTACAATAGCTCTGAACCCTGCTGTATCCTGAACCAATCTCACTGTTTCTGACACACTTACTCCTATTACCCCCATTACTGTGTCAATCCATCTCCTCAGTCTTCATCTCCTGCATTATCCTCCATGCTTCCAAGTATGATGTCCTTCTCCAATGGCTAGTCCTTCTTGGCCACATGCCCAAAGTATGTCAGACGGAGCTTCAAAATCCTTGTCTCTAAGGAACAAATTGGTTCACTCTATCCAGAACAAACTTGTTTATTCTCTTGGAGGTCTGTGGTATGTTCAATACTCCAACACCACAGTTTAAAGGCATCAATTCTTCTGTCATCCTTAGTCATTGTCCAGCTCTCTGATGCATACATAGCAAGTAACACAGTGCTAGGCACATGGAATTTAACTAACTACTTCTCATAACTGTTTGCAGACTCAGAAACTCTATGAAGTAGTTTTACTCTATTTTACAGGGTCTCTATGAATCAGAATCATCTTAATGACAGTGACTTTGTTTTATTTCTTAATGAGGGTTGTGGGGGAAACAGACTTACATGCTACTCTTCACCAGCCTTCTATCTTTTTCAAACACTGCCCATGTTCTGGTAGTGCTGGGAACTCACCCAGTGAAATATTAGACAATCAGAGCTCCTCCTCCTTAGCTCCAATGATAAGGTAGTTGTTGCCGTTGTTGTCAGGTGTCATCGAGGCCATTTTTACTCATAGTGATCTTATGAACAATATATCTGAATCTTGCCCCATCCTGAGCCATCTCCATGATCTCTGATATGCTTGAGCCCGTTGTAACAGTCACTGTGTCAATCTACCTTTTGATGGTCTTTCTCTCTTTCTCACCTTCTTTTTTTTTTTTCTTTATCACCTTCTATCAAACTCAGCATGATGTCTTTTTCCAAGGACTGGCCCCTCCTGACAGAGTATCCAAAGTATGGGAGACGAAATCTCACCATCCTTTTTACCTTTAAGGAGCACCTGAGTTGCTCATGTGCCAACAGAGATTTGTTTGTGGTTGTTGTGTGTTTGAGGTTAGGTGCTGGTTGCTATGGGCTTCCGTTTTGGAGATAGTTTTCTTTAGAAGGAAGAGAATTAACATACCAAACCCACCTGCTGCTTTAGAGGAAAAGGATGGACAATCTGCTCTTCTGCAATTACGGCCTCAGAAAACTCACTGGAGGATCAGCTATGGTTCAGTTTTGACTTGACAGCACACAACAATGACAAAGACAAAAAAAGACTGCATTTCTACACAAAATTCTGGGAGTAGGGCTGGAAAAGTACTGATTGTTTACCAAAGAAAAATCTCTTTAAACACATCCTTGTTGTAATCATTCTTAAGTGTATAGGTTTATTTTCATGCTTTGATATACAAAGTATTCCAAAAATGGGAAAGATCTATTTCATTTCTCCTTTTCTCTGACACTCTCACCCTTTGAAATATGGGTTATAACATCAAGAATGAATGAAAGTGTTCCCTCCAAGGCTACCAGTTTCACCACAGATTAGTTGTTTTGTATGATAAAGTGAGAACCAACTCATGGCTGACCCTCCAGGGGGTTTTCAGAGTAAATCACACAGGGGGGAGGCTGTCCATCTTTCTCCCACAGAGCATCTGATGGATTTGAACCACATGGCAAAACTGTTTAAACCACCAGAGCTGCCTCGTTAGGTTAGTCCCCATCCAGGGATTGATTCCACCTTTCATCCTCTTGGGCTTCGCTGTAACAGTTAACACTGTTAGTCAATACATTCAACAGAATCTTCCCTTACCTTTCTGATTGCACCTCATCCATCTCCTTAAACGTGCACAACCCTTACCCGCCTCTCTCCGTCGGGACACTGTTCTGCTCTTGTGGTTGACTTGACACCACTGTGCAAAAGACTTTTGTGACTATTTTGTCATTGCTAAACTAATTCCTCAGCTCCCCTAGGAAATTTCCAACTGTACGCTAGACATCTCTGCCCAGATACCTCACATATAAGTGTCTAAAATGATATCGCATATCCAGTTGCTTATAAGAATTCCTCAACTGTATTCTCTTCTGTTCAGGTCTTAGGCCAGTGTGCTCCTTCTTTCCAATTGTCCTTCTCCCTCAGTTCAGGCCCCGTCACCTGAATTAAAAAAGCTTTGTACTCTTTTCCCTACTCCCATGGCCTTATCAGGCCTGATCATTAGCACCAAAGCAATTGTACTCAAAAAACCTTTTCACCAAAATGATACAGTTAAATAAGTCCCTAAAGCCCCATGTGATGTAGGCGCATCCAGCTATTCAATTATTCAGTCTTATGTCACCTAACATCCCATGACACATCTGGATTCTAATGGCCCTCTGACATCTGTAATTATCTTTTACTGGTCTGCACAGACTGATGCATTAACTTGAAAAGATTCTTCCCGCACATTATGTCCAAACTAGGCAACGGCTACATCTTCTGTGAATCCTTTTCCAAGGTCATGCATTTTCAGTAATGCTTCAGACTTAGATCTCACAGCATTTGTACACCTCTTCTAACCTTCTTATGCTAGTTTTCTTCTCAGTTACAATTGTCCACATGCCTCCTCTCCTATATAAAATGATAAAGCCTGATGCCAAGGACTCTGGGTTATTCATGTTGGGCTTCCCTGTCCTTTCTTTATACAGATATAGTTTATATGATTCCTGTATTTTCTATCTGTCAAGATACACACATACAGTTATCATATATATAACTTTTTTGTACATAGCCTGTTGTCAAACAAAGGTATTTACAATGAACAAGTCATTGGTCTCAAAATTTTTATTATACAGTCTCTAGAGTCATTTAAATTACTAAAGCCATGTTTGTTTGGGATTATTTATTAAAAATTTTTTATTTTATTTTCCTATTTTTTTGTGCATGTACCATCAAATCAGATCTGACTGGTACAGGAGAAAATTGTCCCTCCTTCTGCAGCAGAGCATCTGGTAGATTCAAACCGTGCACCTCTGGGATTGCAGTGCAGCTTCTTGCCACTAGGCTACTTAGAGCTCCCCTAAAGCCATGTTTTTAACTATCAGTCCTTCTTTGTTTCCAGTTTTCATGCCTTAATTATCATTATTTGTCAATGCATATCAATTATATATTTATCTTCAATTTTTTCAACTTTTGACAGTAGTAGGTTTGAATAATAGTTATATTTAACTTTCTTGTGGCCATAGATAGATAGATGGATAAATTATCTTGTCACTATTAAAGTTATTGGAGTTCTGGTGGCCTATTGGTAAGAAGCTGTGCTGCAATCCCAAGACATGAAGTTCGAATCTACCAGCTGCTCCATGAAAGAAGGATGTGCAGTCTCCTCCTGTGTGATTTACTGCCTCTGAAAATCCTCTAGAGGGTCAGCTAAGCATCAGTTCTGACTTGACAGCACACAACAACATTATATTAACTATATAGCAGTACAGATCGTGATTTTGACAATGAATGTAATGTCATTTCTCTTTAATTTGTCATTCCTTGCATAGCAGACCATATGATTATCCCATTCAGAATAGTTCCTTTCTGCTCATGCCTAGAATATTTATCTTTATACATTCTGTCAGAGTTATGATGAGTTCTTCTTTTCAAAGATCCCACACTCAGGTTATTAATTGCCCACAGCTATTTGCTCTAGTTTTGAGTTATGCCACATCTGCAATTATAAAGTTACAAAAGCTTTATTTTATCTTCATCATTAAGGCTGACTCTTCTTTGCTGGGTAGTTACCTTACAACTTGAGTGACCTATCTACTAACACTACAGTAGACGATGTTCCACTGCTGTTTAAGAGGCTTTCACTGGCCAGTTGTTTCAAAGTAGATCATTAGGTCTAAGCCTGGAAGTTCCACTCAAACATGTTAACCACGGTGACCCTCATGGTACATGAAATACTGGTGCACAACTTCCAGCGTGAAAGCTACATTCAAGCCACCACAGTACTACAAACTAACAAACATAGTAGATCATGAAAATTAGGAATGAATCGAGAAATATCTATCCCCAGATTGCATTCTAAGTATTTAGGAAAATGGCACAGGCATTGTCAGATATAAGAAATAGAAAAACCCATGACATTAAGCTGGGTGATGTTGTTCTTCTTGTTCTGTGCGATGGAGTCATTTGCAACTCATAGCGACTCTATGTACAAGAGCCCTCAATGCTGTTCTATCCTGTGCCAACCTCGCTGTCTCAAACACACGCATTTCCACCACTCCACTCACAAATCAATCCATCTCATCAAGGGTCTT
This sequence comes from Elephantulus edwardii, assembly GCF_000299155.1. NCBI lineage: Eukaryota > Metazoa > Chordata > Mammalia > Macroscelidea > Macroscelididae > Elephantulus > Elephantulus edwardii. The sequence goes on from NW_006399772.1 coordinate 4,571,176, forward strand.
CCTCTCCTGCATCATCCCTCCACTCTCCCAAACATGATGTCCCTCTCCAAGGACCAGTACCTCCTTGCAACATGCCCAAAGTATACCAGATAAAGCTTCAGAATCCTTGACTCCAGGGAGCATTCTGGCTTCACCCTCTCCAGGACAAACCTGTTTGTTCTCCTATCAGTCCATGGTCTATTCAACACTCTTCTTCAGCATCAAAGGCATCAATTCTATCATCCCTATTCACCGTCTAGCTCTCCAATGCATAGCACGTAATTGCAAAGAGTATAGCCTCAGGTGCACCTTAGTCTCCAGCCTGATGTCATTGCTCTTCAGTACTCTTGAGAGGTCCCTCATAGCTGACTTTCCCAATGCAATTCATCTCCTGATTTCCTGGCTGCTGTTACAAAGAGTGTTGACTGTGGAACCAAGTAAACTAAAACTGTTAACTATCTCAATCTCTTCACCATCCATACTGATGCTGCCAATTGGCCCAGTGGTGAGAATCTTTGTTTTCTTGATGTTGAGCTTCAATCCATATTGAAGACTGCAGTCCTATTGCAGCAAGCGCTTCAAGTCCTCCTCAGTTTCAACAAGCACGGTTGTGTCATCTGCATAACGAAGGTTGTTTATGATTCTTCCACCAATCCTGATGCCACATTCCTCCCCGTACAGCCCAGCGTCTCAGATGATCCGTTCTACATACAGGTTGAAAAGGTATGGAGACAAAATAAATTCCTGACGGACCCCTTTCTTGATTTTGAACCATCCAGTGTCTCCCTGCTCTGTTCTGACGACTGCCTCTTGGTCCAAGTATAGGTTTCACATTAGTACAATCAAATGTTCTGAGATTCCCATTCTTCTCAGAGTCAGCCATAGCTTGTTGTGATCCACACAGTCAAAAGCCTTTGCATAGTCAATGAAACACAGATAGACATTTTTCTGGTATTCTCTGCTTTCTGCCAAGATCCATCTAACATTAGCTATAATATCCCTAGCACCACAATCTCTTCTAAATCCATCCTACACATCTGGCAGTTCTCTGTTGACATATTGTCCAAATGTTTTTGGATAATTTTCAGCAGAATCTTGCTTGCATGTGGTATCAATGATATTGTTTGATAATTTCCATACTCTGTTGGGTCACCTTTCTTTGGAATGGGAACAAATATTAATCTCTTCCAGTCAGTTGGCCAGCTGGCTGTCCTCCAGATTTCCTAGCACAATTTAGTGAGCACATCCAGGGCAGTGTCTGTTTGTTGAAATAAATCAATTGGTATGCTGTCAACTCCAGGAACCTTGTTTTTTGCCAATTCCTTCATAGCAACTTGAACTTCCTCCTTCATCACCATAGGCTCTTGCTCATATGTTATTTCATGAAATTCCTCTGTGTCAGTCAATTCCTTCTGATACAGTGACTCTGTGTACTCCTTCCATGTTCTTTTGGTACGTCTTGGATCATTCAACATTCTACCCAAACTATCTTTAAGTATTGCCACCCGTGGCTTGAATTTGTTTTTCAACTCCTTCAGCTTAAGAAACTCTGAGCAAGTCTGGCCCTTTTGATTCCCTGACTCTCTGAACATTTCATTATAGTATCTTGTCTTGTCATCCCGAGCTGCCTTTTGAAATTTTCTGTTAAGCTCTTTGATTTCTTGATTTCTTCCTTTTAGCTTTGGCTTCTCGGCGCTCTAATGCAATACCCAGAGTCTCATATGACATCTGTCTTGGTATTTTCTTCTTCTTCAGCCTTTGTAATGATCTTTTGCATTCTTCATGGACAATTTTCTTCATATCCTCCCAGAGCTCATTTGGTCTATGCTCATTGGTACTCAAGGACTGTTCCTGGGATGGTTTTGAAATTCAAGTGGGACAGACTTAAGGTCAACTCTTGATTCCTGTGGACTTGACTTAATTTTCCTCAACCTCATCTTCAACTTGCATATGAGTAGTTGGTGGTCTGTCCCACAATCAACACCTGGCCTGGTTTTCACTGCTGATATTGAACTTCTTCAGTGAATCTTTCCACAAATGTAGTCGATTTGATTCCTATGCATGCCATCAGGTGAGCTCCATTTGTATGTCCTGCGTTTATGTTTCTTATAAAAAGTATTTGCAATGAATCAATCATTGGATGTGCAGAACTCTATCATTCTATCTCCAGCCTCATTTCTCTCACCAAGCCCGTGTTTTCCAGCTACTGATCCTTCTTCCCTGTTCCCAACTTTTGCGTTCCAGTCGCCCATTATTATTAATGCATCTTGATTGCATGTTTGATCAATTTCTGACTGCAGAAGTTGGTAAAAATATTCTATATAAATTAACATCTGTGTACCTCAGTTTTTACATCTGAAAAATGGAAGGGTTTATTTACATGAACTCTTACTTTCTTTCAAGTACTGACATTGAGAGTACTGTGCATAAACCAATCTGGTGTCACAAAAAAATGTGGAATTTTAAGATGTATGTAGACACCAAATAGTTCACAACAATTGTGTTAAAGATTTTTATTTCATTTGTAGGTGAAATAAAAAGGGTAAAGGGCATCCACAAAGAAGAGCACACACATACAAAAAAAAAAAATAAGGTAGAGAAGACAGCTAGGAAAGAAGAGTAAGAATGCATACTCCACCTCCACTCCTCAACCTTTGTCTGCTCCAATCTATATGCCACCTTTCTGCTAGCCTGTAAAAAAGGGAACAAAGCATAGTAACCACCATCCCTCAACACCCCCTCCTTTAATGTCTACACACAATAATTTTTTACATGGCCACTTGGGATTGCTTTCATAAACTGGGATTTTTCTGGTAAAGGGCTGCTTCTTCTTGACATAATGCCTTCAAATACAAATTACCCCTTTTTGTAATTCACTATAAAAACTCACTAACACAGAGAAAGCGAGTAGTGGAAATTTTTTAATATCTCCTTTTTTATATTCAAGATGTTTCCAGGTGTTTTGGGTTATTTCCATGTAAAATGCCATCGGGGAGAAAAAATATCTTCTTCTGAGTGAAATACATCTGTTCAGTTGGCCTTTCCCCATTATATCCATCAATAGCTTATTACCCTCGGGCACATTGCAATCAATATCCTTAGCTTGTTTTCAAAGTGAAATATCAGGCAATGCTCAGGCAAAAAAAAAAAAAATTCACTGCTTACTCAGCATGTAAGTGAATGTTGATTTCTTCTCAGTTGTCAAATACAATGAAGCTTTGTCCTCGTCCTCCACACCCACAGTCCTAGGGCAAACTAAAGGTCTACCGAGAAATGTCCAGTTGTGCTATAGCTATGAAGGGACAATATGACCCAGGCTCTGTGGACAACAACCCCCACGGCTCTGCAGCTCTAGTACAAATTCATGTACAGCTCCATTTCTAAGCTCTTCTGCATTTTAGGCCTGGAAAGTAAAGTCGATTCCCTAACCCTTATGATCTTAGGTTCCATATTTACATTGTATGTTATCATGATGTCGGGAAGCCCTCAGAACAATGCACTGATAAAAAATATATTTCTTTTAAAATTTTATTTTATGTTGGTTTGCGTACAAAATTCGTATGCAGTGTGTTTCCTTCATTCACATTGTGTTTCATATGATCGTTCTGATACTTTGTATTTCATTAAATTAATCACCATTGATCTATGCCTACCATTATCACATCTTTTCAGGTCCCCACTGAATCTTTCCTAATTCTTTCACCACCCCTCAGCCACCAAAATGAGGCCCTGGGATTTCCCCCTGTCCACCCTTAGCCCCCCAGATCGCTCCATGTCCTTCCTTGGGCTTTCATATACATCTTAATAGTTATGTCTCTATTTTCACAATATTGGTCTTATGCAGTACTTGTCTTTAAGAGACTGAGTTCACTCAGCATAATAGTCTCCAGTCTCTCCCATGTTATGCAGAATTTTTTTAAATCATTGCTCCTTAGTGCTGCATAATATTCCATTGTATGAAAATAGCACAATTTCTTAATCCATTTATTTGTTGATGGTCATTTGGGCTGTTTCGATGTTCTTGTTATTGAGGATAATGCTGCTTATAAAAGTCAGTATACAAATCTCTGCATCTCAGTTGTACTTTCCTTGGGGTATATTTCTAGCAGTGGGGTAGGTGGGTCATATGGAATGTTTATTTTCAGCTTTTTTTTTAATGTCTGTTTTCAGCTTTTTGAGGAAATGCCAAACTGACTTCCAGACTGGTTGTACCATTTTACAATCCCACCAATAGTATATGAGAGTTCCAATCTCTCTACACCCTCTCCAATATTTATTGCTTGCTGTTCTATTAAACCTTACCACTGCTACTGGAGTGAGATTCTATCTCATAGTGGTTTTGATTTACCTCTCTCTTATTGCCAGTGATTTTGAGCATCTCTTCATGTGTCTATTGGTCATTCAAGTGTCTTACTCTGTGAAAAGTCTTTCTATGCCATTTGCCGATCTTTTAATTGGTTTGTCAGTCTTTTTCTTGTGGAGGCCCTATAGAATTCTGTAAATTTCTGTTATGAGAGACCTTTTTCTGAAATGGTATGACGAATCTTTTTTCCTGGTCAGTACATTTTATTTTCACCCTATTGAAAAATTAGAGTTTTTTATGTATACAGGGACTTCATGTTTAGAAGATCCCATTCATCAATATCATCCTCTTCTGGTTGTGCATTTCTAATTGTGTTTGCTAGCCTATTTATACCATACTCTAGACCTATGTTTGGTCCTATTTTGCCTCTTATGATCTTTATGGTTTGGGGCTTTACCCCAAGCTAAAGGTCTCTAATACACCTTGAGTTGGTTTTCATGTACTATGTGAGATGTGGAACCTACTTCAGCTTTTTTCAGGTAGAAGTCCAATTTTGCCAGTACCATTTGTTTACAAGGTTGTCATTTACCTACATAATTGGTTTTGTTTCCTTGTAGAATGCCAGTTGACCAGAGGTAGATGGGTTAATTTCTGTGTTCTCGATTCTATTCCATCAGTCTATGTATCTATCAGTATACCAGTACCATGCTGTTTAGGTTCTTAGAGCTGTATAGTGGGTTTTGAGAGCAGGAATTGCAATGCCTACCACTTTCATTCTTGCTTTTCAGAAGTCCTTTACTTATTTGGAGTAATTTTCCTCTCCGAATAAACTTGCCAATTTTCTTTTTTATCGTGTGTGTGTGTGTGTGTGTGTGTGTGTGTGTGTGTGTGTGTTTTGTGTGTATACCATCAGATCCAACTGGTACAGGAGATTGCCCTTCCTTCTCAGCAGAGCATCTGGTGGATTTGAACTGCATGCCTTCGGGATTGAAGTGCAGCTTCTTGCCACTAGACCACCAGAGCTCCCTTATGTGTTCTCTATCTTTTTGAAAAATCAAATTGGTATCCATATTGAGATTGAGTTAAATATGTAGATGGCTTTTGGTAGGATTGTCATTTTCACTCCATTGAGTCTTCCTATCCTTGAACCAGGAACAGCTGTGTTGCAATTCCCAAGACATGCGGTGTGTGTCCACCAGCTGCTCCTTGGGAGAAGGATGGACAGTCTTCTCCGGTGCAATTTACTGCTTCTGAAAACCTGTTGGCGCGTCAGCTGTGGGTTGATTCTGACTCTCTGGCACACAACAATAACTATTTCTCACAGTAGTTTGTTGCAATTTTCTTTATAAAAGTCTTTGGGTCTCTGTTGTTGTTGTTATGTGCCGTCGAGTCGTTTCCGACTCATAGCGACCCTATGCACAACAGCCCTAAACCCTGCTATATCCTGCGCCAACCGCACTGCCTCTGACACACCCATCCCGATTGCCCCAGTCACTGAATCGATCCATCTCATAGAGGGTCTTCCCCTCCTGCGCCGTCCCTCCACCCTCCCAAGCATGATGTCCCTCTCCAAGGACCCGTCCCTCCTGGCAACATGTCCAAAGTATGTCAGACGAAGCCCCAGAATCCTTGCCTCCAAGGAGTAGCTTGGTTTAATCCTCTCTAAAATGAATCTGTTTGGGTCTCTAGTTAGGTTTATTCCCAAGTATCTCAATTTGTTGTTGGCTATTGTAAACGGTATTGCACTCTTAGGTTTTTTTATCTGTATTCTTTTTGTTACTATAGAGCAATCCCACTGATTCTTGTATATTGATCTTGTAACCTGCCACTCTACTAAATTGTTTTACCAGGTCTAAGAGGGTTGGGTGTTTTTATTGTTGAGTCTTTGGGGGTTTCTGTGTACACTGTAATATCATCTGCATATGTTTCACTGACTCTTTGCCAATCTGAATGCCTCTTATTTCCTTCACTTCGTATTGCCCTAGCGAGTGCTTCCAGTATAATACTGACTAGGGGTAGTGGTGGAAGTGGGTAACCATGTCTGGTCCCTGTTCACAAGGTGAATGCTTTAAGTCTTTCTGCATTGAGAATAATATTGGCTGTTGGTTTTGAGTATATACTTTTTCACTTTTGAGGAAATTCTCTTCTAGTCCTGTTTTGCTGAATGCTTTAATCCGGAAGGGGTGTTGGATTTTGCCAAGGACTTTTTCTATGTCAATTAATAAGATCATGTGGTTCTTGTTATTTGCTCTGTTAATGTGTTGAATTACATTGACTTGTTTTTATTATGTTGAACCTTCCTTGCATGCCTATTACGAATCTCACTTGTTCAAGATGAATTATTTTTTTATGTGTTCCTAAATTGTACTAGCTAGGAATTTATTAAGGCTTTTGGCATCTATGTTCATGAGAGACATTTGTCTGTAATTTTCTTTTTTGCTAATGTCTTTACCTGGTTTGGATATTAAGATTATGGTTGCTTTATAGGATGATTCCAAGAGTGTTCCTTATTTTTCTAATTTTTGAAATAATTTAAGTAGAATTTGGTGATTTTCTGTAAAAGATAATTCAGCCATAAAGCAATCTGGGCCAGGACTTTTTTTGGAAGGAACAATTTTTATGACCTGCTCAGTTTCTTTTGTGATGGATCTCTTCAAGTCTTTTACATAGATCCATTTCAATCTGGGTAAAACATGAGTTTCAAGAAATTTGTCCATTTCTGCTAGGTTTTTTAATTTATCAAAGTACAGCTTTTCATAATATCCAACATTATCAATTTAATGTCATCTGGTTCTGTTGTGATGTCACTGCTACCATTTCTTATTCAAGTTATTTGTGTCTTCTATTTCTTTTCTTTTGTTAAGTTTGCCAATGGTTTGTCAATTTTATTGACCTTTCCAGGAACCAGGTCCTGGTATTGTTGATAGTTTCAATTGTTTTTCAGGGTTTTTTTCATCCATTGATTTCAGCTATTGTCCTTATCATTTCCTTTCTTCTACTAGCTTTGGGGTTAGATCGTTATTCTTTTTCTATTTGATGGAGGTGTTGTGTTAGAGAATTAATTTTACTTCTTCCTTTTTTATATGTTTGCCTATTGCTATGAACACAGTGATGTACAAGTCTCAGTTTGTGTCTCAGTTCTATTTTCTCAGGTTATATTCCAAGTAGTTGAATAGCTGGGTCATATGGAGTTTCTATGTTCAGCTTTTTGAGGAAGCGTCTTACAGGCAACATCTTGATGGGCTTTGTTTTTTATCCATTCAGTTACTCTTTTTCTCAGTACATCTCATGTCTACAGAGAAGAGGAATATCAATCATCCTGCCAACAGCCCTAAGATCTTGCAAAATAGGCAAATGCTAGTAAAGCATATTGGAGAGCTCTAGTGTTGGAGGAGGTTGTAGTATGAACCTAAAGTTGGCGCCTCTCTGGTAATTCAAATCCACTGGCTGCTCTACTGGTGAAAGATGGGTAGTCTCCCCCTAGGTGACTTATAACCTCAGGAAATACTCTGGAGGGTCAGCTCTGAGTCAGTTCTGACTTATGGACAACGAGTTTGAGGATTTTTTTTTAAATTAGGGCTTGATCCTGACTCAAGAACACATTGACAAAGGGAAAGCTTTGTTATTTATCTTTGTTGGGGTCCCTGGTGCAGTAAGGAGCGACTCGCTAGAATGACAAAGTGCATACATGGCACTGCACTGCCAGGTTCTTTAACATTATACAATACAATCTTAAGGGCCCGGAAGTCTCTTTGCCTTCTGTGACTCTGTTTCTTATGGAACCTTTTTCTGGGTTATCTATTTTTTTTTTCTTTTTAAATATTGTTCTACTAGATCAATTGGGAATTTTGAGTGGCCTACTGGGTAGGGATTGCCCTATTAATCCAAAGACAGACAGTTTGAATCCACCAGCTGAGCTGCGGAAGAAAGATGGACAGTCTCCTCCTATGCAATTTACAGCCTCTGAAAATCCACTAGAAGGTCAGTTATGAGTCAGTTTTGACTCAGCAGCACTTAACATCATCAACAGAGAGAGTATGCCAGCACAATCACTTCAAATCATTCCATTTTCACACTGAGATGATGAAAATAGAGGGATAGGAATTCTTTTTTCTTATTTTTAAATCCATTTCATTCAGATTACCTTAGTGGGCTTTCCCTTCCATTTGAGTGTGATTATGTATAATATTCACACCACAAGTGTTTGGAAGCCCCCTTTAGGCATGCTTTGTTTTCTCTTTTTCTCTGGTGACTTTGAACTGTCTGCCTTCGGGTTGATAGAGTAACTCCTTACCCACTTGGTAACGACATATCCTTCTGTTTGCTTGCTCACACTCTCTCTCACTTGTGTGTGTGTGTGTGTGTGTGTGTGTGTGTGTTCATATGGGTTGACACAGTAACTGCAGCAATAGGAAGAGATGTGTCAGAGAAGGTTAGATTGGCTCAGAATAGGGCAGGATTCAGAGCTGTTCATAGCGTCACTATGACTTGTCAACCCAAGAGCACATAATAACACCACCACCACATGTGGGAAGAAGTGATTTAAAATGGTTGCATCCTAAGAAAGAATTATCTTATCTTCCTGGTAGACTTGGTTTTTCCACTCAAGAAAATAAAGCATAAAATAAGCTCAACTCATAAAAGAAAGTTGCATTGGAATCAGCCAATTCTGAGGTGGATCTCCTTGGGAGTATGAGTGTGGTTGAAAATCCAAAGGCTAGAACTAAGCCACTTATACCCCATGGCAAGCTGGAAATTCAGTTTGGACTTCAGAACAGAATGCAACAAAATCCATTCAATTATTTTCACCTCTATTTCCTAGAAAATGGTACATAGTTTTCAGATGGAATATTTTAGGCTCCTCATCATCCTTCTCTTTCCCTCTCTGGTCTTTTCTCAGCTGCCCTGCTTCAGAGAATGGGTGCTTCAGCTCTGAAACAAGGAAGGAGGAACACGTGGTGGGGGCGGGTGGGAGGCAGGGAGGAGAATTATGAGAGCAGAGAGGACCGTCACAACTTCTGCCATCCCAGACCTCCTGGGGGAAAAAATACAGCAAATTGTTCACTGCATTTTCTCCATATTCCTAGATTACTCCCGGGAGAAGGATTTTAGAAGTCTTGTTGTTAGAGCGAACTCTGATGGCCTACTCCATATGGAGTAGTGTTGTTAACCCAAAACCCAAGCTTGTCTGGCAATTCAAATCCACCAGCGCTTCTGTGGGAAAAAGATGGGCAGTTTCCTTCAGTGACTTTGCCCAGAAATTTCACCCTTGGAAATCCGTTCCAACTCCATGGCGGTGAGAGAGAGAGAGAATGAGAGAGAATATTCTCATCTTTTGGGTCTCCCTTTAAAAAGGAAAGGGGAAGGAGGTACGGTAATTGGGGGGCAGGGAGTTCCCCCACCTGCACTTCAGTTAGATGATGACTTGGTTCTGGGACATCTTCCACATGAAGAATCTCCTAATCAACTTCACCTCCGAAGCTATTTGAGAAGCTAAAGTTCAGAAATCAACATCTAGGACAGAAAGTAATAAGAAGACATTTTAAGTATAAATGTTTAAGATTTTCCTACTGTCATCTGTGTCCGCAGTAGTTCTCAACTGGCACCCTGCCTAATACGGCCTCTAGATAGTTATCCTCCATTTCTAGAAACTTAGCTCTATGCCACTTTGTTTTTATGAAAGATCGACATTGTTGTTGTGCCACTAAGTCAGAATCTATTCATAACTGACCCGCTAGAGGGTGGTCAGAGGCAGTAAATCACACAGGAGGAGATTGCCAACTCCTTCTGTGGAGCAGCAGGTGGCTTTGAACCATTTGCCTTTGGGATTGCAGTGCAGCATCTTACCACTAGGCGACCAAAAGAAACACAAATGGGATTTTTATTTTTTTTTTTAATTTACAACAAAAGGCAAGAAAAAGGTATTTGTTTTGCAACAAATGACTAAGGATGCCATTGTCCCCTGAGTAGTGAGAGTGGCTCCTTTCCTGCAGAAACACTCAGTGTGTCTGTCTCGAGCTGTCACAGCTCTGAAGTGTCTGTGAGCACGGTCAGGGTTAGGTTGGATGTGTTATTTGGTATGGCTCAGTAGGTTATAACTGGGACCTGTGATGGCTCTAAAAAACTTCCCACGTAAATTGATGGTAATTGCTTCTTTGCTGTATGCCATTCCCGCTTTCTGAAGGTTTTCTAGGGAGCTCTGGTGGCATAGTGTACAGAGAGATGCCCTGTTCAGCTAAAGACAGCCCCTCTCTGGTAGCTCGAATCCACCAGCCACTCTACAGGAGACAGGTGGTCACTCCCCTTGCATGGGGCTTACAGCCTCTCGAAAACCCGTGGGGTGAGCTATGAGTCAGTTCAGCTCAATGGCAATTAAAGAGAGAGAGGTCTCACAGTAAGATGTTAGTTTTTTATAACAAAGGAAGCATGCATTTAGATAACTTGTACTGTATTTAACCAAAAAATACACATTGGTTATAGACTATCTCAGAATCAAATAAAAGAGAGGAAAAGAATGCTTATTTTCTTTTTCCAAGTGGAATTTATATTTCCTGGAAAATGGGCAGCAATTTTCAGCTAAAATGTTTTCTCACTTAGCTGTTTGATATCCTTCCGTGTTTAGAAAGCCTATCCTTTTTGTTTGACAGTATGTTTAAATGGCCTTAACATGATATTAAATATCTTTCTATACTTCATAGATTGCTTAGCACTGGTTATAGATGCTTGTCATTTGTTCAGTCAGCCTCCTATTTGAACTGTTCTCATATTTCTGATTTTTTTTTTACACTTGCATGAAAAATATCCTTATAGGTGTGTCTTTCCAGACCACCTGGGTTGTTCCCTTAAGATAACTGAGGAGCACGGCCACTGGGCCAGAGAGTGGTCTCCCTTGTCATGGGAGGACAGGACAGGAAGGTCAGAGGCATCATGGCCTGGTCATCATACAGAACCAAGCTGAGGAGCTACCTTGTGTATGACATAAATTTTTTATTAAAGTATATTTTCTGATAGCTGAGCATTTATGAGCTCTGGCAGAGGCTAATCAAAGTGCCCAGAGCTTCATGCCCAGACAGGGCTGGCATGATGGGCCAGCCTCCCCTCAGGGCGTTGCTGGGGCCCAGACTGTTCTGATAGCCCCCTTAGGCTCTACACAGGCCGACTCCTTTTAAAACCGGGAGGGCCGGGACTAACAGCTGCGTCATATTTATGTATATGTACAGCTTGTTTTATTTTTTACGGTTCTTTCCATTTTGCTTGGTTTGTTTTTAAACCGAGCTGCCGATATTTCTCACGGAGGCAGAGAACTGTGTGCAGCCCCACAACACACTTCCCTGACAGTTTAAAAAATCACAGGCCTTGTTGGATAACGCAGAACTTGCCTGCCTCTGTGTATTGTATTTCTTTAGGAAGGGGCAATTAGTCACGAGGAGGCCCAAGCCAGTGACAGCTCTGACATTACTATGGCTTTCTTCTGAAGTGTTATGGGCAATAAGAGCTTTCTAGACACTTCCTGAGAATAAATGCTGGGCTGGTTTCATTTTCCAATGGCTGAGCTGACCTATAGCACACTAAATGGTGACTTCCACACAGAACCAAAGCGGGCTGGTGTTCAAGGTAGGGACTGGCCTTCACTGGGCAGCCGTTGACTTCTGGCTGAAAAGGTATCACTGGGTCTTTGTGTCTTTTTCCTGTCAAGTATGAAAGTAATTCAATTCAGGATGCCAGGTGAGCTAATAACAATAGAGGAAACCAGGGGAGCCTGTGGTAACTAGTTATCACTCATCCTAGTACGTACCTTTGGGGGTGAGGGGAGAGGGTGTGTGTGATGTTTCCTTCAGAAAGTCCTTAGGAGATGATGTCTCCAGGTAGAATAAGGAACAGCAGGAACTCCCTTAAATCAGATAAAACCAGGTCAGGCCACATGAGGACCTGCTCCATCGTGTCGCTCACCAATCTGAGACATCAAAGAAGTTTCTGACCACACATTTTACAAATCTGAGGTAGAAACAAACATTTCTATTCCCTCACCTCTCTACATCATGAGAGTATTTCAAGTAGAACAGCATTTTCCTCTGGAAATTCCTTTCATATCTATCCAAAGCAGACATCCCTTAGCATATGTGGAAAGAAGTGGTGTCTTGTCTATGTGACCACCTAAGCTGAGGATATTGGTTTATATTCAACCTCTGCTTTAAATAGCCACCCTCTTATCTGCAGTAATACTTAATTTTGACAGCCTGTGGTGTGGAAATGGGGAACTGACTAAATTAATCAGAATGCTGGTCAATAGGGTTGGTCTAGAACCATCAGGCCATAAATGTGAGCTGTCTAAAGGTTGGGCAGGCTAAAAGCTAAGGGTGAAAACTATTCAAGGACAAAATTGAATACAAAAATGTGTTATACAAACACAGCATTTCATTAATAGGTAATAGTAAATAGGACTGAGGAAACTTTTGATGGGAAATGTGGAAAATTTTAAAATCTTCTACCTACTGATGTATGGAATTTTTTTCTATTGTGAAAGATTTATTGGCCTTTTACATAGGTATTACACAGCCTTAATTGTTAATCTCAAAGTATAAAATGTTATTTGAGAGGAGAGTGACCAGATTTCACAGACCAGAGATTATAAGATCCTTGCTGCGAGCACAATGTGTGGAAAATTACAGATATAAATTCTGAAGTACATCAGTGTTCAATGAGACTCTGAATACTTGAAGTTCTCATTTTCTCCTTCCGAGCTAAATAAGAAAACATTGAGACATCCCTGCAATGTTTTAAAAGAAGCATTGCATTGATGGTCTTACTCCACCAAGTATATTGTTAGAGGATGCCATCGAGAATGACTGTGTGCAAAACTGTATCCTTGGGACTGATGGATTTTGTTTAGCAAGTTCAAATAGATCCTTCCCCACCCAAATGACGATTAAGGGTGGAGAAGAGGTGTTTAACGTTATTGGGTGCTTTACTGCCAGCCACTAAAACATCATGCAATTGCAATTCTGTCTGCAACCATTTGTTAGAGTCAAGAGCAGATTACAGAAATAAATACAGAACCGTTAGCTATGATTTATGGTGGAAGAACAGCTCAGAGAGGAGTTTAGTCAAGCAGGAATGGCTGAGCAGTGTGGTAGGCCTTAGCCAAGGTGTGAGCCGTAAGTGAAATTACCTAGAAGGAAAAAGCTACCTTCATGGCCTAAAGCCCGGCATTCCCGGAACCAAAACTGAGGTTAAGCTTCTCTAATCCCCCAACTTTGCAATTGTTTCTATTTTGGAAAGACCATTTTCAGGGAGAAGCACATTATTCATCAAACTTGTAATGTGGTGGTAATTATGAGAGTACATTTCATCTGCTACTTCACAATTTCTTCTCTCTCACAACCCCCCTCAAATCTCCTCCATTAGATAAAGACAGTAAATCTTAACTTTATATGTAAAAGGAAGGAATCAAAGAAAATAAATTATAGTCCATTTTCACAGTTCTTTATCTATTCCCTTCAATGCCTTAAAACAAGTAACAGAAATCCATGAAGTATGTGTGTTTCAGGACTAAGCACTAACCCTGAAACAGGAAGTAGCTCAAATTCTTATTTCATTAAGATGAAACTAGAAAGAAGAAAATGTACATAAAAAAGAAGAAACATTGGAGGAAAATATTTGCTTTTACTTATGTTTTTGCTCAAGTGGAGAGAATCACTCCCAGATAACACATAGCTTTGCATTTATTTAGGGAGCTCTGGTGGCCTAGAGATAAGAAGCTGAGCTGCAATTTCAAAGGAATGTGAATCCACCAGCTGCTCTGTGGGAGAAGGGGCAGTCTCCTTCCCTGTGATTAAATGCCCCTGAAAATCTGAGAGCGTGTGCGCTAGGGGTCGGTTCTGACTCAACGGCACACAACAACAACAGCAGCATACATTTCCTACTTATTCTTTAAGTAATATGTTATTTAATAATAAGGCATTTTTAAGAAACATCAGTAAAGAGGAATGACTCCACTTGACACTTTTCACCTTGATAATCAAATGTAGATACATGTTTGTGTGAAAATGCATCTTCGGCATAGAAGTACTCTTTTAAGCAGCTTTTGGGAGAATAACTGTTTTTCATCCAGGTTTTGCCACTGAAACACTAGACCTTAAAATACAAAAGGCAAAGCAATACTCTTCTTTTCATATGCCTGGCATTTAGGGAATATGCTAGTGAGGTCATTATAATAGACATTTGGTTACTCATTAAATTTCTAAGCCCACCCGGGTAAAGTTGTAATGGATTCTCTTCAATTGATTCATTCCTTAAGTCAACAAGCTGACCTTGACACTGTGAAGAAGAACACATTGTTTATCTAATAATGTTGTTGTGGGCTGCTCCAGTAGGTTTTCAGAGGCGGTCAATCACATGGGAGGAGACGGTCCATTCAAATCCCAGGGATTTGAATCATGTGCCTTTGGGACTGCAGTGCAGCTTCTTACTGCTGGGCCACCAGAACTCCCTGTTTTTCTAACAGGCAAGGTAAAAACAAGAGTTGTCATTGTTCTTAAGTGCCATCAAGTTGAGTATAACCCATAACAAGTCCATGAACAGCAGATCTGAACCCTGGCCTATCCCATACCATCCTCACTCTTCCTGGCACACTAGAGCCCATTGCAGCAGTCAGTGTGTCAATCTGCCTGGTTGAGGCTCTTTCTCTTCTTTGACTACCCTCTGCCTTTCTGAGAGTCCCTCTTCAAGGAATAACCCCTTCTAACAACATGCCTGAAATATGTGAAGTGAAGCTTCATCTTTGCCTCCAAGAAGCCCTCCAGCTGCACCCTCTCCAAGACATCTGCTTGTTCTTTTGGCCGTCCATCAGACGTTCAGTACTGTTCTCCAACATCACAGCTCAGAGGCATCAATTCTTCTTCTGTCATCCCTATTCACTGTCCAGATCTCAGATGGATAGCACATGATTGGAAAGACTATGTCCTGAATCAGAGCACCTTAGTCCTTAAACTGACATCATTACTCCTCAATAATTTGGAGAAGACCCTGACTGTAGACTTTGCAAGTGCAATACATTTCCTGATTTCCTGACTGCTGTTAGCAAAGGTGTTGATTGTGGATCTACATTAAGATGAAGTTGTCAACTTTCAATCTTTTCTCCATTCATCATTATATTGCCTATAGATCCAGTAAGAATTTTAACTTTTATTTTCCTGACATTGAGACATAATCCATATTGAAGGCTGTATTCTTTGATCTTCTGCAACATGTGCTTGAAGTCCTCCTCACTTTCAGCAAGCAACATTGTGTCATCTTCATAACACAGGCTATTGCTGAGTCTTCCTCCAATCTTAATGCCACACTCTTCTTCTTAGAGTCCAGCTTCTCATAATTTGCTCAGTATACAGAATTACTAGTTATGGAGATAGGATACAATCCTAACACACTCCCTTCTTCATTTTAAGTCATGTAGTGTTCCCTTGCTCTTTTTGCACAACAGCCTCTTGGTCTAGGTGTAAGTTTCAAATGAGCCCAATTAAGTGCTGCAGGATTCTCATTCTTCTCAATGTTAGACATAACATGTTATGATCCACACAGTCAAATGCCCAAATGTGGGTACTATTGTTTTGAAAGTATGTAAATATTAACCAACCTGTGCTAAAAAATGATGAGCAAAATGATAATCAAAATTTTTAAAAAGCCACTGACTTCCTCATGATCTTATCCAAAAGACATCAATGATGCGGTGGCCTTTGAACTGAGAGCCTTAAAGAACAGGTAGACTTTTAGGAGACTTAGAGGGAATAGAGCAGACATAAGCAAAAATCACTGGCATTGAGCCCTTGGGAACTAAGGCAGTAAAGCCATTTCAGTGGAACTGAAAATGTCTAACAGAGAAACAGAAGATAATGTCCACGGGCCAAGCCTAGGCCACTCCACATTGGTAAGACAGGAGAGGGCATCAGAGCAGCGGGGTTACCAAAGAGAGCCCAAAGTCGGAGCAGTGGTCACAGAGCATTGCTGTGTCATAGACGAGCAGAATCATATACCTTTGGTGTGATGGAGAGGGGGAGGAAAGAACAGACATGAGGAAGAGCCAGCTCACTTGTTGACGGAATAGAGTAGAACAGATGCTGAGAGTTAGCTCCTGGGTGGCCTGTGACCAAGGAACAAGTAAAAGGGTCAAGATAGCAACACGTTTAGGGTAAAGTTCATCAAGAAAATCAAAGAACTCACTCTGGATCTGTTTTGTTGTTGTTGAGTCAAGTACGACTCATGGAGCCTCCATGAGCAACCGATCTGAACCCTGTTCTATCCTGCACCATCCTCACGCTTCCTGACACACTCGATACCACTACAGCAGTCGCTGTCAGTCCACCTGGTTGAGGGTCTTCCTCTCTTTTGCTGTCCCTCTACCCTTCTCAAGCCTGATGTCCCTCTCCAAGGAATAGCCTCTCCTAGAAACATGCCCAGAGTATGTGAGACGAAGCTTTGTCATCTTTGACTCCACAACACAATTACAGGCTCCCACGAGAAAACCCAGTGTGTTTCCTCCTTCTCAGTCCATTCCATGTCACAGTTTGCTCAGACAGCTGAGTGAGGAAGAGAGGGAGAAAAGAAGCCTTTACTGCCCCTCCCACTGGAGTTGACTTTATGGGTAGCCAAAGTCATCCTGCCCTGATCTCTATTTCATTTCTATTAGAAGATACACACAGAAGATATAACCCAGCATCTTGATCCTTTTAGATTCTTTGTAAGAAATGATTTGAGTCAATGGTTTCACTTTTACCTTCTGTAGACATGAGTTTAGTGAATATATTTCACAATAGCTACCTCATTATTTTGCTAGTGATGCTAAATGTCCTAAAGCTATTTTACATGGCCAATTAATATATTTAATATTTAATGTTATAAACCAACCTGAAATATATGACTTTTAAATTATTCAGTCCATATATGTTTTCATTGGGGAAGAAAATTTTATTAGCATACTTGATAGCATCTCAAGACTTAATATAGCTTAATTCTATTAATAAAAACTAATTTAAAAGTCATTATCTTTTTTTTTTTAGTCATTATCTTTTTAATGACATCTTTTGATTCTGTTCTTTCCTGCACTGCAAATAGCTGTCACCCGGTTGGTCGTAACTAACTTCATTCTTTTTAGCCCTATCATAAGATATGAGGTAGGGAAAATTGATTGTAACTCCCTCCTTCTATGACCCCATGATTACGGCCGTAGCTCCACTTCTGAGAATTTTAAACAGCTTTTTAGACTTAAAGGAAACTGTCATCTCATTCTAATTTCCCATAGATTCCGTCTTGAAGAAAGCTCACATTGGACATCAGCAGCCTCACCCTTGATGACCAGGTCATCTCAGTGGCATCCTCCTTGGGCCCCACCCTGGATGCACTCACATCACTGGTCCTTTATGCTCCAGACAGTGTGGGCCACCTTCTCTTTGTATTCAGTTCCCAGCTCTTCAATTTCTCAATTGTCTGGTCATCATTCAGATACCAGACTGCCACACCTGGAATACCAGAGACCATCTGGTCCTTGACCTTGATTTTCATGGCAAGGATGCCAAGCTGCTGAGTGCCCAGTAGAGCCAGTGGCATAAAGCTTTATACATCAGAGCTTGGTGTGGCATGGCTACTAGCAGGGAACTGCTAAGAAAGAAAAAATGGAGAATAGATATCACATCCCTGTCTAGATCAGGAGTTTCCTGGGATAAAACCAGAGTATACCTCAAACTCAGAGAGGCTCTTTTGCTCAGGTGTTAGAGCACTGGTCTTGTAGAGTATACATCAAACTCAAAACCTGTTGCCACTGTGTCTGTACTGACTCATAGATGACCCTGCACTGGGTCCCCTTGGCTGTAAATCACATAGGAGTATATTGTCTAGTTTTCTCTCCTGGAATCACTGGTGGATTCGAACTGCCAGAGAGGTGTGGGCTTTGGATTAGCAGCACAACTTTCTACAAACTCAGCCACCAGAGGTCCCTTGAGGTTGAATCTACTGATAGGTATTTATTGCTTAACTGAAAACAGTACATAGAGACAGGAGACCTAACTGCTCCCCAACAAGCAAGCCCACCAACATCTCAGTGGTTGACAAGGGCGTTGCCATAGTCACCTATCATTTCATTTCTTCGGAACTATCTATTTGTTTCAAAGGTAAGACAAAATGTATCACTGAGAGAAAAATTGTACTTTGATCTAGCCCTTGTTCAAGCTCAGGGAGTTGTTTGTTCAAGGATGAATGAGTGACATAGTTGCCAAGAGAATAATCCATTTTTCCCTCACCCAGTTTCCTGTCTTTAAAAACATGAACTCACAGCCTTTCTGTTGGAATGAAGTTGGAGCTGGCCCTCCAGGGTAGGTTTCTTAAGACTCTAAATTGCACAGGAGGAGATGACCCATTTTTCTCTTAAAGAGACTTTAGTGGATTCAAACTACCAGAGAGATACTACCTCTAAATTAGCAGCACAATCCCCACAGACAAGGCGACTAGAGCTCAGTTATGTACAAAGATTACCTGAAAACTGATTGGGGGGGTGGAGGGGGGAACTGTGTGACCACTATCGCTCTTTAAAATTTAAAACTACACTAGTCTGTATCTTAATGGAAATTGGTCAAATAAATGATAGAGCAGGAAGGTCAAGTGATCATGAAAACTTGGAAAGTCAACATTTTTTTAATTCATGTAATGCTTGTTAAATAGTTATAAAAAGGCTACAGGTCTTTTGTTCATAGGGTCGCTATGAGTCGTGCTCAACTCGACAGCAATCAACAACATCAACAATGCTTATAATTATAAACTTAAAGTTTTCTTATTTGTATCCATGTCCTTCAATGAGAGAACTGCAGATAGTTCTAAATGATATGAGAGCAGGGCTCTGATTAAATGAATCTTAAGTTCTCAGATAATGGCAAAGAGGACCTATTCCAAACATACCCATAAAATTGTTGACTGAAACTGAAAAGGCTCATAAAAATATCATCATTAGTGATTGGGTAATTTCCCTCAAAAATATGTTTCCATAAAATTGTAATATGCCTTTATCACATTCAATATACAAGTATGTTTAATTGCTTAACAAATTGTATGATATATCAATTTTTTAGGTTATCTTTTACTTTCAATAGAATATGAGCTCCACACGGTCAAAAAGCTTTCTAATTCATCTTTGTATTCCCCAGGCTTAGCCCACTGCTCTACCCCAGGAGTATGAATAGGCCCCTAAAGGTTTGAATATGTAGATGGATGGTGTGAAGTAACTAAAGAAAAGAAGACGCTCCCCAACCTGAAATCTTTGTCTGTCTGTTGCTGTACTTTATAGATCTGTGTCTCCACAATTTAAATATGCCCTTGATCTTCTGAAAGAAGCTTCCCAGATGGTATCTTCTGAGCCCCAAGTTTCCATTCAGATTTTGCCTTATTTTCACTTTTATCAAACTAATGAGACTTGAGCCCTTGGATAGTCATCTTGATTTTGCCATCAATTCACAGCCTTTGCTTCTCTCCAGGATCTTCTATCTGCCCAACTCCTGCCCAGCACCCAACAGTGTGTATGTTAATTCCCCAAGGGCATTATTTTAGTCTTGTTGACCATTGTATTGGGAACCATTGTTAGTTGCCACTGATTCACCTCCAACTCAGGCAACTGCAAATGCTACAGAATGAAGTGTTACCCCGTGATGTCCTCCTGATCATCGGGACACATGAGTCCATTGTTGCAGCCACTGTGGACTTTCCTTCCTTCTAACCTAGGAATCTTATCCTCCAGCAGTATATCACATTCTGTTATGATCCAGAACATTTTCATTGGCTAATTTTTGCCAGAAGATCACGAGAACTCTCTTCTTAGTCTGTCTTTGTCTAGAAGCTCCTCTGAAGCCTGACCTCATGGGTGAGTGATTCTGCTGGAATTTTAAATACTGATTTAAGTACCTACCAGGCTTATAGCAACATGCAAGCCACCAAGTACAACAAACAGACAAGTGGTGCCTAATATCTATGTGCTGTTGTTATTTATCAATAAGTTAGAATCAATTCATAGCTGACTCTCCCAAGAGGTTTTCAGAGGCTGTAAATCTCACAGGAGGAGACTACCCATTTTTCTCCCATTGAGCAGCTGAGAGATTCTAACTGCCTGCCTTTGTGTTAGCAGCATAACTACTTATCACAAAGCCACAGAGCTTTACTTAATGCTGTTGTTGTTGTGTGCTGTTGAGCCAAAATTGACCCAGAGCTGGCCCTCTAGTAAGTATTCAGAGACAGTAAATCATCCTGGAGGAGATTTCCTATCCTTCTCCCCTCTCCTTGGAAGCATCTAATGGATTTGAACCATGTGCCTTTTGGATTATAGTGCAGCTTCTTATTACGAGGCCTCCAGGGTTCCCACCCTTTACTAGGTTATTATTGTTGTTATGTGCCTTCAATTTGGAACCAACTTATAGCTGACCCTCCAGTTTTCAGAGGCAGGAAGTTACACGGGAGGAGATTGCTCATCCTTCTCCCATGGAGCAGCTGATGAATTTGAACTTTGGGATTGCAGTGCAGCTTCTTACCACTAGACTACCAGACCCCCTAGAGCTTCCAACCTTTACTAAAAATCACTTCAAAAACATCTGTCAAATAGGATAATGAATGGAAGTTTGTTTGGTGTTTTCAGATTTTTTTTCCCTACTGTCACAGTAACCTTTCCTACTACTGTGAAAAAAGTAAGAAGGAAAAACCATTCTATAATTCTACAGAACATGAAGAGTGATTGCTAGTGGTCAGCAAAAGAAGAATCTAAAGGCTAAGGCTATATTGAAGCCAATGTGTGTGCCTCTTACACCTCTGTCTTTCTGTCCTAGAATAGCAATGATAAGAACCAAGTTGTCTTCCCATGGCTACAGTGAGGAGGTGGGGAAAGGTCTCTATGCTGGCCCTAGATCTAAAGACACACACGTATGCACACACACACAAATACATCTCTCCTACTTACACTAGTAATATTTCCACTTGGAAATAACTGGTGACTGTCTTACAAAGAGAAAGAATGTCCTGGGTGGGAACTCCAAATTCTGAAAAAGGAATATTAATGGTGCTGTGCATTTCAGGGAAAGAATCACATTATTTTAATAGAGTGTTTCTCATAAAATAATGGAATAAAGATGACCCTCTTGTGATAGAAGTACAAGTTATGACACAAATTGCCCCTTTTTTTCTATTTACCTTTGATCAAGCTACCCTAGGAAGATGAAAGAGTAAAGAGAATGAGCTTGAACTTGAAACAGATAATATACCAGAGTAATTGAACCAGCCCGTTCATTTTCATTATTCTTTTTGCATTTGCATTAGGTAAGAATCTGGGGGGACCAAACTTTGAAAAATTAATAATTATTCCCAAAATACACTAGTTCTCAATTTTTCAAATTGTGGGGCTAGAAGTTATACCTCTCAAAGCTTACAGTGATTTCCTCTCAGTAAATTGTGGATTCCTGCATCCTAGAGAAAGACATTTCCAAAATAAAAGTATAAGATTTCCTGGCCTGCACTCTTTAATAAGCAAACAACAACATGAAAAGCTTACTGAGTGTGCATTGGCCATGTGTCTATCAAAATGCCCCTGAGTTTCTTGACTCATTCAAGCTGAAATGGTGAAAAGAGGAAGCTGCTGACAGACCATCCTCTGGGATCCTCTGGACCCAAAACTCCAGTCCAGCTTTGTTAGTTCTTTCAAGTGGATGTAAATGGAGATTTTGACCAGTTGTCTCCACTCCCAGAGGTCAGGGGAGCAGCTGTGTGCTTCTAAAAACTGATCGACCACTTACATACAATTTTCTCTTGACCTTTTAAGACTGCTATGACACTCCCGAGACAAGCTTCCTATGCAGATCCTACCTACCCATACTCCATCTGCCACACTCAGAAACAATAGGGAATTCCTCTTACCTGTGGATGGTAAATCTTCTGTCAACCTCAGTCATTTACAATGATTTTTCCTTCCTTACCATTTACAATGTGTGTGTGTGTGTGTGTGTGTGTGTGTGTGTGTGGTGGTGGGGGGGTAATTTGGTAATTTTTAAGGGTTAAATCTTTTCCTGTCAATGGGTATAAGTTAAAAAGAATAGCAAACCATAATGACCCATAGCTGGCCCTTCAGTGAGTTTTCAGAAGCAGTTAATTGCACAGGAGGAGATTGCCCATCCTCCTCCCACAGAGCAGCTGGTGGATTTGAACCATGCGCCTTTGGGATTGCAGTACAACTTCTTACTACTGGGCCACCAGAGTTCCCTATTATAGATTTAGGCTGTGCCTTATCTAATTATTTCATACAAAGCCACTTTGAAAAGAATACAGGGCAAGTAGTTTACAAGTAAAGGTTATGAAACAAGAGACCTAAAATCAAACCCACTGCCAATTCTGACTTTTATAGTCATTCTGGAAGCTGTAATCACACTTTCCCACAGGGCTTCCAAGGCTGTAAATCTTCACAGGAAGAGACTGGCTCCTCCAAGTAGCTGATGGGTAACCAACTACTGCCCTTTTGGTCAGCAGCAGAATGCTTTTAACCACCACTCCCTCACAGCTTATCCCACTTCACACATCCAGGAAACAATAGACAATGTGCTTGAACCCGTTTTCTGGTTTCAAAGTATTCTTTCCATTGTGTTGTGCCCTGCTGGCCTAATTTATGGGTTTCCTCAGCTTCTTTAAGAGAGACGCTGGCAGGTTCCAGCACATTCCATCCTAGTGTATATCAGTACATGGGTTGGTACATTGATGGAGGCTTGGTTCCTCTGGTCAGTCAGCATTTGCTATCTCCAGTCCATGTCAGACAGCATTTGGCATGTCCAGATGCCTCTGCGTTCTGGCATTCTTAATTAATTTGAGTCATTCTGAACAATTACAGGACATTTAGTCCAGTCTGAGGTCTTCAGAGAAGGTCCAGGAGACTGAATCTGCTTTGATTGACCAGAGATAAGAGTATTGAGTAGACACTAGGCACTCCACTGACCAGGCACCTGACCATATCGTTAAGGGAAGAGAGGGCGTACTTATTTGTTAATGTCTCTGGTTATAGAGCTCATTTACACTTCATGATAACTCTGTGAGATAGGTACTATAATGAATGTCATTTTACTACTAATAAAATGAAGGCTGATCCAAGGAAGATAATGAAGGACTGGAACCTGGTCAATTTGACTCCACAACCCTGTCTTTTAATCTCTTAAATACAATATCCTAGGTCATGCCCTTTTAATTTTTTTATTTTTGGCCTCCCCCCAACTTTTATTATTGTCAGAGATAAAGCAGGTTTCTAGTAGTAGTAGTAGTAGTAGTAGTAGTAGTAGTAATCTACAACATTCAAATACATTGTTCTCCAGAACAGATTCTTCTAATTTCCCTCAGCCTCCCATCAAATTGTACAACTCCATGATTAATCCCCCCTCCCCTGCACATTCACATCCCTCTGCTTCCACCCCCCCCCCCATCGTTATACTCATTCTACAATAATGGTTATGCTCTTGATCAGCCTGCAACCCTCAGAGACTTCCAAAATGCAACCATCTTCCAAGGCTTTACAGAGAATATTGTCTTCCAAATCACTGTAGCCAAACCCATAAGCTTAGGGCCTCTGCATTTTGCCAGAAAGGGAATGGGCTCTTATTTTAGCATTATGCAACTACCCTACATTCCCCTTTAAATAATTTATCAGATCATGTAAATGTAGCCAAAGAGCATATTCCCTACCCATTGGAAACCTGAACCAGAACCTGTGGCACTGACTTTA
This sequence comes from Elephantulus edwardii, assembly GCF_000299155.1. Taxonomy (NCBI): domain Eukaryota; kingdom Metazoa; phylum Chordata; class Mammalia; order Macroscelidea; family Macroscelididae; genus Elephantulus; species Elephantulus edwardii. Next base: position 4,595,229 of record NW_006399772.1, read on the forward strand.
ATAATAACAAAAGAACATTTAGACTCCTGGTCGCAAAGGTCACGTGGCTCCCATTACGCACTAAAGAAGGCCTCGTGTGATGGTGGTGAAGCGCTGGCCTGTGACCAGTGATCAGCCCCTTCAGTGCACCGGCGCACAGCGGGAGGACTCCAGGGCAGTTAGCTGGCTTCAGTAAAGATGTTCAGCTTTGAAAACTGCACGTGTCGTTTTATTCTCTCTCTCTCCTGATGGGCCGCTATGAGTCTAAATCGAAAGATAGGTATATCCTAAAACGCCCTGCCTAGACCACTGGCAGAGTCTGATATGATTGGTGAAAAGCATTGCATACTCTTGTGTGTGGTTTTAGTCTCGTAGGGAGACAAGGAGCCAGGGTGGAGAGAGTCTCTTCACACCCATCTGGACTCCTGTGGGGTGGCCTTGCTAACGGAGGTAGAGTTGAGGAAGGGATGGAGTTGGGCGCTCCCAGCTCACCCTGGGACCCAGCCTAACCTGCAAGTGAGAGACCAGCTGCGTAGCTACAGGCTGTGGCGCTGCCTGGAGACCTCTGCTTGGCCATCCTCATCCTTGGAAACCCTACAAGACCAGAAGTCATGTTCTAACGCCTCCCTACTTGCAAGGTTACCCACATGAAGGCCCTTACCCTCCCAGCCCTTTCCTTTGGAAAATGCATACAGACATACCTCCCACCCACCAGGCCCCAGAGGGCTGCCCCCAAAGCAGGAATGTAATATCTCAGGGACACGAATGATTATGACTGTTAATAACGACTTTCCTCTTCCGGTCTAATGTCTGTATTAGAACAGTGGCGTGCACACTGGGAGCTGTCCTCTTAATGATTCCACCCACACATTAACGTGAGGATTAATCTCCCCACCAGCACACTGGTATTAGCAGGTCGCGCTGAGGTTCATCTCTCCCAAACTGCAGACTTGGAGACGTCTCAGGCGGCAGCTGTGTGGTTGGCCCCTCCGCCGAGGCTGAGGCTGAGACTGGAGTCTTAATTACTCATCTCTGGGGTCTGGAGACTGCAGGCTCAGCCAGCACCGAGAAGTCTATTGCCCTGGAAGAACCCCTTACATTTTTCAAGCAATTTCTCCAGTTCATTTGTTCCAAGCACCTTTGAATTTCTCTGGCATAATCACCCTACCCTTTGTCAACATGAAGTGATTGTTTAAACGACTCAATCAGATCATGCCATGGGCGACTATTTCCATTTATTATGATTTATTGCCTCTTTAGCACCAGTGTGCCAGACACGTTCAACAGAAGACGAAGCAGCGAAAATGGCTTTCCTTTTCTGCTCTGGAAGCCCATGGAATAAAATCACCCGCTCAGAGGATGGGAAAGATTACCCACACTGATGGGATCAGTGACTAAGGACATGTAGGGAAGGAGGTTTAATTTTCCAGATGAGAAAAGAACAAGACTTTCTCACAGCGACTGGTCCTCCTGCTGAACCAGAGCACTGAGTAAATGGATAAAAGTGACACAATTCCCAGCTTTTTCACCAGGCTAGGAAGAGGGGTTGCAGGGAGAAACCTTGGACATAAAATCCTCTTGAAGGCAGAAATCTGATTTCATTAGTCTTTGAGCACCAGCCCCAGACCCACACTGCTACCTGTGGGCTCTGTCAAACTGCTTATTGAATTCATTCATTCGGGTGTAAGAGATTGGACTACTTCTTTTCCCCATCATTAATCACATCTAAAATTTAAGGAAAGTGGGTTTTCTTTTCAAAATGCTGCATCGCTTTCAGTCTTCCTTCAGATCGTTGCCAGCAAGAGAGCAGGATCTCAGATGAGCCCGGGCTTCAACCACAGTCTAAGAAATGTGCTACCTGGAGGCTCAGAATCCGAGTTGTTCTTTATGAACCAAAACCCACTGGCATGGGGTGTGTTCTGCCTCATAACGACCTCAGAGGACAAAGTAGAACTGCCCACAGGTTTTCCAAGATTATAAATCTTTTTCTAAGCAGACTACCTCATCTTTTTCCCCTTGGAGAGGCTGATTAATTCAAACCTTTCATTTAGCATCTGGGTGCTTAATCACTATGCCACCAGGGCTCCTTGTTCTTATAACAGCATCTAAACATTTACTACTCTTTTAATCTTATAAGAAATATTTAATAAGTAGGAGGATTTGGGAAAAAAAATTGAAAACACTATCTATTAATTATCTCCCAGGAGGAAGACAGGCAGTCTCCTCCTGTGGAATTTATAACCTCAGAAACCCAATGGTGGGTCAGCTTAAAGTCAGTTTCAACACAACAACAATGGCTTTGAGTTTTATGCTTTATTAACATATTCATCGATACCTTTATTAAAAAAAATATTAAAACTGAGACAGTCAAGAAATACTATTGTCTGACCCTGAGCAATGTTCTGGAAACTTCCATGGACTTGGCTATGCCAGGAATATAGCATGCTGTATGTTTGGTTATAAAACTCACCAGATGGACTGACACAGTGTCTGAGGCAATGGGCCCAAGTGTGTGTCAGAAATGATGAAGATGGCACAAGATAGGACAGGGTTCAGATCTGGTTTTCATACGGTCACTGTGAGTTGTACTTGACTCAACAGCATCAAACAACAATAACAACAACCTTCTGTCCTGGTCGAAGTTGTAATTTAATTTCTCAATTTAGTTAAACTTCCCCCTACAGTTCACAAAATTATTTCACAGACTAAAGTCTTATTATTTTTATTAAGAGCATAAATCCTCACACTGTGAATGTGCAGCCCTGCAGGTCTTGTGTAGAACAGAGATTCTGATTCCGTAGGTCCACAGCAGGAAATGAGATGCTCAGGGTATACCAGCACTGCCTGTCTTAAAAATACAGTAACTAGCAATGTTCTAAAAACTCAGACAAACAAGCCTTTTTCCTACGGAGTTTACATAGTTTATGTTGTTATTACGTGCCATTGAGTCAGAACCAACTCACAGCTGACTCTCCAGCAGATTTTTCAGAGACTATAAATTGCATGGGAGGAAACTGCTCACCTTTCTCCTGTGGAGCAGCTGGTAGATTTGAGCCATCTGCCTTTGGGTTGGCAGCTCAATTCCTTAACACTAGGCCACCAGATATCCCTAACATAGTGTATAGTGTCTTCAATTTTTTTTATTTTACAAATATAGCAATATTATAAATTTAATGAGTAATTTATAAACACACACAGGAGCAGTAGTGATTAGGAATATACCTGCTAAGTAGAAGGTTAGTGGTTTGAACCGCCAGCAGTTACTTGAAGGAAGGAATATATAGCAGTCGGCTTCCATAAACCCAAAACTATTTACATTCTTTGAAGTCCAATGGACCAGTTCTACTCTGTCCTCTAGAGTTGCTGTGAATTGGAATCAACTTGATAACATAATAGATTTTATATACACATATGCATATTGATGCACAGAATTAGAATTTCAAATATACCAGGCCTCCCCACATTTCTCTAAATTGTTAAAGTTATTTGCTATCCCATGCTCAAGATCGGTGAGTGATTTCTGACTTGATTCTGTCATTCTTCATTCAATTAGTATTTACTGAGCATTTACTATATGCCCAGCACGTGTGCTAGGGAGCAAGGGTGAATAAGACGGGTCTCTTACAGAATTTATCTAGGAAGGGAGACACTTATAAAAAAGAGAGTTAACACACAGATTGTAGAGAATCTTCTAAAAGAAACAGAAGAAATTGAAAATCAACAGTGTAGATTGAGCAGTGAGAGGCTGCTCTGAGGGGTGAACTACTGTGCAAGTCTAGTCCTGGTGGAGACAAAGGAATAAATACTTAGGCTCCAGATGTGTGCACAGTCCAGGAACTAGTTCCAGCTTCTTCAGCAAATGTGTGTTGAATGGCTGGTGACACTGAGGGGCACTGTAAAAGCTTGACTCCATGTGTGACGCTGCCCACAAGTCCAGCAACATGACTCTTCTTCTGCCAGCCCCCATCTGTTTTCCCCTCCAGGCCACATGCAGCCCTCCGCTAAGGTCTTCCACTAGCTCTCTTAGCAGGAGCCTACAGCAGGACTCTACAGATACATAAACCTGCAAACACCTGAGCCCAGGTAAACCATACACAATGACAGTTAAATAGACTTTCTGCTATTTCTTCTCAGTTCCATCTTATTTTTCAAGAAATTACTTCAATGCCAGAGCTTATCTTTTGCCAAACTAAAATTTAACCAATTTAATGAGCTATGCAGCTATCATACAAGCCCTACATACTACAAAAAATTACATGGGTCTGTTTATTTCTAGGCAGGCTCAGAACATTTTTTTTAAGAAATAAAAAGGTACAGGCAGTCTTATCAGAACGCAGCCAAACTCTCCTTTTAAAGTCAAACTCACAACTCCCCACCCACCAGACCATCGTGTCTTCAGCCTGTCTCTACAAAGCTATCTAGTTCCTTCTCCTGTCACTTCCCATCTTTTGAAAACTTGGGAACCTTGAGGACGATGGCATGAATATCTCTGAGGCTCAGATGGCTCAAAACATTACCATCTCTTGTTCTTTATTATGAAAGCAGGAAAGCTGTAGAGGCTTTCACAACCCCATTTCCCTCAGCTCTGTGCAAAAACCCAAAGCGTGCGCCTGGAACTTAAAACACGGTGATCCCAGCCCAGTCAGGCACAGCCTGAGCCCTTGCCTGACCAGCAACTTATCATCTCAAAAGAGAGACACAGTTACAACATTCAGCACACACATCAACTGTAGGATGTTTTGTGAAAGAAATACCGAAAGAGCAGAGCTGTAAGATCACCAATGTAAACAAAGCAATGAGGGGGCTCTTGCCGAGGTGAGGCTGAGGGAACTAATTCTGAAGGATTGGTGATGCAGAGAGAGGAGGCTGGGTGCAGCCCTGGCTGCCTTGAGAACCCTTTCTGTCTAGATGCCTGGTTGGCTCTGGGCCCTCACAGGTGGGTCACAGATGGCTGACCTCCCAGGACCTGCAACTTTCATCTTCTTTATGGCTGCAATTCCATTCTTAACATCCTCTGCAAGGGAGATAAGGAAGAAGTGAGCACTCCACGCCTCTCTTTTTGCTTCTCACAGAAACTTCAGATTTACGTACAGGTTAAAGAAGGAAAGGAGACAGCCCCTATGAGCCTCAGTGTCCTTATCTGTGTAATGAAACTCTTGTCTCTACCTTGAAAGTGTTGTGACATTTAGGTGGCAAAAGAAATGTAGTTCGGAGCTGGGTACTCAATAAATGCCCCAAAATATTCGCTTTGCTTAAAAAAAAATTCTCGTTATTACTTATAAATTACTTTGTGCCAAAAACTCTGCTAAATACGCATTTACCTTTGGTGGCTCAGTGGCAATGTGTTGGGCTGACAACCCAAAGGCAATGGTTCAAATCCACCAACTGCTCTGAAGGAGCGAGATGGGCAACCTTCTCCCATGAGATTTACTGCCTCTGAAGATGCACTAGAGAGTCAGCTATGAGTCACTTCCAAATAGGCAGTACACACCACCAACAAAAAATATTTACCTTTTACAGGAGTTTGGAGCATTTTTCTTTTCATCACAGATCCCTGAGGCAGATACTCTATCACTTAAACTCAAAGAAGTTCACTAGTTTGCTCCAAATTGCATAGCTAGTCAATAGTAAAGCTAAGAACCAAGTTCCTACTAACTCAACTCAAACTTCAATCCTTCCCACCTCCTGCGTTTGTGAATACTGACGTCCTGGAATCAGCTGCTGAAATAGAATAACGCAGTCTACACAGTAGACGCCAATCTCCAGCTGCTGTTGAAAGAACTATGGATAAACTCTTAACACACTTAAATTACAGAGGTTCTTGGTCAATGGCCCAATGCCTGAGGAAAATGCTTTAAAATAATATGCATCACGTTTAATTTTCATTTTTGAAGTAGAGTTACAGTTAACAAAAACATATTGACTTTTGACCCCTGTGGTCAAGGCTTTTTGCTTGGTACTGCAGGCAATAAAGGATGCCTCAGATAGCTCCTGCACTAAAGAAACCATGGGCTAGTGGAGAAAGGACACAAAAAGGGGTGAATAAACACATGATGAAACAATAGATGAGGGGTTTACTACAAAAAGAGTGAAATTTAAAAATTAAAGCTCAATCTGAAACAAAACTCACCCCCTGAGGTTCAACTTTCAGGCAAACAACACACAGGCCTATAAACTGAACAATAACACCAGGGAGGCATCACTCTTTAGAAAAAAAAAAAATCAATTGCATAACATCAAAAGGGCAGCATTTGCCCTGGGATGAAGCTCAGAAGGCTGGGAAGGGTAAAATTAATGGCAGGAAGGATGATGAAGGAGGATGAAGTGAAACAGTCGGTATGTTGTGGGTGTTGTGCTGAGGTCCTGAAACAAAGTGTATGTGGATGGTTGAGTGGATGCTTCAGGTAAACCTTCACCCAGTTCACAACAGAAAGGGGGGAAACGGGCTATTGTTAGCTTCTGAGAAAGAAGATGTGTTTAAGCAGCATTTAAGCTAGACAGAAGAGCTGAAGCCTGTGGCAAGATTAAGACAATGAGTGTTACTGTTGTTGTTGTGTACTGTTGAGTCCGATCCCACCCGTAGCTGACCCTCTGGCAGGTGTTCAGAGGCAGTTAATCACACAGAAGGAGATCACCCATCCTTCTCCCGCAGAACAGCTGGTGGATTCGAACTCCGTGCCGTTGGGATTGCAAGGGCACTTCTTGCCACTAGGCCACCAGAGCTTCCTGTAACCTAAATTTAAGGTCACAAAAGCCTGAGATTAACATTGGGATAGTGGGAATGAGAGTTCTAGGGTCCTGGTGGTAAGAACCCACGAATAATTCAGAAAGAAACACTGAGGGAATAGAGAGACTAAGGGAGGAAGAGATGCCACAGAACAGTTCAAACTTCCCCTCTGACACATCCTCCTATTTACCCTATTTGTAAGTTATTTATCCTCCTGTGTGTATTTCCTGTCCCATCATGGCATGGCCCTCCATCAGTCACACAAACTGGCATCCTGAAGTCGTCTGGGAACACTCACTCACTCACTCAACTGTGATCCCAAATGTCTCCTGAGTCCTATTAGTTCTACCATCCACACATCTTCCGGAGCTAATCTCATTTCCTCCTAGTCTTCCCTTCCCGTCTCCCACCTGAATAGGAGGCCACTGCAGCTCAGCCTGCCTGCTGTGGGGTCCCACATCTGCACCCTGCATCTCCCCTCCACTCTAATGATCCAACACATGCCTGATGATACGGCTTCTCTGTGGCTCTCCAAAACCTGCACAGTGGACTCCACAGTCCTGGGCATGATACATAGAGCAGAAGCTTCTCACCATGTCATCCCCTGTCACTATATAGTTCACATCCTCTGCTTCACCTATGAAGATCTTCTTGGAGTTCCATCAAATACCCTAAATACAGTGCTAGATATATATAGATAAATATATACAGAGACATGATAGATAGATAGATAGATAGATAGATAGATAGATAGATAGATAGATAGATAGATAGATGATAGATAGATAGATGATAGATAGATAGATGAGATAGATAGATGATAGATGATAGATAGAGATAAGAGAGAGATGATAAGCATAAGGAGTGAGTGAGTGAATGTATGAATGGAGGGACATTAGTATTGTATGGTTAATTCTAGGGAAGAAATGAAACATTTAATTTGGGACACAAGAAAGAGATTTGTTTTGCTCTCTCGTCAAAGTAGATAAGAGCTAGAGATGCTTCAAAGCAGAAGAGAAGCAACCACTTGAAAGAGATGCTAATTATTGAAGAAATGAAGGGAGATACTGCTGTTAATAATAATAATTATAATCAGCTCAATCTTCACTTAAAGACTATTTCCTCAGCAAGGTCTCCCTGACCCCTAACAGGGTTAGCTCCCCATTAATGCCTCAGTAGCACCTTGTACTTTTTGAAACTTTTCTTTTTATGATACATCGTATTTGAAATCACTTTTTCTGTCTACCTCATATAACAAGCTCCACAAGGACAAAGACTTCACTTTGTTCATGCTAAATTTACATTCTCATCACTTAACACAATGTCTAGCACAGAGCAGGTGGCCAATAAATATTAATTAATCTCAAGATTTATGGTATTTATCTATCCAACATATAAGTATACTTCTGCTTGTCTCAATAGGGAAAAAATTCATTTTGTTTTTTAAAGAAACTAAAACAGCATGATGCTCTGATTGAAACACTTGTTGTTGTCGTCGTCGTTGCTATGTGCCATCAAATCACCTGCCACTCATAGCAAACCTATGTACAATAGCTCTGAACTCTGCTCTATCTTGAGCCACTCTCACTATCTCCAACACATCTACCCCCATTATCCCAGTTACTGTGTCAATCCATCTCATCTGGGGTCTTCCTCTCCCGCACTGTCCTTCTACCTTTCCAAGCATAATGTCTTTCTCCAGAGACTGGTCCCTCCAAAGTATTATGATTACCAAAGTGTGTGAGACAGAGCTTCAAATTACAAAACTATGTGAGGTGGAGGTTCGAAATCCTTGCCTCCAAGGAGCAGCCCGTTTTGTCCCTCTTCAGAATAAACCTGTCTGTTCTCTTGATAGTCCATGGTATGATTAATACTCTTCTCCAGCATCACAACTCAAAGGCATCAATTCTTTTTCTGTCATGTTTGGTAACTGTCCAGCTCTCTGATGCATAGCAAGTAATTTTGAAGACAATAGGCTGAATCAGGTGTACCTTAGTCTCAAGACTGACATTGTTGCTCTTCAGCACTTTTGAGAAGTACTTTACAGCAGCCTTCCTCAGAGCAATTCATATTTGGATTTCTTGACTGCTGGTACCAAAAGTGTTAATGGTGGAGCTGAACAATTAATTCTAGGGCAACTTGTTATTATAAATACATAGCAATCATTTGTTAGATAATGAAGCTCTATTTTAACTTTTTATTTTCCCTTTGTCTTAAAAACCCCATTGGCTTCTCATTGTCTACATGATTGTCACTGTTCGGTTGCTAGTGGAGGTCCCTGCTTCCTCTTCCTTCACGATCCCATGAATTTCTCATCATTTTCACCAAAGCCCACTGACTCCACTTCCCGGAATCATTGTCTCTATTTTCCCAATCCAGTGAACTCTTAGTTTCTCTTTATACTTAAGCTAAAGTTTTTCTAAATCCCAAGTACAGAACAGTCCTCTAAAATTCTGAAACAGTGCCCTATGCCTGAAAGGCACAAAATGTGTCTTATTCATCTTTATGTCTTCAGTGCCTAGCACAGGCCATTGTAAAGAGCAGTACATCTTTCCATGAATAAATGCAAAAGAAAACCATGGTTCATCCTTGACGACTTTCCTCCTCTGACACCCCATATCTAATCCATAAGCAGATCCAATCTAGTCTGTCTGACTTCAAGAAAATATCCTGAATCCAACCCTCTCTCATCACCTCCATCAATCACTTCCACCCGAGTCTAAGCCACCATCCTTTCCGCCTGGATACAGAAGCCTCCTAACTGGTGTTCTGATTCCACCTGCACCCAATTCTACACATAGCATCCAGGCTGTGCTCATACAATAAGGTGGGTTCAAAAGCTTCCCTGGAAAGGAGAAGATGAGCAATCTCCCCCCATGTGTTTTACAGACTCTATAACCTGCTGGAGGGTCAGCTAAAAGTCAGTTCTGACTCAGTGTACATAAAAACAACAGTAGCAAATATTGAAGTGTGAGGTGAGAGCAATGCTGGTGATGATAGCTAAGGATATATGCCAACTTGTCAGGGCCAGGATTCTCAGTGGTTTGGCAATTGGCTAATGTTACAATTTGGTGTCTGTGATGACATCATTTAACATTCACACAATGATGTAGTTACCTTCCATTTTGTTATCTGAGGTGATCATCTCTTTTTATACAATGCTGATTTTCTAATAATGATCTGAAACTTAACCATATTGATAAATGAGGAACATGTATTTATTTGTCTGTATGTTAATGTTCTAATACTCCCACAGTGTTTATGAAAATTAGGATATTACTTTCTTCATAGGCCTGAATAACACAAAAAAGTAGATTCTCTAGAAATATTTGTGAATGAAAAGAATTCATATACTAGCTGAGCACTGGGTCACAATAAAGAGATGTGATTGAAAGAAACAGGTTTTGAAATAAAAAACCGGGTACGGGGGGGAAAATAATCTAATGATAGCCTTGCTGAAATAAGAAAATAAAACTGGACTGCTCTAGACTCAAAAGCTATGCTTCCAGTAATTCATTTTGTTTCAAACAGTCAGAAATGTTTAAAAATATATATGTATAGAAGAGGCCTGTCCCCTGAGAGATCTCTAGCTCGGCGTGAATTAATGTTGTCCTTATAGAGGGATACAATGGGGTGCAGAGAAGGCCCTTCTTGAGGATCCCACAGGAATATTGTGTCCAGAAGGATCCTGTGAGCAACTCATTCCCACTTCTTCTGTCTTCAGCAAGACATGACTATTATCAGTTTCTATCACTTCCTCACATGAGCCAGGCACCTTATGATTGATTGTTTCAGCTCTCTGCCACTTCAGACAGGGTTGTACAGCGTGATGAAGGGAAAAGCTTCGAGAACAAAGATTAAAGGAAAACTTTGTTCAGACTCCACTAACTCCATGAATGGTGGTGAGGAAGGGAAGGAAGGTCACTCAGCAAATTAGTGGTAAATACATTGTTCATTAAAGGTGTAACCAATTAAGAAAGACTTCTTCACAACAGACTTAAAGCCATTTAATCAGCACTATTAGTGGCTTCTTTTTTTAAAAAAAACTTAGTTATGCACACATAGTAAAATTTACCATTGATAGCCTAGAATTTTATGAGCTTTGGGAAGAGCTTGATTTATGTCCTCTGACTTTGACCATCTTCCTGTATTTACCCACGTGCACTGTCTAAATATTATCCTTTCTTGCATGAGTCTTGATGTGGAAAAGTTTGGAAGCTACTGGAAGAGAAGAGTGGTTTGTGTTTTGAGTAGAAATCTGAGTAGAGGTCATAGAGCTAATCTTGATTCTCAACTACTAGTTGAATTGTCCTGGAAAATTGCTTTATCCAAACCTTAGCTTCAACTGTAAAATGGGGGAAATAGCACCATAGTTCTTGGAACTATTTTGAGGGATATCAGTGGCATGAAACACACAGTAGCCTTCCTGGTACATAGGAAACACTCAGTAGATGGTAGTTCCATTATAAACAACCTTGTCTAGCCCTGGGATTTCCTTTTCTCCCTACCTGCTGTGGATGAAACTAAAGCCGTCCACAGCTTTGCTGTTGCACCTTTGCTTATGCTATGGAAATTAGTATAAATATGAAGCCATGGTAAGCCTATATAGTCACAACTAAAAATGCTGTTAATGTTTATAATACGTAGTTTACATCTCTGGTAATAAAATGAAACAAATATGCATTTGAAGGCCATTAACATTACCTCCAGTTGGAAACAATATATCAGAAAGAGCAGAAAAAGTAAAATAGCTTGTTCCAATATTCTTTAAATTCACATTTTGCTTGTTTATATTTTGTTACAAAAAAGAAATCACCTTAGTGATGGCTGAACGGCTTCAAATGAACCATTATGATTTGAACACAGTCCTTGGAAGGTTTGTATTCACCTTACTGCCCCTTGATCTACCTTCGTTATTTTTATATCGTCTTCTAATAGTCTAAATTGAGAGAAAATAGATTTCAATAAAACCATATCAGTATTCTCTAACCCCAGCCAATTGTGGGTTGTAGCGGGGAAGGTTTTTCTGAGCAGTAACACTTACCAAGTCTGTAGACCTCTTTACAGAATAATTTCAGTCACTTAAGCAGTTAAAGTACTCATATCTCAAACTGACACCATGTTTCCAACATTTAGTATGAATATTTTCATTTCAAAACAGGCTCCAGGTATAGTGCTGTCAGAGATAGCGTTAAAGCATATAATATTACCCCTGACCTTGGGAAATCTAATCTCACTGTTCCTTGATCCAAGCTCATGTTTCCAGCATTTTTACAAATTAACACCCTAACCTTAGTGATTGTCCTTCTGTGTCAAAATGGCATTTCAGAATCTCCATTAGTAATAATGGATCTAACTACAATAATCATTTTAGCTGGAAGTTTCTGTCACTTTGCCCCAGGAGAGAAGGTGAGCTTCCTTTCTCCATCAGAAGGGCTTACTGCCTTGGAGTCAATTCCAAATTACAGCCATCAAACCTGCAGAACAAAGCAGAACTGCCCAGGAGAAGCAGGGTGGCCACGGCTTCCTCCCAGGTGGGGTCTGATGGGTTCGAAATGCCAACCTTTTAGTTAGTAACTTTGTGCTTTAGCAACAGTGCTGCCAAGGCTTCTCTCAATCAGAATAGCAGATAAAGGAATCTCTAAAAAAAGAAAAAACAAGCAAACAAAACCTCGGAACCAACTCATAGCTCACCCTCCTTTGGGAGGGTTGTCAAGAAAGTATGTCACACAGGAGTAAGGCACCCATCTTTCTTCCACAGAGATGCTGGCGGCTTCCCAGCATGGAGAGGTGTGGCCTTTGGGTTGGCAGTGCACCTCCCTGGGACCTAAACCAGCAGAACTCCCCTTACAAAGGATCCTTCATGAAGGCGTTTGGGCTGAGCTCAGAAAGCATTGCTCAACTCACAAAGCCATTCACTAACAAGCCAATTACTTAAATTGGTCAAATTACTTAAACCTTTCTGTGCTACAGTTTGCTCATCGGGAGAATGTTCCAATTAAATGACCTGTCCAAGGGGAAAAGAAGGACAATGTCCCCTTGAAAACGCACAGGAGGGTCAGCTATGTGGCATGTGTCTGTTCTGACTCAGCCATAGTAATTCGTTCAAGGACATAGAAGGGGCCTCGCACCTTGCTGTCAAGGGTCATCACGTCGACCAGGACTCGCAGTGACCTTATGAACAGCAGCCCTGGACCTTCCCCACCCCACCCTGTCCTCCCCATCGCTAATCCGTTTAAGTCCATGGTCATCACTGTGTCAGTCCATCTTGTTGGGGGGCTTCTTGTCTTGCTCTGACATTCCATCTTTCCCAGTATATCTTTTTCCCAGGATTGGACTCTTCTGACGATAGGCTCCAAGTATGTGAGATGGTGCTTCACCACCCATCCTCCAAGCAGCACTCTGGTTCCATCTCCCCCATCTTGTTCTTTCAGCAGTCTGTGGGGTATCTGGTACTCTTCTCCAACACCACAGACAGTGGTTCTTCTTCCTTCATGGCTGGTCACCAGGAAACACCTAATCCATGAAGATTACTGTAATTATGAATAGTACCAATAGCAGTAAAATATCACTCCGTTAGACTTTGCATCATAACTCTGAGTTCTAGAGAACACTCAGCTGAAGAAGGAAGCCCTGAGGTCATTGGTGAGAAGTGGAGACCCCCTTCCAGGGGTCTCCCTCACCCTTCAGCTGTCCTTGACACCAGCACTCTGCTCTCCTATACACATTTTTCACTTGTGATATGAGCCACCTGGGAAAATCAATACTGTGGACACTTATTGACTGCAAGAAGCCGTTTCTCCTATGCTGGCTATCTATCTGATTAGTGTCACTTGGGCTGTATGTCATGAAATAAACAGGCTGTTGAAACATCATCTGTAGGTAAGGTTTTGTTTTTTTAACCTCTAGCATATGAAATTGAAGGAGTACACCTTAATGTTCACTGTTGCCAAAAGAGCAACAATGTTTGCATAAAGACTAAGGTGTGCCTGATGGAAGCCATGGTATTTGCCATTGCTTCCTATGCATCTGAAAATTAGACAATGAAAAAAGATGACAGAAGAAGTGATGTCAATGAATTGTAGTGTTGGAAAGAATACTGAATGTCCCATGGACTGCAAAGAGGACAGGTCTGTGGTGGTGAAAGTGGGAGGCAAGGATGGTGGAACCTTCTCTCACATTCTTTGGGCATGTTGTAATGAGGGACTAGTCCTGGAAGAGGAAGGGGGAGGAAGACTATCAACAAGACAGTGACTGTAACAATGGGCTCAACATATCAGAGACGGTGAGGATGATACGGGTTAGAGGAGTGTTCAAATCTGGTGTCCAAAGAGTCGCTATGAAATGATAAAGGTCTGTTTTCTAGGAGGTTTGAATTAACAGTAGAGAGAGGGTAAGAGTCTTGACCCTAATTATGTGAGGTCCTTGATTTTCCCAGCAAAAAATATATTTATGGTCTGTCTTAACTCTAGGTTTCACTGGAAAATCAGTACTGTGTTGATTATATTATTGTTGCTGTTACATGCTGTCCAGTCAAAACCGACTCACAGCCGACCCCACCATTCCAGAGGATTTTCCAAGGCTGTAAATCCTATGAAAGGAGACTGCCCATCTTTCTCCCGTGGAGCAGTTGGTGAACTTGAACAGCCTGCCCTTGGGCTTGCAGTATAACTCCTTACCACTTAACTACCAGAGCTTCCTGTTAAAATTAACAAATGAAAACACAAGTGTAAACATTCAAAGGAACTGAGTGTCCTTGGAGGGAACTCTGGTGTTGTCATCTGTAGGGAGCTGCACTGCTGACCCAAAGTCCCATTTGAATTCACCAGCAGCTCTGAAGGAGAAAGATGCGATATCTCCTCACTTGTGGCTTGTGATTCAAAGCCTGGGAACCCAGAGGAGGGCAGGCAGTAAGTTGGCTCTGACTTGATCACAATGTGTTTGAGTTTTTTCAGAGTGTCTTTGGAGCCAGAACACCTGTTTGTCCCTCTTCCTCCCAGGGCCAGATGCAAGCTGGGAACTCCTCTCAATACACCTTATAGCACAGGCTTCCACTTCCATGTGCTTCCCCTCAGCTTTTCTGTTGCCTTTCCCATTTCAGAAACACAATGGCATTTCACCACCACCACCCCCTAAATCTGATCAGTCATGGACACATAGTTGTCACAGATTACCACTTTAATGAAAATCTTTGACCCTCACGTATTTCCTAGAGTGGACACTTGGTTTTAAGTCTTCTATTTCTCTTTGTGGAATAGACATGTTTTGCAGATATTAATGCTAGCTATTAAGTACACTGTGATAAATTTTACAGTCTAACAGCTCAAGATGTTATTTATCAAATAACCAAACAAATATAATATGTAAATTCGATGAGGGGGAAAAAATTACACTGCCAAGCCAAAGGCAGGGAGTTTGAATTCACCAGCTGCTTTGAAGGAGAAAAATGAACAATCTCTTCCTGCATGATTTACTGCCTCTGAAAACCTGCAGTGAGTCAGTGATGAGTCTGTTCCAACTCGACAGCAAATAACAACAGCAAGGTGGGAGGGGGGACAGGATGCTGTTGAAAAGGACAGAGTGTCTTCTGTGAATTGGGGAGAAATTAATTTAGATTTTGAAAAATTTTTTAAAAAACTAAAACACACTATGTGAATAGGTGGAGAGGGCCATTATCAACAGCAATGTCTCAAAACACAGAATGAGCTGGGTGCACTTGAGAAACTGTGTGAAGAGCAGGGAAATGACAAGGAGTGAAGCTGGGAGGCTGGCAGGGGCCAGACCACACAGGCTTTTATAAACGATGTTAATGGTTTGGGATTTTAATTAAAGAGCAGTGGGAATCCACTGAAAGTTTCAAGCAGGGGAACAGCATTGTCTAATTGTTATCACAAAGAGATGGCTGTGATGGTGTGTGAAGAGTTACTGGAGGGAGTTAAGAGTAGAAGGGAGCTCTATTGGCCTAGTGGTAAATAAGGTGCCCTGCAATCCCAAAGGCACGTGGCTTGAATCCATCAGCTTCTCTGCAGGGGAAGGATGGGCAAGCTCTTCCCAAATGATTAGCTGCTTCTGAAAACCCACTCAAAGGTCAGTAGGAGTTGGTTCTGACTCGATGGCACACAACAACAGCAAGTATAGAAGTAAAGTAAAATGCATCATTGTGGTGGCATAAGTAGGAAATGACAGTTTGGGAGGCCCCCTCCCGAGGTTGGCTCACTAGGTTAGCTGTTCTGAGCTCTCGCCTGGGAGAACAAGGTGTGGTTCACAGTAACCTACACTACCTTCTCCTATCCAAACAGCACTAGAATTCATTCTTCACACATAGCCCTAAAAATGTACTAAAAGTTGACAAAAGATGCCCATAGTGCAGCCTTCTTTTTAGTGTTAGTCTCTTGGACAGTCCACACTGGTTGAGTTTTAGTCAGAGTCTTGTCTCTTTCTTGACATAAGATGATCAAAGTGAAGGACAAGTTGGCAAAATCTAGGTATATTTCAAGAAGAGACCAGTAAGGCTTGCCAGTGAATTGGCTCCACAGACAGAGGGGGAGGGAAGAAGCAAGGAGTATTCCCAGTGATGGTTCTGCTATTCACCAAGGTGGGGAGGTAAGAGAGGACAGGTAAGAGAGTACAGAAGAAGCCCAGGTTGAAGAGGTTTCCATTTGGGACTTGTTAAAATGAACTAGTTAAGCTGAGATGTCAAATACGCAAGTGATTATGCTAGAGCAGAGCCCAGCAGTGTTCACATGGCTAAAGTATTCAGTTAAAAAGGCTTTTGGCTGCAAGGCTGGGGATATTATTACCAGGCTGGGAAGATGAGCGGAACGGCCAGATTCTGCAAAGGTGTATTTTCTGATTTGGAGTTGAGACTAGGGTGTAACTCTGAGCTGACAGGATTTGGCCTTCTATTTTAAAAGGCTTTGGGGCCATCGGGCTTGGTTTTTATAAATCTCCCAAATAAAACAGGCTTGGAAGCAGGAGTGGAATCCACTTCCAAAAAAGCTTGCCTCTGGTAAATCTATGAACTTGGAGAAAAGATGAAAGTTTTGTGTTCAAGACTTTTGTTCATAGGGTCACTATGGGTCATCAACCATGCTACAGCACTTAACAACAACCAAGTATTCACTATGTACCCGGGAGTGGTGTTGTTATATACATAATTTTTTAAAGGTACATGAATATTTGAAAACACCTCAGTTACTATGGTGAAAGATGATGTATGATCCAGCCCTGTGGGATGTCACATTATGATATAGGGGGACAGAAATCTGCAGGGTGAATTGAGAAGGAACTGCCAGACACATAGGATAAAAAGCAGTAGAATAGGGTGTTAAGGAAGCCAAGAGTTCATTTTATTCTGGGAAGTGGTAGACAGTGACATTGGCAAGTGTGGATTCACTGGGACAAGACGGGAAAGAATGAGTGGGAAAAGCGAGTGTAAAGTCTTTTCCCTTTCTAGGTTCAGCTATTGGGCGTGGGGGACCACTGCGATAAAGGGGATGGGAAATCCTAGAAGGCTCACCTGGTGGATTTCCTCTTTCTAGGATGTGTCTCTGAAAGTTCTCATTCTCCTTAAAGACCCTGCAGACAGGAAGGATGCTGCAGAGGTCATCTTCATCATCGTCGACCTTTTCAATGAACACAAACACACACCTGAACCAGTGCTTAGGCTCCAAAAAGAAAAATTAAAACATAACCAAAAAAAGCAGAAAGCAGGTCTGAGAAATCCAGAGTTAAGTTCGGTTCATTGTTTTCTGGTTGTTGCAGATAAAGATTTCCTACAAATTTCATGAGTTCCTGTCACCTTGGTGAGGCAGGTGAAAGGACAAGGTGGGGAAGGGGGCCACCTGGCCAGCTCCTTTCTGAGACTTCACAGGTCCCAGACTTCCTCAGATCCCTGCACAAATGCCCACCTTTTAGTCATTTTCCTTTATGATCTTTCTCCCTCAATGTCATCAAGTTGGACCCTCCATTGGGTTTTCAAGGCTGTAAATCACACTGGAGGACATTACTCATCTTTGTTCCTGGGAGCCACGGGGGGATTTAAACTGCCAGAGAAACTTGGCGTTGGAGTTAGCAGCATTAACTCCCTACAAACAATGTCACCAGAGCTCCCTCTTTATGATCGAGTTGATTTTAATTTTTCATTAATATTCTTACTTGTCAGTTACATGGAACGGTTCCACTTGTAGCATCCACAGCATTTCAGTATCATTAAATAAATTTTTGAGCAATATGTCTGTGCTTTTGAATAATGTCACCTTTAAGTTTATGATTCTAAGTCAGATGGTGAGAAAGAAAAGCTAAGTGTCCTTTTCAAGGATGAGATCCAGTTTCCTTTGATCAGCAGTGGCCACTGAACACTTCCAGTTCACATGCTTTGATTCTCTTTGCAAGGCAACATCTTAAGACAGTTTTCTCAGCAAATAAAAAGAGCAAAGAAACCCAGCGTTTTACTCCTGGTCAGCCCATTTTATAATCTTAGTCAAGTTACTTAACCTCTCTCTGCTTCAATTCCTCCTCTAGGAAATGGGGTGAATAATATCAACCTTCTCCCTGTATCTCAGAAGTCATTTGAGCCCAGCTAATTGACTCTACCATATGTGATGTAATGGTGGGGAAAAGAGCTATTAAAATGTGAAATATCATTACCACGGTCCAACTCAGAGTTTATGGTTACACAAACTACCATTGCACAAACTACCTTCATAAGGCAGGCAGGCCATTTAAGACCATTTTTAACAATTTCTGGCGATATCTTCCTTTATTGGTAGAACTGTGACAACTCTATCACAACTGTGGCCGTTTGTTTGATTTAAAAGCTCTACCCTCGTCAACATATTCCACTTTTCACGAGAGGCATTTGCATTTGAGGATTTCAGGATATTCCTTAGGAAACCAAGGATACCTGAGGTGTAGCAAAACCATAACTGTTTTAACACAGCATGTGTTCACAGCCTTACCTGCAAGTGTGCTGGTTAACGTGGCTTCCAGGGGAGCCCAGCTCATAAGCAGGTAGTCACTGGAACCCCTAAGGAAAAATCTAACTCATCAGTGTGCAAATACTCACCATAACCCTCCCATTACAAAGAGCTTTTCCCTTAGAAGGCGGTTTCACTTATCTCCCTGCTCCCAAGGTAGACAGTCTGTTCACAGGTTATCAAGGAGGGAATTGAGGCTGAGATACATATCAAGTTGCCAGTCCAAGATCACGTGGCTGGTATGTGGCAGAGGCAGGATCACCAGTCCAGAACTGCAAACACCTTTTCTAGAATTCTTTCACTTATTATGGGAAAATAATGGCCGGCAATCTACAGGAAGAAGAAAGACAACATTGTGCCTTAAATACTCCAAATTTCACTTCAAATAGGCACTTTTTAAACTAGCTCTCGTTTGATATGTTATAGGTGACCTCCATCATCAAAGTGGCAACTTCATTACCCTCTTCTTTTCACCCCTTCATACATCATGATCAAGGGTACAATGTACAACTTGAAAACAAAGGAAGCCCTTGGCATTCATGAATTGTGTACATGGCCAAGGACCCCTGAGAGTCTCTGATACAAAATGTTACAGATACAAGAATAAGGATTACGTGCCTCAAGGCTGGTGTGTGGGGCCGAATCTTAGCTAGTGATGGAGCCTCACCTGCCACCTTTGAAATGACAATGGTGGCCCCTGTGTTTTCAACATGCATGGCCATATATCAATTCTGTAGAGAAAAGCCGTACTCTAGGATTGTTTTCCAAACCTAGGGGTTCCCAAAAGTCTTGGGACATATCTCTTACAAATATCTATGATCCATTGTCCCCATTTTAATTTTGCCTCAGTACCTAGAAAATCGAGTAATGTTAGTGCTCAAAATAGTAACTAATTCATCTGTGATTCCTAACATCTGTCCTTCTACTTGGCTTCTGATCAGTGGTTGCTTTAAAAAAAAAAAAAGTTTCTTATTTTTATCATTCTGTTTTGAAGTGTTTTGATGTTCCAAATTGCCCAGAATGCTTTTTGGAAGTAGAGTTTAAAACCCAAATATATGTTGAAACTAAACTTCCTAGAATCATTTCTCTTAGTCCTGGGGCCTTGAACAATGTGAGAACTACTAAAGAGTTCAAGACAACGGGAAGAGGGTTTAGAGGATTGCATCCAACTTCTGAGATCGTCGGAGACAGCTAAGCACTAGGCTTTGAGTGACATCTAATGGTCGGGACAGTCACTCTCACAGCTTCAACAGGCCCCAGATGAGCGGTTTCCCAAAGTTTTGTTCTCCAAAATCAGCGAGCTGGTTGCTTAAAATACTGCATAATGCCAGTGTTATAAAAGAGGACTGACATAGGGGTTTGGAGAGACTGAGAACGTGTGGATAAATAATGTATACTGCATTGAAACAGATGAGGGAGAGAACTGTTTAAAAGGGATATATTATTAGGTATTACTGTCACGACAGGAGTCCAGAATGAAGACAGCATAGTGGAGTGGACCTGGGGGGAGGGATGTATAACAATACGAGAATTTTACTTTTTAAAGAGCAATTTAGAGGGGTGGTGGGGGCAGGGAGAAAAGTGTAATGAAATCCAAAGTGTCTGCAAATTTTCATTAAGTTTTTTTAAAAATGCAGGAATCCCCTGACTCCCATCGCCATCAGAACGTCTAGGCTTAATGTCTCTGGGACTCTATTTTTTATCATAAATATTCGCGTTTGAGAAAACAGGGATCTAAGTGTTGACCAGTCAGGTGTCCACAGCAAAACTGTCAGACCTAGGTAGGGGTTAAGGAGGCGAGATTAGGCAAGGGTTTTACAGTGATCTCCTAGTTCTACGACCCAGAGAGAGGGACCCCAGAGTCCAGGGGCGCGGCTGGCTGCCCACTTGGCAGTGAGGGTGGAGGGAGGAGGCCGTGGCTCGGGACCCCTGAAAGCAGCGGCCCGCTGGCTGCCTGCCCTGGCCCGCGCGTGGGGGGCTGGGGGCGCGGACCTGGAGAGGGGTGCGCAGCGCTCCTAACACTTGTCTTTGTGCCCGCAGACGAACCCGCCTCCTGGAGTTGTCCCGCTGCCGCCTCCGCAGGTCTGCCGGAAGTAGGCGTCCCCCTCGAAGACGTCCTCTCTCCATTCTCTCCATCACATCCAGCCCCACCCTCCGACCCTTCCCACCAGATAAGCCCAGACCCAACTTGGGATATCAAAAGGGAACACGACGTTAGGAAACCAAAGGAGCTTTCAGCCGGCGGCCAGAAGAAGCAGCGCCTCGGGGAGCAGAGCGAGCGCACAGCCAGCCCGCAGAGGGCCGCGCGGCCGAGGCTCGAG